>NC_140632.1:21326228-21926228 GCF_057382275.1 Copadichromis virginalis
TGTTTCAGTCTTTGTGACAGTGGAACTGAATCAGCCTGTTAGAGAAAATGGCCAGATGTGGATGCCCAGATACTTGTACCTCCTCCACCACATCAACATACTCCATATATTTATTATCTTCCGCTTATCTTTACCAGGGTCACAGAGGAGCTGGAGCCTATCCCAGCTATCATAGGGCGAGAGGAGGGGTACAACCCAGAGAGGTCGCCAGTCTTTCGCAGGGGAAACAGAGACAAACAGAGACAAACAGACAATACAGTTTTTGCCCGTTGCTTGAACACTATAAACCCATGCTTAGACTAAAGTAACACAACGTGAAGCTGTTGTTACCATACCTCAAACACATGTACCCCTACCTTAAACAAAAGCGCTGCTTTGCACCCCAGTACCAATTATGCAACACACCTACTCCCTCATGCAACACACATGGTCCTGCATGCTACACTCTATTTCATACATAAGACACTTCGCTCACAAAATGAAATCTCAGGGTGCCATTCGGAAAACACATGTATCCAAAATACAAAACACATCGGGTAATTGCAACCACTCAAATACACACCTGAAGGCACCTACTTGCAAAACCGAACACCAATTAGCCAACTACAAAAAGCCCTCAGCGTAGCCATTCCAAGAACTTTGCAAGCATGGATGGAGGGAGAGCAAGAGGATATTTACCCCGGTGCCTAGCGGGAGAGGACATTGCTTGCGATGTTGATGAGGTCCTGTGGCCAGACCCCAACAGACGGCGGGATCCATGAGCCCACTTATGCACAATTGTCATGGTTTTTTGTGTTTACAGTATAGTGTTTTTTCTATTGCAGTACTATTGTGTTGTTGTTGTTTTATTTGCTGTACCTGTATTCATGGTACTGCAATGTACAGTATTGAGTAGGTCTATTTGCGTTTATGGTTGTTTGGAAATGTGTCTCCTGTAAATGTGCCTTCTGAATAAACAATGGGAATCAAGGACTGCAGTGTTTTATGTACAGCAGACTAGTGTGTTCCCCCTGATCTGTGAGTGTTTGCATATGGTGCAGGTATGTGTCATTTTGTCAACAGAGTTACATTTTGACAAAGGAATGTTAGGTTTTGACAGCAGAGTTTAGGTTTTGGGAGTAGAGTTCCAATTTGGCACCGATGTGAATGGTATATTTCCCAGTGTTGTGTCATGTGTACTTGTGTGTACAGTTTTGGCACAGCGAGCGGGGTTTTGCAAAATGTGTTCAAGCAGTGGGCAAAAACTGTAATATAAGTAAAATCACATCAAACATTTACTTAAATATTTCAAGTGTGAAAGTAGAATATTGTTTCTCATGTTTACATCAGATGAGAAACATGAAAAACTTTTGTGCTTTTACTTTTTCATTTATTCAGGTGACACAAAAACAACAAAGAATCCAGCCAGAAAAACTGAAATAAGCACAAAATCAGAAACAACCCCAACAATGAAGAGTCCTTCAAAAGCAGGACTGAAGATTAAGCTGGTTGCATAAATATCTGTTTATTTTAAATTTATTTGAGCTTTTGAAATGATATGCAAATGAAAACTCACTTTAACTTTGTATATAAATACTTTTAAATACAAATCATATCACAGAAATTTGCACATTTATTAATAAAATGCTGTTACATTTTTAAAAGAAAGGAATTTACACGGAACAGAAAACTGCAACCAAATAATTTTAATAATCACATTTTTTGTGTTTGACAGATTTTTTGTTTCTTTGAGGTTCATTGTTGTCTCTGTGGGATTAGCAGCGCTTTTAATAACTGCTGCAACAGTCAATATAAGGACAAGACATAAAGGTACATTTAAGATTGAATGATTTTGAATTTTAAAACAAAACTGAAATTGACTTTCTTCTCTCATTTTAGGGAACAAAACTCAGATGGATGAAACCACAGTAAGTACAAATCTCAATAATCCTAAGGTTGTTATTCTGATCTTGTTATTTGATATTGTCATTGACCCATAACTGTGGATGATGATGTAGAAGTGTCTTTGGATAATGGGATTAAATAAACATGAACCAGCTGTCCCTCTCTGAGGGAGTGTTAACAAAAACAAAACTGCCTTCACAGAGACAGTTTTCATCCAGATATAACTGGACTGTGTCTGTTTTCCAGGGACTGAGTTTAAACCCTGCAGAGACTCAGTCTGCTCCTCAAACCAGCTGGGACTCGGTGTGATCACACACTTCACCCAGAGTTTAGACTACTTGTCAAAGTGTGCTCTGTAAATACAAATGTGTGTGACTCACTGTGAGAGCAGACGAGAGATAAGAAAGTTGGACAATGCAAAAATGTGTTTTAGTGCAACTGCAATTTTGTATTTACAGCTCACTTGTTTCAAAATTCCATTTTTTGAATAAATTGTTTGGATGATTGATGTTTGTTTTTTTTAAATAGCCTCATATTTAAATTTGTTTATTGATCTGAAACTTTCACATGTGAAAAACATACAAAAAAAGGAAATAAGGAAGAAGCCAAAGACTTTTTCACTCCACTGTAAATCAAGTAGTTGTAATCTTGAAGGAAGATTTCATGAATGCTGTTTCAGGGTGAAGAGAGTGTCCGTCATTATCACGAGTTTGAAGCTGGAAATCAAATGGATTATGTTGAAAGTTGTCAGTTTGTCGGCCCCGAAGGAAAAGACTATTTGTGGAGTAAGATGGATAAAGATGGAAATGTGCTAAACAGTGAAAAGAGTGTGTTGGGAAGATGGAACGAGTACTCTGAGGACCTGATGAATGTAAAAAATGAGAGAAAGAGGAGGATGAATGGTCAGTTAAAAGTGTCCAATGTTGGGGAAGTCCTGACGTGAAGGGAGCTTGGGAGCAGTTACAGCAAAGGCAGCATTAATCTGTTTATCAAACATTAGATTAGAGTCAAAAAAACACTCCTAGGTTCCTTGCAAAGGTTTTTATTATTATTATTATGAATTCCTAAAGGGCCAAAGTCACAGCGGTCACAGGGACCAAACACAATCACCTCTGTTTTCTGTTCATTTAGGTTAAGGAAGTTAAAAGCCATCCATGCCATCCTCAACATCCTCCAAACAATCTAGCAAACCCTTCAGACGACTCACAGATTCACGTTTCAGTGGCAGGTAAATCTGTGAGTTGTCTGCATAGCAATGGAATGAGATCCCATGTTTTTCAAAAAATTGAACCCATGGGGAGCATATAAATAGAAAAGAGAACTGGACCAAGATTGGACTCCTTGAGGACCCCACAAGAAAGTGAGGCTTCTGAGGACGATGTTTCCCCCAATCTAACAGAAAAACTTTGGCTGGACAGGTAAGATTTAAACCACTCCAAAGCAGTCCCTTTGATTCTGACACAGTGCTCAAGCCGAGCGATAAGAATCCCATCAAATGCAGCACTGAGGTCTAACAGTATTAAAATGGCAAAATCTCCCAAGTCAGAAAAGTTAAAAGGTCATTAAAAACTTTTACAAGAGCAGTTTCAGTGTTGTGGTGCGTTTTTAAAACCAGACTGAAATACTTCACTAATGCCATTTTTATCTAGAAAGGTCTGGAGCTGAAGAAGGACAACTTTCTTTAGGAATGTCTGGACTGACAACCAAACATATCAAGCTTCTGTGTTTGAGCCAGAGACTGCACTTGTGGGTGAACAATACAAACATTTTATATTTCTTATATCAGTAATGTAACTTGCAACAAAACGTTCTGGGAAGCTTAAACTTAGTTTCAGAATAATTAAATCTGAAACTTTGTTTTATTGAAAAGGTTAATAAAGTTTGAAATTGTATCAAAAATAAAACAAATTATTAAATAACACCGGCTACAATATTGGTAACATATGTGTGTTGTTCAACAGAACTTTTTCCCAGGCTTTTGTTTATATGCTCAGTCGAAAACCACTTTAACATAATTTTCAGCATAATTACTATTTTTTGTGACTATTCAGTACTTGAGTATAATTTATTGAATTATTGAGTAATAAATATGAAGTAAAAAGTTTTGATCACAAATGGGATTTTTCCAAAACTAAGCTTGCTTAATAGTTCTGAACTGTTACTGTAAAGTTTATAATAAAGTCATAATAACCTGATATTTAGAATCTCCATATATCATTTCCTTTATGCTTATATGTTGTCAAACAATGGCAGTAAGAAACATAGTGTTAAAATAGCTCTATATAGCATTATCTAATCTTGAGAAGAGGTCAAAGGTCAGTTATGGGGTCTTGCTATATGCTATGAGACAAACATAGCACAGTTGTAAGTATCATAGTTTCTAGGCTCTAAGGCTTTGTCAGTTTAATAGTGAGCTTTACAAGATTGATTTTCGTGCTAAAAGCTGGCACAGAACTAAGTTCGCTTATGACCACTAGAGCTGGAAACAACCTCAAGCAATCCTAAGGCTAATCAGCACGGCTAGCATTGTTAAATGTTGTCATTGCTAACATATAGCTGTTTAACAGCATAGTGAGTAGCGAGAACGCTAAGTTATTGTTAGCTTTTAAAAGAAAAATGTTGGCAACCGTAACCATGGCCTGCGGAGGGTATATAAATGCTGCACAAGGTTCCATTCGTCCCTTTACACTTGCTATTGGACTTGTTTTGACCTGCTCCAACCTCAGCCTGTGGAAAGTTAAGTTTTCGGAAAATATTTACTGAAAGCGGATTTGACTTGCTCGCCACAACAAGTACTTCATCTTTGGATTGTTTGTACTTGTTTTTCATACAGCAAAGCCTGAAGATGGCTCGTCGTGGACTCGACAGCCCCCTGGACTTCGCTGCAGGTACTTTTAACATTTCTTCAGTTATTTTAAGAGCTACTAAATGACTGTAATAATTTAATAAGTTCCAGTGTGAATATCAAGTTTTAATGTTATCAAAATATGCTTATTCCAAGATTTTTCCCCGTAAATTGTTTGTATGCTTTAAATTTTCCGGGAGAGGTGTAGAAATTATTAACGACTGGTGTATGAATTTGAAAAAAAAGGTGTTACTTTGATTTGAAGGCTTCAAATTTGACACTTTTTTAATGATTTGGTTAAAAATAGCTTAACGGACTAAAATTTGTAAAATGCCCCAAAATCAGTCTCTGTGGTAACAGCATCTTCAGCATGTCATGACGTCAGAACACACAGGTGTAAACACACCAGATCCCGGTCCCTTCCTAACATCCTGTTCTTCTTGGATCAAAGGCTTTATTGAAATAAACTATAACTTTTCCCCTGCTACAAAACATGATAATAAAAAATAACAAAAATAAATGAATATAAAAAAGAATATGAAAACAGTAATCATAGTACAGTAGTAATAATGGTATCCTTATGTTATGCCACTACTATATCTTATTATATAGCAGTTAATGATGTGAACTTAGTTGACTTAGCTGTTTTTTGCTTGCATGAACAAGTAGAAGTGTCATTCAGTCTGACATAAATGTAGCCTAAAATGCTTTTCTCTCATCGTCTGCTCAAACTAACAGATGTAGCTCTGTTCCTTTAGCACTTGATGTTTATTACATTCTTAATGTTATTTTAAACTTGTTTCCTCACAGGTCGTCTCGACTACGTGGTTGAGCGTCCTGCAGAAGAAGGCCTTCCAGAGGTCATCAGGATCCTGGATGACTCTGATACCGAGCGTGTCAGTGAAGGTGAGTATGGTGAGTATATCCCTCTCCCATCCTCACCCTCTTCTCCTGAAGCACAGGATCCTGATGACAGTGAAGAGGAAGGTGAGTACCCTCCCTACATACCTGAGGACGTCGAAGAGGTGAGTGAAGACACTGACAATTCCTCTGACTGGAACAACTCAGAAGAGTGGGCCGATTGGCCTAGTGACGACTCGGGGTATGACACCATGGATGAGAGAGCTGATTCCCCTCTCATCCAGGAGCTCCCTCCAGAGCCGTTTTGGCACGATTGGCAACATCCTATTGCTCCAGGTGCTGCCCCGTTCGCCATGCCGCCTTTCGGCCAGGCCAACGCCCCACTCTTCCCGGTTGGTGATCCTTTAGCTTCTCCTGCTTCCTCTGCTCCTCCCTCAGCTGCTTCCTCTCCTGCTCCCTTAGCTGCTTCCTCCCCTGCTCCCTCAGCTCCTTCCTCTCCTGCTCCTTCTTCCGCTACTCTCTCAGCTTCTCCTTCAACCTCAGCTCTCACCTCCTCAGCAAAGAGAAGCGGAGACGACACCTGCACTGATGAGGTAAGTGCAAAGAGGTGCAAGGTAAGTGATGACACGTTTTATGGCCCTTCAACATCCTCGGGTTCTGTTGGTGTCAGACGCTTCTGGGAAAGGCCTTTTAACCTTTCACTTGATGACAGCGACTCTGACTAGATTATGTTAGAACTTGTTTTTAAGCTTTAAATGTTTAAGTTGGCCTTTGCAGTGTTTGTAAATGACTAACATTTTTTTCTCAAGCTCTAGCTCACCATGCAGGACAAAGGTAAGTCCGTACTTAATGTCAACACAAATAAGTAGAAAAGGTTTAAAATGATGTCGTGAACTGACTGTAGTCTCTTGTTTTTACATAAGGTATAGCCTGTGGCTCAGGGATCAGAGGTAAGGTAAAAACACATAACAGAAGAAAAGTAAAGTGAACAACTCTGTGATCTGTGAATTCATGCTTTTCTCTTTGTCTTTTTGTCTTCAGGTGCTTTACACTTGTCCTCTCCCAGCATTCAGCACTTCAGACACTCAACGCCCAGGACGGAGCTAACACAGAGAGATACTCCACCCAGAAGACAGCCTTACCCCAACCCGATGAGAAGGATGGATGACCAAATGACAAACTGGAGAGTGGTGCTGTGTTCCAGCTATGTAAGTTATCACCTCACATTGGCTACAAACTGTCTTGAAGACTAAATCCTTCCAATAGCTGGTGTAAATCATCGTCCTACAGTACTGTAGGTTTAAGTTTAGTTATAGTTATTGTGTGTATATGTTGAGTTTAAAATTGCATTTTAACAACATGCTGCAGCTACCAACAATGGAAATGCTGTTTTGTGTTAAAATGACGTCTTTCTCGTGTTATTGCTTTGCAGGGCAGCTGAGAGTGGACAGAGCTGCACAGAGGACCAAAGATCCACTCTCAGCACTTCATACCTGACTGGCCACAGCACCACCCCTCTTCACCCAGGGTGAGGAGGGCCCTGACCCCACCTGCACAGAGGGAGTTGTGAACATGCACTTCTGTGTCGGTGGGTTTAGGAGCCTCCTCACACTCACACGGATGAAGACTGTCACTGGAAGATGTCTCCATTGCATCAGCAGGACGTAAGCATTTGTATAATATTACAGTTTGTGATGTTTTATACATGTTTTTATTGCTTCACTTCAAACTAGGAGATATAAAATAAACCAGTTTTCATAATATTTTCTGTGTATTTAGTTGTTTTCTTAATAAGTTATTTGGAACATCATTGCAACCTGTCAGCTTTTTATTGGGGATTTATAAAGTTGCTGGTGGCTCAAGTGTGTACAGTGGGGTGTTGTTTTTGTCACATGGTAAAAGTGACCTCATAGGGAGCAAAAAGAACAACTGAACAATTTGGGGATTCACAGACTTTGGTAATCATTAAAAGATGAAGAAAAATAGTTTTATGTGATCAGTTTTAAGTAGTGAGCAGCAATTTAATCAAATGCTGGGATGAAATGGGACAAAAGGGTCATGTGACAGCCACATTAGTTCCCTTCCCTCGTTTAACAATGTGTAAGCAGACTGCTTTAACCTGCAATTTACTGCATGTTATTAGGCTGCATGGTACAACTACAGTCTGCTAACCACCTGTGGTGAGCGAAGGTTTTGAGGCATTGTTCGAACTACTGATGAAGCTTTATCAATGCTTGTTAAGTTTCCCAACCACATTTCATCCCGATGGTCCAAGGCTTACATCTTTATGCTCACAAACGTGCTTCTGTAATTAACCAGTAACAAATGTATTACTTTAAGTTACAGTGTGAGGGGCACTGATGAACATAAATTAGATTTAACTTGATTATGTGTTTAGGTCAAGAGACACAGACCTTCATCTGTAAGAGGCTTTTCTTAAATGTCTGATCACGATGTTTGTGTTTGTCTGCAGCATCACTGCAGCAGAGAGGGTATAACACAAGGCCACAGTCACGTGGTATTCTGTCCTGCTATTAAGTGAATAAAATACTGAAACTCTGGCAGTAGACTGGAGCGAGGCAAAGAGTATGTAAAGGGACAATAAGAGGAAATGATGGGAGAAAAAAAAAAAAAAAAAAAAAAAAAACATACATGTCTGAGAAACAAAGGAAGAAGAAAAATAAAAAAAAAAATGGTGGAAAAAAGGATTAGAGCCTAAATTCTAAAGCTGCAGCTTTGCATGCTGGCAGCTCCAAGATCTCACTGACATGTAATCATAGACTGAATAAACATAGGCCAGTGTGATGTCATTGATTTGTAGACTTTAATTTGTAACAAAGGGCAACCTCTGGGTACACACGACACAACACTGGGAAATATACCATTCACATCTGTGCCAAATTGAAACTCTCAAAACCTAAACTCTGCTGTCAAAACCTAACATTCCTTTGTCAAAATGTAACTGTTGACAAAATGACACATACTTGCATCATATGCAAACACTTACAGATCAGGGGGAGCACACTAGTCTACTTTATATAAAACACTGCAGTCTTTCATTGTTTATTCAGAAGGCATATTTTCAGGAGACACATTTTCAAACAACCAAAACAACAAATAGGCCTACTCAGTATTGTACATTGCAGTACCATGAGAATGGGTGAATGACTGAATGTAGTGTAAAGCACTTTGGGGTCTTTAGGGACTGAGTAAAGCGCTATACAAATGCAGGCCATTTACCATGAATTCAGAGAAAGCAAAAAAAACCCAAAAAACACCATAATACAGTAATAGAAAAAACACCATACTGTAAACACAAAAAATCATGACAATTGTGCATACGTGGGCTCATGGATCCCGCCGTCTGTTGGCGTCTGGCCACAGGACCTCATCGACATCGCAAGCAATGTCTTCTCTCGCTAGGCACCGGGGAAAATATCCTCTTGCATGTCGAAACCATCCATGGATTGCTGTCACCTGAATGTCGCCGCAGGCCTGTTCCATTGCCTGCAGAAGAGGCATGCGGGCATGTGGTTGGCGGTCATATACACGCCATCTCCAAGCCGAAAAAAATTCCTGTATAGGGTTTAAAAATGGTGAGTAAGGGGCAAGTATACCACTTCAAGTTGGTTGTGGTTGGAGAACCAGGCCTGGACCAGAGCAGCCTGATGGAAACAAACCTGGGCTGATCTGGTCTGTTCTGTACAACTATGTTATGGAGAGCATCTAGAAATGTGAGTATATGTTGGCTGTTGTATGGACCTAGTTTTGCATGATGATGCAGAAGCCCTCGAAGGCTTATGGCGGCACACAATGTGACATTTCCCCTGCGCTGCCCTGGGACGTGCACAATTGCCTTTGACCAATGACATTACGACCCCGTCGTCTTGTTTTGCACAGGTCGAATCCAGCTTCATCAATGAAAATGAATTCATGAGGCTGTGCAACTCCATCCATGGCCAAGAGAACATATTACTGTACTACAGTGCTACACATACAGAACCCCATCACACAGGTACCTGTGTAGCTCTCAGAATGGATCCATGTGGTACTGATATGGTACATATTCAGCTGCTACTGGATTTCACCAATACTGTATTGTACATGTAAAGGACAGTTACACTTACCCGTACATATTCAGCTCAAAGTCCTTTGACCCTGTCACTGTTCCTCTCAAATGGGACTCTGTAGAGCTGCTTCATGGTGATGCTGTGTTTACCCAAGATGCGTCTGATGGTGGTGATGCTCACATGGTTTATGCTGTTGAACACTTGCCTGTCTGCAAGTATTTGCTTTCGTAGCTGGTGGAGACGGATGGCATTGTCTGCCCTCACTAGGTCCACAACGGCAAGTTCCTGCTGTTGTGTGAACAGGCGTTGGCGTCCTCCCCCAGAAGGTCTTCGAGTCAGTCTAGAGAAATACAACCACATATTGTCATCGCTTTGCTTATTTTTCTTACAGTACTTTACTGTATGTACTGTGTCATCCACTGTACTTCAATATAAGTAATCATGCTATGTTTCACAGAAACTACCACTTTGGCTGCAAAAGGAGCCTTAGCACCCTGCAATACCCTGTACACTTGATATGGTAATGGTATATACTGTAGAACAGTGCTATAAAAACCATCTGAGTGGAGTAGAAGGTAGAGAGGTGAAGACAGACCTGTTTTCTAGTCGGAATGTTCTTATTACAGATGCCACTGTGAAGCAGCTTAGATGTGGGTGGACTCTCTGCCCAGCTTCCCTCATAGTCAGGCCATGGTTGATGACATGGTCCACCAAAGTTGCTCTTATATCATCAGAAATATGGGTCCGTGCATGGCCTCTTCGACTTCGACTTCGACCTCGACCACCTCCACCTCCTCTTGCTCTCCCTCCATCCATGCTTGCAAAGTTCTTGAATTGGCTAAACTGAGGGCTTTTTGTAGTTGGCTAATTGGTGTTCAGTTTTACAAGTAAGTGCCTTCAGGTGTGTATTTGAGTGGTTGCAATTACCCAATGTGTTTTGTATTTTGTCTGTGAATCCCCAAATTGTTCAGACCACTACGAAGAACCATCACGCCACAGCAGCCTTTTATTTCTGTGACACACAGTTTACACAAACACCCATTATAAAAAAAAACCTGTGGTTATAAAAGATAAGGCACTTTCATGTATACTTTCAGTTATCTCCTAAAAGCAGGAAAAGTTGATTTCAATCAATAAGAGACCCTCTGACTGAACTGTGCTTTATTTTAGGTCCCCTTCAGATATGCGATAACATGCTAAATGAAATATAACTCTCCAAATGATGCTATAATTGACTCTTGCACACAGGATGTAGGGAAGAAAAGTATTTAAACTTCAGTTTCACGTGGTTATTGCTTCAAGAACGTAAAATATGATTTTGTGAGTTTGAAAACACATAACATTGTGTGCTAAAATCCTTCAATTCAGAGCCTGGAGACATGCTTACAGCTGAGTTTTACTAAAGACATTGCCCATATTAGGAAAGAGACATGTGTTTGGCTTCACTGATTATGTAATTTTCTGGCCCTCTTTCAATGTGACAAATCAAATACAGTCCACTCCGGAGCTGCAGACATTTCACAACTCAGAAACCACAACCGAAAAAAAATCTGCTTGATTTATTTATGCACTTTGTAAAAGACATGATCCACTTTGTCTGACTTTCATTATCTGTATCATTGTTATATTATATGTAAACAAGGAAAGCTTTCCCCTCATAGACATAGAAGTACTCCTGATAATTTTATCACAGCTGTGGTAATGTAAGCCACAGCTGGCCAAACAACATGCTAACATGTGAAAAGGAGAATCCACGTCTTCATACACTGAACAAAAATATAAACGCAACACTTTTGTTTTTGCTCCTATTCCCCATGGGATGGACGTAGAGACCTAAAATTCATTCCAGATACACAATATAACCATCCCTCCCAAACAGTGGTCACAAATCAGTCCAAATGTGTGGTAGTGGGCACATCTGCTATATTGAGATAATCCATCCCACCTCACAGGTGTGCCACATCAGGATGCTGATCTGACATCATGAGTAGTGCACAGGTGTACCTCAGACTGCCCACAACAAAAGGCCACCCTGGAATGTGCAGTTTTGTCTCACAGCAAAATGCCACAGATGCCACAAGCAATGAGGGAGCGTGCAATTGGCATGCTGACAGCAGGAATGTCAACCAGATCTGTCGCCCGTGCATTGAATGTTCATTTCTCAACCATAAGCCGTCTCCACAGGCGTTTCAGAGAATATGGCAGCACATCCAACCGGCCTCACAACCGCAGACCTCGTGTAACCACACCAGCCCAGGACCTCCACATCCAGCAGGTTCACCTCGAAGATCGTCTGAGACCAGCCACCCAGACAGCTGCTGGAACAATTGGTTTGCACAACCAAACAATTTCTGCACAAACTGTCAGAAACCGTCTCAGGGACGCTCAACTGCATGCCCGTCGTCCTCATCGGGGTCTTGACCTGACTCCAGCTCGTCGCCGTAGCAGACTTGTGTGGGCAAATGCTCACATTCGATGGCGTCTGGCACGTTGGAGAGGTGTGCGCTTCACGGATGAATCATGGTTCACATTGTTCAGGGCAGATGGCAGCTGAGAATGTCCCAGTTCTTGCATGGCCAGCATACTCACCGGACATGTCACCCATTGAGCATGTTCGGGATGTGCTTGACCGGCGTATACGACAGCGTGTACCAGTTCCCACGAATATCCAACAACCTCGCACAGCCATTGAAGTGGAGTGGACCAGCATTCCACAGGCCACAATTGACAATCTGATAGACTCCATGCGACGATGTGTTGCACTGCATGAGGCAAATGGTGGTCACACCAGATACTGACCGGTTCTGGGTCCCCAGACCCCCAATAGCGCAAAAAACTGCACATTCCAGGGTGGCCTTTTGTTGTGGGCAGTCTGAGGTACACCTGTGCACTACTCATGATGTCAGATCAGCATCCTGATGTGGCACACCTGCGAGGTGGGGTGGATTATCTCAATATAGCAGATGTGCCCACTACCACACATTTGGACTGATTTGTGACCACTGTTTGGGAGGGATGGTTATATTGTGTATCTGGAATGAATTTTAGGTCTCTACGTCCATCCCATGGGGAATGGGAGCAGTAACTGTCACGGTCCTGGGTCTCCTGACCCAGCGTTTTTGGTTTTTTGTGATTTTCGTGTTGTTGTACTTGTGTGTGATTTATTCCATGGCTTCTGGTTTTGGTCCCTTGCCCTTCATGTCTCCCTGTGTGCCCCTCTGTGTGTCTGTGGGCCCTCGTCTCTCCTTGTGTTTTGTTCCATGCTTCCCCTGCCCATCATGTCTAAGTTCTCCCCGTGCTCTCTCTTCCCCCTGTGTGCCCTCTATGTATTTATGAGCCCTCGTCCCCTTTCGTGTTTGTTCCGTGTCTCCCCTGCCTGTTGCGTTGGTGTTCTGCTCGTGCTCTCTCTCCTCCTGTCTGAACCTCTGTGCTCCTTGTTTCACCTCTCCCGTCAGTGTTCAGTTCACCCCGCCCTGTCTCGTTATGGTTATCAGTGTCACCTGTGTTCCCACTCCCCTCGTTAACCCTCTGTGTATTTCTGTCTGCGTCTCCCTCTGTTCAGCGTGACGTCGTCCCTCATGCTGTGTGTGATTCCCCCGTGTTTCCTAGTGAGCCTTATGTTAGTTTTTCCCAGTCTAGTTTTGTATCGCCTATCATCTTCTGTTCCGCAATAAAGCTGCCTTTTGAGTTTATTCCCTCGTGCCTGTGAGTCCTGCATTTTGGGTCCTACTCCTGCCTGCCGCACAGCGTTCCATGACAGTAACAAAGGTGTTGCGTTTATATTTTTGTTGCGTGTATATAAATTAAAGTTGAAAATAAAATAACTGTACAACAAAATACACAATACACAATATAGAACTATATAAGAATGTATGAAGAAATCTAAATATAAATAAATATATACACAATAACAGCAGCTGTACAAGTATTAACCGGAAATGAAGAATATAGTGACCAGTGTTGTGCAAAACCAAAGTCCAGAAAGTCCAGTGTGTGTGTAAGAACCACATGTGTGGGTCAGTACTGTGTGGTGGTGTGATTGAGAGACCGTATCGCCTGCGGGAAGAAGCTCCTCCTCAGTCTCTCTGTGTTGGTCTTCAGGGAGCGGAATCGCTTTCCTGACCTCAACAGAGAGAACAGTCTGTTGTTGGGATGGCTGAGGTCCTTCACCATCTTCCTGGCCTTGGTCCAGCACCGCCTGCTGTAGATTGAGTGCAGGTCAGGGAGCTCGGAGCGGATGGTGCGCTCAGCTGACCGCACAACCCTCTGTAGAGCTCGTCTGTCCTGCATGGTGCTGTTCCCGAACCAGGTTAAGATGTTTCCCGCCAGGATGCTCTCTATGGTGCACGAGTAAAAGTTCCTGAGCACCTTGGAGGGCAGTTGGAAGTCTCTCAAGCGTCTGAGGTGGTAGAGACGCTGTCGGGCCTTTTTCACCACGGTGTTGATGTGACAGGACCATGACAGGTCCTGCGTGATGTGAACTCCGAGGTATTTGAAGCTGTCCACTCTCTCCACTGGGCACTCGTTGATGACGGGGGTCTGGTAGTTCCTCTCCTGCTTAGTGCTGAAGTCCACTATCAGCTCCTTTGTCTTACTGACGTTTAGAAGGAGGTTGTTCCTCTGGCACCAGTTCTCCAGATTCCTAATCTCCTTCAGGTAGGCCGTCTCGTTGTTATCAGAGATCAGGCCCACCACGACGGTGTCGTCAGCAAACTTGATGATGGTGGTGGAGCTGGTAGTGGCCACACAGTCATATGTGTACAAAGAGTACAGCAGGGGGCTCAGAACACACCCCTGGGGGGCTCCAGTGCTGAGAGTGGTGGAGGCTGAGACATGTCCGCCCATCCTTACTGCCTGTGGTCTGCCAGTTAGGAAGTTGGAGATCCACTGACACATAGATGAGCTGAGTCCCAGATGCTCCAGCTTGGTGGTGAGTGTGGAGGGAATTATGGTGTTAAATGCAGAGCTGTAGTCTATGAAGAGCATTTTAACATAATTCCCCCTTCTAGTGTCCAAGTGAGTGAGTGATGTGTGGAGGAGATGAGAGATGGCATCGTCTGTGGAACGATTTGGACGGTAAGCGAACTGTAGTGGGTCCAGTGTGTCTGGTAGTGAAGAAATGATGAAGTCTCTGACCAGGCGTTCAAAGCACTTCATCACTACTGAGGTGAGGGCTACAGGGCGATAGTCATTGAGAGAAGCAGGGTGGGGTTTCTTCGGGACAGGAACAATGATGGACTCTTTGAAGCATGTGGGGATCACTGACTGAGATAAAGAAATGTTGAATATCTCAGTGAATATCTAATTTGTGCTTTGGACTGTCACCAGATTTCTTCTAGAAGTTTCTTGCCAGTCAGCAACTATCTTGGCAACACCACTTGAGTTTGTGTGTTGCATGCTAACATCCTTATCATATGTGTAATAATAATACTAAAGCTTCATCTTATGCACACACAAAAAACAAATATGGCTCCTTCGTGCAGGGTTTTCTGGTATGTTCATTTATGCTTCCCAATTAAAAAAAAAAAAAGAAAAAAAAAAGAAGAAAAAGCAAAGTTCTTGCTTCTCAGCCACTGCGGCCACATCCTCACCGTTTTTTAGGCAGTTATATAAACATACTGTGAGTGAGTCATAAGCTTAAATACAATAGTTGAAGGAACAAAAACTTAATGTTTAAAAATACCAGTCAAATCTGATTAAAGTAAATAAATAATAAGTATACAATGTAGTTTTAAGACTTCTCAATGTTTCGTAACATTAATGTTCTATGAACTCGTGAGTCCAGAAATCTGAATGTCATGAAAAGTATTATTCGTGTATTATTATTTTACAATACAAGGTTGTTTTTTTCCTGATACTTCATGCAAACCACATTTCTCCAGGCCTGTCCTAATCAGCTTACTCAGTATCACTAGATCCAATGCTGCTCCTCCAGCAGAGCACACAAAAGTAGGAGAGACCAGAGATGCCATGGCTTAGTTAGGAGACTGTTTGCTTCAAGGCCACTAGAGGGTGCTGCCATAAAACTACAATAAATGAATTGACCTTTTGACCTGCTCACACTCTTTTATGCAAAACCCTGCTGATGACACACACACACACACACACACACAGATTCTAGGTCTGACCAACCGTGGGCAAAAAGATGACAGTCAATAAAATTCTAAAATTTTATTTATAAACACAATGAATAGTAGTTAAAAGTCCAGTGTCCCATTTAGGTACAAAGTAAAAACACACAGTCCAAGGCCAGAGCCAGCTATGCCACAAAGCCAGTTGCACTCCACACGTTGTTCACTTCAACAGGGGTAGCAATTGTCCTCTGAGACCCACCACCCTGTAAGTAGAAAGCCTGCACAGAGCGACAAAATAAGACAATTCACTATATAATTCACAGCCCATCCATCCCAAACATATCAGATCATTAGAGGTTTTGTCACATTACATACCTGCACTGAGAGACAAAATAACACAGCAGTGTTTGTAATGTGGGCTATAAGTAGACTAGCATATCAGTGCAATCAATTACACCTGCCTCCAATTAGTCCAGCCCTTTTACAGTCATTGACTGGGTGAGAAAACACGAGCAAATCAACCCAAGAGACAAGCAGGAAGACTCTCTGAAGGCTCCTGTGGCTGCACAGGCAGTCTTACAATTACGAGGTTGGAGAGTTGTTGTTTCAAAATGTTCACACTGATTTCACATGCTCATTAACTCACAACCAGCTGACCATATATATTTCTGCTGCTGAGCTGCTTTTTGATGGAGATTTTCTGAATTTATTTTGCTACCATAAGAGCAGACTCCATGCTGAAAGCATGTGCACTGTCACTTGCAATGAGTGGCACTAATGACGCTAAATTTAATTACAGGTCATGGACAGCCTTCATAAATGCTCATATTACTCACCCACACTGAATTCCAGCACAGGTTCATCTGGGTCCTGACTATTTCCTGCAAAGTAACACAAACGTCATCAGAACATTAAGTCAGAGAAACAACATTTGGAGCTTTTGTACATGATAAATTATACTGCAGTAGTAAAACAAAGTCAAGCAGCAGTACATTTATTAAAATCACCTTCAGCTGTAATATTTAAACTGATTTAGTGTCAATTTAGATTATGTTGAGATTAAAATGAAACTAGTACCCTTGTAATGTCTTTTTAAATTAGAGGTAAATATTTGTATATTTTTTACATAATATAATTATATTTACTGGATTTTCTCTCTATTGTAGTTTAGTATTATAGTTATTACTTGTTTTTTATTGACTTGTCTTGTTTTTACAATGATTTGCTCTGAATGCAGCCTTTAAAGAAAAGACTATCTGTTCAGTAACTATCCATCAGACTGGGTCCATGTTACCAGCCAAATGGGTAATAATTAAAGTAAGTTTTGAATTACGTATATTTGGGTGTTTAGGTGACACTTTTGCAAAAAAAAAAATAATAATTAGGTTTAAAAGAACTAAACATGTATGTATTTAAAAACAATAAGTGTGTTAGAATTACTACAGCAACAGCTTGTAGCTCACTGTACTATTTTTGAGCACAACTTTGGTGCTTTTGCCTCATTTTTAAATCAGTGATCCCAGTAGCACAGTCTAAGCAGAGACCTCAGTGCTTGGCAAACAATCAATAGAATCAATATAATTATTAAAAAGAAACAAAATAAATGCCAACCATATAAAAAAAAAACATAAACTTAAGGAAAAAACTAAACTTGATTTTGTGTCTTTAGGCTATTGTTAACAGCAAGCATGAGGTTAGTGCATATGTATTATTATTGGAAAGATTACTGCAAAGAAAAAAAGGTTGAACCAGGAGGGGGCGATATTGCTCTTCTTACCATGAGTTACATGCAGGCTATTACTTACCATGTCACTCACATTTATTTCACAAAACAGCTGAACCCACTTAATTCGATTTAATTGTATTTATGCAGAGCTGAATCACAACAACAGTCTCCTCGAGGTGGTATAGATTGTAAGGTAGAAAGTCTACAATTAAAAAGAAAAAACCTCAATACAGTGGGAAGGAACAACTCACTTTTAACAGGAAGCACCCTCTGGCAGAACCACGGTCAGGGAGGGGCAGCCCGCTGCGACCCTTTGGGGATGAGGAGACGAAAAAGGGGACAAAAGACACACTGTGGACGAGAGCCAGAGATGAACAAGAACTAATTATTGAATGCAGAGAGGTGTATAAACACATGGTGGGAATCCCCCAGCAGGGTAGTCCCAGGGTAACTAAGGGAGGATTCATGGTCACCTGATTCAGCCCTAGCTATATGCGTTGGCAAAAAGGTAACTTTGAAACGTAATCTTAAAAGTAGAGATAGTGTCCGTCTCCTGCATTCAAACTGGGAGCTGGTTCCACAGAAGGATGATCCCCTTCTACTTCTAAATATCCTAAAAACCACAAGGAAGCCCACAGTCTGAGAGCAAACTATCAAACTACGAGGTCTTTAAAATAAGATGATTATTCAAGACCTCATGTGTGATGGGAAGGATTCTGAATTTGATGCTGGACCCACAAATCATAAAAGAGAAACACTAACTCACACACACCAGAAAGTGCCAAGAATTATAATTATATGTAATTTAGTTTTGCGTTCCTTTATAATGCTTTCAACTATACAAATAAGACACTTCATGGGGGCGCCTGAGCCTTGTAGACACAACAAATACTGAACAAACCTCATGCGCCCTGTTGTTGACAAAACGATAAAAATGAATGTGTACTTCTGTCTTATTTAGGTCATTTTTGTAGTTTTTGTAGACAGACTACTGTAATTTCTCAATAAAATGTCGCTTATTATCGCTCACTCTCAAGAACAAAAACGTGAGTAATTTCCCAGTAGCTCACCATATTTGGGATCTTCTAACATCCACACTTCATGTTTAAACGGTGGTGCGGAGGCGGTGTACCGTCGCAGGCCGGATGTAGCATTCAGCGCGGTGTGCCTTTTTTTCAGTTGCTAAGCAACAGATTTGTCCCGCCCCTTTCGTTATGACGGGGCGGGCCAGTCCTTTGACTGGTGACGTTACAAAGAAACGTCAGGTGACGTTACAAAGAAACCTTAAACCGACCTTATATATAGACCTGGCTGTTCAGTTGAAACGCATTCACACAGCGGGACAGCAGCGCTTTAAACGTTCAAACACGGAGTTTAACACAAAACAACATTTTAGACATAAAAAACAAAAAAGTGAAATGGCAAGCTCGAACTGTAACACAATGACAAATGATGAAACAGTTCAGACCAATGGGGATAATTCTACAGTACATGCTTTGGTATCCCTCTTGAATAACTTGTTCAGTAGTTTTTCGATCAAGCAGTGGGGAGAGCTTATCTCAGGCTATCCGGATTGCTTCACCGCTAAGCGGCTTGTAGGTTTTGTAGAGGACGTAATGGACCTGTGTGAACAGTCAGTAGCAGTATCACCACTGAGGTCTTCCCAGAACTCCCCTGTACATGAAAACTGTTCTGTCCACACCACTACTGGCAAAACGGTTTTGTCACGTGTGAAATTTTTGGACGATTCTGCTGAGCAGGAGTTTGATACAGCACAGAATATAGATGCTAACAGCCAAGAAACAGCTAACACAGAAGAAAGCTGTCAAAATGCTGACCAACACAGTGCTGCAAAAGCAGAAAACAATCCAATTCCAGATCCCCAGCAGCAGAAATCCTGTGTTGAACATGAAGCCAGCATCCCACCGTTAACAAACGTAAGTCAAACGGAGTCATATAAAAAGATACAGCATCACAGATCTTCTGTAGACTGTGAGCCACCTGAAAAAACCTTAGACTTTGAAAGATGGTTAGAGACATTAATTCAGGCTGTGCTTTCAAAGCTTGGTAAACTTTTAAAGTGCCCTCATTCTCACCAAAAACGTTTGTTGGATCTACTCTTGGACAAATTCAAGGGGATGGATTTGCATTTAGACCGAAAAGTGCAGAATTATTTTGACTGCATTGCTAATGCGATTTTCACTGATATTTGTGACAAATTACATGAATTGTCACTAATATCATTGGAAATGGGGAGGAGTGGGGAGGAGGATTCAATGAATTTAATGGAACAACCAATATTTAATATCATAACTACTTCAGTATTCCAAGAACACCTGTTGGCAGTAACAGTTACTGATAGACTGGAATCATATGAAAAGAAAGAAAGATGCAGACTTTCAGTGGAAATCTTTGTGGAAGGACTGATTTCCCAGGTTTCAAAAAAATCAGGCACAGTCTTCAGCATTGAAAGTGCTGAAGCTATCTCCAACCGGCTTACCATGAAAATCTGGACTGAAATCAGGGCCAGATACGACAAAATCCCACCAGAGAAGTTCAAGAAACTCAGCGAGAGGGTTTACAAATCCCTCTGTAAAAGATGGAAGCATGCAGCGGTTATGGTGACAATCTTGCAATTAAACTTCCAAGATCTTGATGAAGATATTGTTAAAACTTTCAAAAGAAAGATATTCCCAGAACCAAGTTGCATATCTAAGTGCTTCTCATCGGTGCGTGCATTTTTTGGGAGGTGTAAGGGAAGAAACAAAGTTTCCACTTTATAGTGACGTCGTGATATCAACAGCAAAATATTTTCTAAAACTCACTGGACACTTTAAATGAGCTAGTTTTACATTTAGATCAGATCAAGTCATTTTTGAAATCCCCAGGAATGGTCGCGGCAGATGGCCACCCCGCCCTGAGCCTGGTTCTGTCGAAGGTTTCTTCCTCTTAAAAGGGAGTTTTTCCTTCCCACTGTCGCCTCGTGCTTGCTCAGAGGGGTTTGTTCTTTTGGGGTTTTCTTTTTAATACTGTAAGTTGTTACCTTACAGTGTGAAGCACCTTGAAAACACCATTGTTTCCTTTGGTGCTATACAGATTGAAGTGACTTGCACTGATAACATAACTAAGCTGGAACTTTAATTTAACATCAATAAAATTATAAAAATATTACATCTTGATTTCTGCTTGTTTTCATTGTCTGTGACTTAATGAATACAAATGTGTAATTTAACAGATTCTTTCTTTATGTTAGTCTGACCGGTGATTCCACGTTGGCCTTAGGTGTTGGCGCGGATACGCTGCAGCCCCTGAGCCATTAATGGCCCAGCACACTACAGTAAAAACAAAACAACAGCCATCTGTCCAACTAGGAAAGGAAAATAATAAACTGCCTCCTTGGAGGCAACCTGACTCAAAACAGTTGCAGTCCAACTCAGACCGACTGCAATCACTCTCAGGCAGATTGATGAAGATCTGCAAATAACTGTTGTCTAATTTATAAACGCAGACAGATTGCCAACACGTCTGTTCACAATAGAGGACTGTACTTACATGGTTGCAAACTGGTTGTTATCTTGCTTATATGAAAACATTGCTTTGGAGCAATGAAACTCAAACACATTCATTTTTAAAATGCTTCAAAATGAAATTTTGAAGCATTTGGCTTTATGCTTTGAAAGTGCCGTTGTGAGTGGGAGTGTGAAATCCTTACTTGATGTGTTCCCTTTGCCTTTACTGTTTTCAGTTTTATCAGTTTTCAGTTTTATTTGTCATATGCAAGTTAGCACAGGGTCAACATTGCAATGAAATGTGTTTGACGAGCAGCAGTCACTCAGCAGCATGGTACAGTAGAAGAAAATATAATAAAATATAATAAAATAAAATAAAAAATAGAAAAATAGTAAAGAGCAAAATATTTGAAAGACGTGGTAAAAGAGAAAAGATGACTAAATATATATATATGTATCTATAAATATATGTACACTAGTGATTAAATAAGAAAATCTTGAAAAGAAATATGACGGGAGGTCAGATGGGATATTGCACAGGAATGAGCAGCAGAAAATTACAGTATTACTCAGACTTTTAATAGTCATATTGTCAGTTTTGGCCGACGGTCATGGGTCACTTCCACTAAAATAGCACAAGACTGGAGTAAAATGTACTTTATTAATGAGAACACATGGTGATACAGCAAAGAATCCAACCCTTCTGAAAAGCAAATGGCTTCCTGTTATACTCTACCTGATTCAGGTGAGCATCTGGAATAGACCAAGTCTGGGGGTCAGCAAACCAAAGGGAAACAAAACCCTCCCCATAAGAAAACCACTACAATATAACCAACATCATAGACATATGAAGATTTGTAACAAGTCCTATAAATAACTCCATAACATATAAACTTCAGTCTCTTCTATATACATTAAAACAGCGGTCCCCAACCTTTTTTGCGCCACGGACCGGTTTATGCCCGACAATATTTTCACGGACCGGCCTTTAAGGTGTCACAGATAAATACAACAAAATAAAACTAGTACCGATACCGGAAAAAAAGAAGATTTATTCATAACACACGTGAAAGACCCAGGAAAACAGAGTTAACGATAAAAACGATAACAAAATAACGATAAAAAACGATAAAAACTCTGAAAACCATACATTTCACACACCTTAACCACAGTTAGGTTTCAGCCCTCGCTGACTCAGAACAAAGTAAGACAATCAGAGTTCGATTGGTTTTTACTTGTGCAGGGGAAGCCTGGTCGGATTCTCAGAGTTGCAAGCTCTACACCCAAACTCAGACAACTCCAACTCCAGCCTCCACTCGCAGCCTTTTATTGAATGAAAACAGTTACACAACCGCCCATTGTAAACCCCATATGTTGTGTGGTAAAAGCTAAGGCACTGTGTGTGTGTGTGTGTGTGTGTGTGTGTGTATGTGTGTCTGTATACGTGACTTCCTGCTTACAAACGTTTTAACCGCATCTCTAGTCATAAAAGGGTCATCTCCCCTCAACCTCGTATATGGCTTAACCTCTCTAACAGTCCACCATTTACATGGTGAGCCCATAAAGGGCAGGAAGTGAACACTCCTTACCAAATAAGGAAACCAGAATCTTACATAGATTGTGCCTGCAGTTGAAAACTATAGCTAGTAACATCCCCAACATCCTACATGTGGGGGAGGAACAGAAAATATCTGAACATACAGTTCAAGACAAGGTCCAAGCACAATAATGACAACTTTTAACAAAATCACTCCAACACACACTCCCCTAGCCTGGCACATTGGTTTTCTCCAGGAGCTCATAAGCAGGTGATTGAGCTGCTTTTACTCTTTACAAAGTGAGTACTGTTAACACTTCTCTTTTTACATATACAACTAATTTAGGTTACAGACAAATGATTAAATGTGAACAGCTCTAACACGGGTTCTTTTCCTGACACAGGTAGGATGGCCAGTCCCCCTGTCTCTTCACCTTTAACGAGTCACTTAATTAACAACCCAAAAAGCCTAATAAAGAATCACAATCAACCAGTGTGTGTTTTTCTTCATTACGGTTTTTAAATACAAATCAGTCAGTCAATTAATAAAAATACAAGTAAGGGTAATGGAACCCCTGGTCTCCATTACACACATAAATACCATAAAGACACTAAGTCGTAGAGCTCTGAACTCCTTGCTTCTATGATATTTACACTTCTTCTTGGCCTTCTCCTTCACTCTGAGTCACTCCAGGATAAACGCATCAGCTCAGACATACAATAATTAAAATATGTGTAGGTGACCGTTTGGCAGAAGACGATGTCGAGGCGGTACTGCAGTGACACGTCCGTGGCTATCGTCGGGGCGGTGTCCTGCATCAGAAGGAAGTCAATAGACTTCTTGGCTTTGTTGCTCATCATGGCGCTGTAGTCTGTGGGCGTGGCCTGCAAAAAGTGTAAATAAACCATCAGAGACCAAACACAAATATGCCTTCCAACCACTAGTTTAGACAACATCTTGCAAAGAGTGTGTATTTCAGAGTGCAGTTGTTTTTAAATTTGACAGAAACAGAAATAAAGACGGAAGAGAAGGACAACAGGGAAAGCAGAAGCACCGACACACTGAAATCTTTTAGGGTCAAGCTCCAGAACTAGCCACAAATCCTGCTGGAAAGAACCTAAAAATACTTAAAAATACTTGCAGAGATCGAATGGAGCCGTTAACTCAAAAGCCTGGTGTCAGGCATGTTCTTTAATAAATAAGAAACGAGCTGATATGTTACAGACCCCAGTCTTTACGTAAAGAAAAAGCTGACATTTAGAGCGGTCTCGCAGCAGATTTTAAAACAGTGACACTGATTTGTGGGGTTTTTGGGCACAAATTTGAACCTTTTTTGTTTTATCCATGTCCTTGAACACAGCTCGTGACTTGGGCGCTTTCATATGTACCGATTCATTTAGGTTTGTGCACTGAGGCCAGATTTAGGTATTAAAAACGAGTCAGTCATAACACTTCTTACATTAGTTAAAAAGCTGAGCTTACACTAAACCAACATTTAAATTTCCCCTTGTGGGACTAATAAAGGTATATCATATCATATCATATCATATCATTACTAAAGTATTGCTGCAACATTGTAAAGACAAAGATGACACACAGACCAGACATAAAACACTGAACACTTTTTAAAGACGAGTCATTTAAGAGTATTTTCTCATAGAATAAAGTCGGCTGATATGGTGAAGGAAAAATCTGCTCACGAATCCTCCAACTTCTTAAAAGTAAGGAGTGACCTGAGCTGGAAATCAACATGAGAGGGATGACTCAAGAAGAAGAAGAAGCAACAAGAAAAGAAAAACAGAGTTCAGAGTGTAGTTAAGATATCAAGCTGTATCCACAATGTGTGCCAAGAAACTAAGCTTGTCTGTTGTCATGCTAAAGAAATAAAAAATCTGGAATCAGAAAACAGCCAATAACTGCTGATCAACTCACCCACTCCTCTTCGTGCCAGTCCACGTGCAGTGACGACTGGCTGTTGTGACCGCTGTACTTTGCTCTCAGCGTATCCTGGTCATTGCGGAGCACTACTTGTTCAGACTCAGCGGAAGGAGAAGCTTTGGTTGCGATGTACTCGTACTGTGTTCAGGGCCTAAATAGCTGAAGCTAGCAGCTTGCAGCCGCACACTGCCACCAGCTGACGGGTCTGAAAGGAAGAGGGTATGAATGAAATATGAAGCGTCCCCACGTAACGTCAAACACTTTTAGTACCTTGTCAACCAGACTGGCGAGCGTCCACTCCAGTCCGCTGGCCGATTGGTCTTTGGCAGCTTGAGACAGCCTCTCTGCGTAATAGCTGACCTGAGTCTTCAGCGTGTTGACGTAGGCGATGATCTCTTTGGCTCGGACAGTGTCCTGGGGTATGTGGATGATGACTGAGCTGGAGAGGGCACTACTGCAGGGAACAAAGACACACCGACACATCTGTATCCGAGCTGGGACTGAGGACACTCACCAGCCACTTTATTAGGTACATGTGTTCAAAAGCTTGTGGCAGCAATTTAGTGCATTTAGTCAAATAAAGACAATAGAGTGGCCTGCAGGTGTATATTTTTGTAATGTTTCTGTCTTATGCCTGAAATATGCTTCAGCAGGAAATATACGCTGTAACTGGAAACAACAGCATGATGGACCGGTTTAGTGTTAAGAGGTGTTACATCTGAAGTTAGAACGTAAATTTCCTGCAGAAATCTAAATCAAGCTTCAGAGGTACTGTTCCAAAAATATAGGGAGGGACGTTACCCACCAGATGTAAAAACAAACACTGTCTGCATGCACATGCCTGCTCTCAATGAGCCTAATCGTGGCTTAGAAAAAACAACGAGGAGCCGACTTCGATAAACGCGATACCACTCGCTTCACAAATTCAGACCATCTGTGTACAGTGGCGTGTCTAGAAAATTTTTGTTGGGGGGGCCAGGTAGGGGCACAGATTTGGAGAAGGGTGGCAGATTTAATTGGCAGATAATGTTTTAAAAAAAAATTCTACCAACCCTTAACCATAATTCAATAATCCTATAAACCTAATAACCAAATGCACTTTTAACTCTTATTAGAATGAGATTTTAACCACTACGGTGCAAAGTTTTTAGATACTGCGTTGATAAAGTACAAGAGATACAATCAGTGCTTTGTCAGTGTTTACTCAGCAGTCAAGGACAACAATATTTGCATAGTATTTTTACTGACATATAGTGCACATATGTTTTGGGCAAAAACATTTTTGAAAATTAAAATACGAACATTTGTAACAAACAATTGACAAATTAGCCAATGCCAATGCAAAACTTTATCTGCCTGTTAAAAAAAGAAGATAATCTTCTCACAAACTGGTGTTTGATTTTGAAACAGGAAAAAAGTGGGGAAACAACTGAAAAGACTAACATTTGAATGAAACCTGAAAGCAAGTAAATACTTTCTATGCTGCCTTATCGTAAACTTTGGTAATATTGATAAAGAACAACACTGGCTGATGATAAAATACAGTCAGCTGGCATGGTGACACTGCCAGTATTAACCTGCAGGGCTGGACTGGGACAAAAAAATTGGGCATTTTTACTACAGACCGACCCACCAGGTAGTAAAGCCATAAAGACTTTGACTGAAAACAAACCCTGTTGTGACAGTGATGTACAGTCTTGTTGGTATATGTATGATTTCTATACATTTTACGTCAGATAAAAACTTTGGTTGTAAGATTTAGATAATTATTTAATAAAAACTAGGTATTTTAAATGAGAATAAGAAAGAAAAGTATTTCTTTGTGCCCACCTTTCCCTGTTAATGCCCTACCTGGCCCCCTGGCAAAACTTTGCTAGACCCGCCCCTGCAGTTACCAGCTGTCTGCTACATAAAAAAGGATCCTGGTGTTATTTGTCTCTCAGAAACAGTTCATAACTTCCCTTCAACTCATTCATGTCACCTAAAAGGTAAACCTGTTTCTCCATCACCTGTTCAGCTCTGATGGTTCAGTAAGGACATCTCCTGGTTTCATCTTCATGTTTCCCTCTCACCACATATCTAAACAGACATCATGACCAGCAGCTTTACAGCTGTGGCTCCAGCAAACATCAGCTGATACTAGAAATTAATATTAAATACATTCTAACAACAGCCGATCAAGCTTAAACGTGCTGCTGTTGTTTAGCGCAACATCTGCTGGTTTCCTCTTTCTGGCGCAAAGTGGGCGATAAACAAGAGAGAAAAGCCGATCAGCTGATCATTGATCAGTTTCATGATTGAAGTAGCAACAGGAGAGGGAGGGGGAGAGAATGAGAGAAGAGGCAGCTGTGCAGCGTAAAGACAGAATAAATCCAGCTTTGTGTCTTTTTTCCATTCTAGCTAAAGTCCGGGACAAACTGCGTCTCTTCTCAGCTCAATACCAAACGCGTAATATTTTCTCTGAATGAGGGACCATTCCATTTTTTTAAGGAGCCGTTGGCAACTCTACTAACCTTATGAATAAAATAAAGTTCACTATCAGTAACATCATAGCACCCACCCAGCTGTATAGAAACTCCGTCAAACTGGCTAGAACGCAGTATGAGTTATTGCAACTGACAGTAAAAAGTCAGCAACATGAAAATAAACTCCACCTAAACTTGGTTTATATCTGACCCAGATAGACTGCAGGTCATAACTTCTGAAGTTCAGTTCACCTGACACTCGGACTGGCGGCTGCTTCGGGTCTCTCCTCCTGCCTCCCCTTCCCTCATCCACCTGTTGCCTCTGTGGAAGCCCCGTCATAGCCACCACCAAACAACGGAGTTATTTCTACACATCGACCGGTGTTCCAGATCAACTGGCGTTTAGATCAACTGGCGTTGGTCGAACAGATGTGTGGCAGTCTTGCGTTTCAGGAGCTACTACCGACAAACCAGCAAAAAAACGCCAAATGTGTCATCTGTGACACTTGTGAGGTTGTCTCAAACACACTCCGTCAGTTTTGATGCTGTTGAACAACAAAATGTTTAAAAATGTGGCGAGTTCACCTGGTGATATCCTCATGCGCGACGCGATCGCGAAAACAGCAAACAAGTAATACCACGCCGATGTTGTTCACAGGACAGCAAGAGTAAACGATCGGGAGACTGTCGTCGTTATCGTTCCCCTCGCACGGTTTATTTCTCCGAATTCAGCGTTTTTGCTCCACAACTAAAGCGAGCAGTTTGCTCTGTGCACCAACATGGAGTCGGGTCAACCAGCGCCACCTCTGGCCAAGTGCCACAGCCTACAGCCAGATCAACCTGTGACACACATCTGCAGCACGTTTGAATTCGTGTCATGCACATTTGTACCTTTCAATTGTGTCTGTTTGTGCGTCATGCAAATAAACCTTTGAAATGAATGAAATGATATCATATATTTATTATCAGCCTACATTTGTACAAAATGCCAAATGACATACACATAGTCATAAGAATCACCATCCTGATATCAACACTTATGCCCATAAGAAAAATGTCGTGAACAAATATATGACACACCAATATTTCACCAGTGTTGTAACTCACATGTCGCCAGCATAGTCTGCCTGTGTCTCCCCTCTGCAAACGCACATTTCAGAGTTGGATGTGATATACAGTCTGCATAAGTGTGGTCAATCCCATAACGATCCGTAAGGGGATGGCAGCTACGCTGAATGTACAGCAGTCACACAGTGATCAGCAATAAACAGTCCCCAAAACTTGCATATAATCCCCAATGTGGAGCCCATCTACTGACTACCACATAGCAGCTGGACCAGTCCCCAATGCAGGTCAGTCCACTGCTGCCACCTGTGGCCAAGTACCATAGCCTACCACTAGATTAACTTGTGACACACATCTGCACCTGCTGCTATGATCACATTGAGTAAAGGCTGAGTGGCTGCACTCACACGTGGTGCATCTAAATCTACCCACAAACATGTTGAAAGATGCAATGCCAGCAATGTGGATTGTCAACACTGACAACAATCAGTAAGCAAAGACAACAGGGATCATTTGTTTCTGTTTATTTAGCACCCACAACATTTGTAGTCGCCTTCTGCACAAGGGAAGTCCACACACACCGTGTGGTACCACTTTCCACAGAAGGTGCAATCTGCAAGATTGAATGAGATTGTCAGAGTCATTGTCTGACTGTTTATTACTAATCACTGTGTAACTGCTGTACATTCACAGTAACTGCCATCTCCTTATAAATGTTTATTAGATTGACCACACTTATGCAGACTGTATATCACAACCAACTCTAACATGTTTGTTTGCAGAGGGCAGACACAGGCAGACTATGCTAACGACATGTGATGTTACAACACTGGTGAAATATTAGTGTGTTCACGACATTTTTCGTATGGGCTAAAGTATTGATATCAGGATGGTGATTCTTATGTGTATGTCATTTGGCATTTTGTACAAATGTAGGCTGATAATAAATACATGATATCATTTCATTCATTTCAAAGGTTTATTTGCATGACGCACAAACAGACACAATTGAAAGGTACAAATGTGCATGACACGAATTCAAACGTGGTGCAGATGTGTGTCACAGGTTGATCTGGCTGTAGGCTGTGGCACTTGGCCAGAGGTGGCGCTGGTTGACCCGACTCCATGTTGGTGCACAGAGCAAACTGCTCGCTTTAGTTGTGAAGCAAAAACGCTGAATTCGGTGAAATAAACCGTGCGAGGGGAACGATAACGACGACAAAAGTCTCCCGATCGTTTACTCTTGCTGTCCTGTGAACAACATCGGCGTGGTGTTACTTGTTTGCTGTTTTCGCGATCGCGTCGCGCATGAGGATATCACCAGGTGAACTCGCCACATTTTTAAACATTTTGTTGTTCAACAGCATCAAGACTGACGGAGTGTGTTTGAGACAACCTCACAAGTGTCACAGATGACACATTTGGCGTTTTTTTGCTGGTTTGTCGGTAGCAGCTCCTGAAACGCAAGACTGCCACACATCTGTTCGACCAACGCCAGTTGATCTAAACGCCAGTTGATCTGGAACACCTGCATCTGGCCAATCCACCACCTCTCATTGTTCATGCCATTACAAAAAAAATAAAAAATAAGTCACTGGGGATATGCCCGGTATGCCCGATGGCCAGTCCAGCTATGTTAACCTGCAACCAAATCTGCAGCTCCATACAGCAATGTTACGACTTAGATTATATCTTATAACGCATAACTCTTATGTTAGCTGCCCTCAGTAGCATACTGTCTGAAATATTCCACAGCTGCATTAATTCTTTAAGTGTTATTTTTTTCCTTGGTATTCTAATTTCACCGAAGTTTACTAAACTCAACAAACTTGATATTACTTACCGGGACATTTATTCTGTCCTCATTTTCTTTCACCGAAAAATTGTTTCCTGCAGTGCCATCTTTCGCGCTTGGCTCTCCTACCTTTGCTAACGTGATGCGCATAGCGCAGAAGCGATGCTGCATTCACTTACACTCGGATATCTGAGCGTCACCGTGAAAACATAATCGGACATTTGATATTTGATTGAATTTTATTGTTTTGCCTTTGGGGTGGCACCTGGGGTGGCCAGTCTGGTTTGGGGGGTGGCCTGTGCCCCCCCAGGCCACCCCGCTGGACACGCCATTGTTACCGGGGCACGATCACCGGGGACCCGTTTTTCCAGCACACACGCCCGATACCACGTGACAACAAATACGTCATTTCCTGTTGACTAAAAAAAAAAAAAAAAAGCACCCTCTCACGGTCCTAGGGACCAAAAAATTGTCCCACCCGATCAGCGGGCGAAGCCGCTGCTGCACGCCGGAAATGAGGCTTCATTTCCCGCAGGTCTATCTAAGCAGCCCGCTGTTTTCCAGCCCGGGGTCAAATGTGGAGCAAGGGCGCCACCCGGTGGACAAATAAAAAAATTACAACTCTAAGGCCCGTCCTGCAAAATGAAAATGAACGCTAAACATCAACGATCCCTTTGACCGTATTTAATTTGCAGTGAAAAATAGCGTTTATAATGGGTTTCAATGGGGCACAAATCGACCACTAAGCACAATAGTGTAAGTTTGTCTGTAGCTTAGCCACTGAAGCTAATTGAAGGAAGTCAGACTTGAATTTTGAAATAAAATCATATCAAACTTTTTTTTTGGAGAATTTGGCTATAGTCCATTCAACACTGTGCAAATGGCATGTAATCAAAATTTGAAAATAGCCACAAATCGACCCAAGACCCTCCAGGGGTTTTAAGTACACGCAATATTTTCACTCTCACATTTTACTCTGTACTGGAAGACTTGTTCATTTTCAAGATTCATTCATCCATCCACTTTCTTCCACTTTATCCGGAGCCGGGTCGCGGGGGCAGCAGCCCAAGCAGAGAAGCCCAGACCTCTCTCCCCAGCCACCTCCTCCAGCTTATCCGGGGGAACACCAAGGCGTTCCCAGGCCAGCCGAGAGATATAATCTCTCCAGCGTGTCCTGGGTCTGCCCGGAAAACCTCGCCCAGGAGGTATCCAGGGGGCATCCTTGTCAGTTGCCCGAACCACCTCATCTGGCTCCTTTCGATGTGGAGGAGCAGCAGCTCTTCAAGATTCTCTCAAATAATTTTTCACCATATAAACTAAGGTTTTTTTATTTAGGCGTCATAGTTCTGAAGAGAGATATGTGTTTTTTAATAGGTGGACATTTCTGCCAGCAGGTTGGGGATTAAAAAGGTCGATCATGCTTGGCTAATTTGAGCAACTGTGCCAACTTTACAAAACTATACGTTTTTATACCACAACTCCCCGTTCAGCCTTAAATGCCAGAAGAAGAAGACTAGTCTCCCTAAATCTGACTCTGTTTATTACCGGAATCTGGAAAATACTGTAAGAAAGCTACATAAAGTATCAGCATTGAGTAACAATTTAAATTCACGTCCTCAGCAACAGCATTTAACAGTATTTCCATGTACTTCTTACCTTTGCAATTAACTGCAGGTTAAACGGCCCGGTGACTTGCAGCCACGATTAGGCTCATTGAGAGCAGGCATGTGCATGCAGACAGTGTTTGTTTTTACATCTGGTGGGTAACGTCCCTCCCTATATTTTTGGAACAGTACCTCTGAAGCTTGATTTAGATTTCTGCAGGAAATTTACGTTCTAACTTCAGATGTAACACCTCTTAACACTAAACCGGTCCATCATGCTGTTGTTTCCAGTTACAGCGTATATTTCCTGCTGAAGCATATTTCAGGCATAAGACAGAAACATTACAAAAATATACACCTGCAGGCCACTCTATTGTCTTTATTTGACTAAATGCACTAAATTGCTGCCACAAGCTTTTGAACACATGTACCTAATAAAGTGGCTGGTGAGTGTCCTCAGTCCCAGCTCGGATACAGATGTGTCGGTGTGTCTTTGTTCCCTGCAGTAGTGCCCTCTCCAGCTCAGTCATCATCCACATACCCCAGGACACTGTCCGAGCCAAAGAGATCATCGCCTACGTCAACACGCTGAAGACTCAGGTCAGCTATTACGCAGAGAGGCTGTCTCAAGCTGCCAAAGACCAATCGGCCAGCGGACTGGAGTGGACGCTCGCCAGTCTGGTTGACAAGGTACTAAAAGTGTTTGACGTTACGTGGGGACGCTTCATATTTCATTCATACCCTCTTCCTTTCAGACCCGTCAGCTGGTGGCAGTGTGCGGCTGCAAGCTGCTAGCTTCAGCTATTTAGGCCCTGAACACAGTACGAGTACATCGCAACCAAAGCTTCTCCTTCCGCTGAGTCTGAACAAGTAGTGCTCCGCAATGACCAGGATACGCTGAGAGCAAAGTACAGCGGTCACAACAGCCAGTCGTCACTGCACGTGGACTGGCACGAAGAGGAGTGGGTGAGTTGATCAGCAGTTATTGGCTGTTTTCTGATTCCAGATTTTTTATTTCTTTAGCATGACAACAGACAAGCTTAGTTTCTTGGCACACATTGTGGATACAGCTTGATATCTTAACTACACTCTGAACTCTGTTTTTCTTTTCTTGTTGCTTCTTCTTCTTCTTGAGTCATCCCTCTCATGTTGATTTCCAGCTCAGGTCACTCCTTACTTTTAAGAAGTTGGAGGATTCGTGAGCAGATTTTTCCTTCACCATATCAGCCGACTTTATTCTATGAGAAAATACTCTTAAATGACTCGTCTTTAAAAAGTGTTCAGTGTTTTATGTCTGGTCTGTGTGTCATCTTTGTCTTTACAATGTTGCAGCAATACTTTAGTAATGATATGATATGATATGATATGATATACCTTTATTAGTCCCACAAGGGGAAATTTAAATGTTGGTTTAGTGTAAGCTCAGCTTTTTAACTAATGTAAGAAGTGTTATGACTGACTCGTTTTTAATACCTAAATCTGGCCTCAGTGCACAAACCTAAATGAATCGGTACATATGAAAGCGCCCAAGTCACGAGCTGTGTTCAAGGACATGGATAAAACAAAAAAGGTTCAAATTTGTGCCCAAAAACCCCACAAATCAGTGTCACTGTTTTAAAATCTGCTGCGAGACCGCTCTAAATGTCAGCTTTTTCTTTACGTAAAGACTGGGGTCTGTAACATATCAGCTCGTTTCTTATTTATTAAAGAACATGCCTGACACCAGGCTTTTGAGTTAACGGCTCCATTCGATCTCTGCAAGTATTTTTAAGTATTTTTAGGTTCTTTCCAGCAGGATTTGTGGCTAGTTCTGGAGCTTGACCCTAAAAGATTTCAGTGTGTCGGTGCTTCTGCTTTCCCTGTTGTCCTTCTCTTCCGTCTTTATTTCTGTTTCTGTCAAATTTAAAAACAACTGCACTCTGAAATACACACTCTTTGCAAGATGTTGTCTAAACTAGTGGTTGGAAGGCATATTTGTGTTTGGTCTCTGATGGTTTATTTACACTTTTTGCAGGCCACGCCCACAGACTACAGCGCCATGATGAGCAACAAAGCCAAGAAGTCTATTGACTTCCTTCTGATGCAGGACACCGCCCCGACGATAGCCACGGACGTGTCACTGCAGTACCGCCTCGACATCGTCTTCTGCCAAACGGTCACCTACACATATTTTAATTATTGTATGTCTGAGCTGATGCGTTTATCCTGGAGTGACTCAGAGTGAAGGAGAAGGCCAAGAAGAAGTGTAAATATCATAGAAGCAAGGAGTTCAGAGCTCTACGACTTAGTGTCTTTATGGTATTTATGTGTGTAATGGAGACCAGGGGTTCCATTACCCTTACTTGTATTTTTATTAATTGACTGACTGATTTGTATTTAAAAACCGTAATGAAGAAAAACACACACTGGTTGATTGTGATTCTTTATTAGGCTTTTTGGGTTGTTAATTAAGTGACTCGTTAAAGGTGAAGAGACAGGGGGACTGGCCATCCTACCTGTGTCAGGAAAAGAACCCGTGTTAGAGCTGTTCACATTTAATCATTTGTCTGTAACCTAAATTAGTTGTATATGTAAAAAGAGAAGTGTTAACAGTACTCACTTTGTAAAGAGTAAAAGCAGCTCAATCACCTGCTTATGAGCTCCTGGAGAAAACCAATGTGCCAGGCTAGGGGAGTGTGTGTTGGAGTGATTTTGTTAAAAGTTGTCATTATTGTGCTTGGACCTTGTCTTGAACTGTATGTTCAGATATTTTCTGTTCCTCCCCCACATGTAGGATGTTGGGGATGTTACTAGCTATAGTTTTCAACTGCAGGCACAATCTATGTAAGATTCTGGTTTCCTTATTTGGTAAGGAGTGTTCACTTCCTGCCCTTTATGGGCTCACCATGTAAATGGTGGACTGTTAGAGAGGTTAAGCCATATACGAGGTTGAGGGGAGATGACCCTTTTATGACTAGAGATGCGGTTAAAACGTTTGTAAGCAGGAAGTCACGTATACAGACACACATACACACACACACACACACACACACACAGTGCCTTAGCTTTTACCACACAACATATGGGGTTTACAATGGGCGGTTGTGTAACTGTTTTCATTCAATAAAAGGCTGCGAGTGGAGGCTGGAGTTGTCTGAGTTTGGGTGTAGAGCTTGCAACTCTGAGAATCCGACCAGGCTTCCCCTGCACAAGTAAAAACCAATCGAACTCTGATTGTCTTACTTTGTTCTGAGTCAGCGAGGGCTGAAACCTAACTGTGGTTAAGGTGTGTGAAATGTATGGTTTTCAGAGTTTTTATCGTTTTTTATCGTTATTTTGTTATCGTTTTTATCGTTAACTCTGTTTTCCTGGGTCTTTCACGTGTGTTATGAATAAATCTTCTTTTTTTCCGGTACCGGTACTAGTTTTATTTTGTTGTATTTATCTGTGACACCTTAAAGGCCGGTCCGTGAAAATATTGTCGGGCATAAACCGGTCCGTGGCGCAAAAAAGGTTGGGGACCGCTGTTTTAATGTATATAGAAGAGACTGAAGTTTATATGTTATGGAGTTATTTATAGGACTTGTTACAAATCTTCATATGTCTATGATGTTGGTTATATTGTAGTGGTTTTCTTATGGGGAGGGTTTTGTTTCCCTTTGGTTTGCTGACCCCCAGACTTGGTCTATTCCAGATGCTCACCTGAATCAGGTAGAGTATAACAGGAAGCCATTTGCTTTTCAGAAGGGTTGGATTCTTTGCTGTATCACCATGTGTTCTCATTAATAAAGTACATTTTACTCCAGTCTCGTGCTATTTTAGTGGAAGTGACCCATGACCGTCGGCCAAAACTGACAATATGACTATTAAAAGTCTGAGTAATACTGTAATTTTCTGCTGCTCATTCCTGTGCAATATCCCATCTGACCTCCCGTCATATTTCTTTTCAAGATTTTCTTATTTAATCACTAGTGTACATATATTTATAGATACATATATAAATATATTTAGTCATCTTTTCTCTTTTACCACGTCTTTCTAATATTTTGCTCTTTACTATTTTTCTATTTTTTATTTTATTTTATTATATTTTATTATATTTTCTTCTACTGTACCATGCTGCTGAGTGACTGCTGCTCGTCAAACACATTTCATTGCAATGTTGACCCTGTGCTAACTTGCATATGACAAATAAAACTGAAAACTGATAAAACTGAAAACAGTAAAGGCAAAGGGAACACATCAAGTAAGGATTTCACACTCCCACTCACAACGGCACTTTCAAAGCATAAAGCCAAATGCTTCAAAATTTCATTTTGAAGCATTTTAAAAATGAATGTGTTTGAGTTTCATTGCTCCAAAGCAATGTTTTCATATAAGCAAGATAACAACCAGTTTGCAACCATGTAAGTACAGTCCTCTATTGTGAACAGACGTGTTGGCAATCTGTCTGCGTTTATAAATTAGACAACAGTTATTTGCAGATCTTCATCAATCTGCCTGAGAGTGATTGCAGTCGGTCTGAGTTGGACTGCAACTGTTTTGAGTCAGGTTGCCTCCAAGGAGGCAGTTTATTATTTTCCTTTCCTAGTTGGACAGATGGCTGTTGTTTTGTTTTTACTGTAGTGTGCTGGGCCATTAATGGCTCAGGGGCTGCAGCGTATCCGCGCCAACACCTAAGGCCAACGTGGAATCACCGGTCAGACTAACATAAAGAAAGAATCTGTTAAATTACACATTTGTATTCATTAAGTCACAGACAATGAAAACAAGCAGAAATCAAGATGTAATATTTTTATAATTTTATTGATGTTAAATTAAAGTTCCAGCTTAGTTATGTTATCAGTGCAAGTCACTTCAATCTGTATAGCACCAAAGGAAACAATGGTGTTTTCAAGGTGCTTCACACTGTAAGGTAACAACTTACAGTATTAAAAAGAAAACCCCAAAAGAACAAACCCCTCTGAGCAAGCACGAGGCGACAGTGGGAAGGAAAAACTCCCTTTTAAGAGGAAGAAACCTTCGACAGAACCAGGCTCAGGGCGGGGTGGCCATCTGCCGCGACCATTCCTGGGGATTTCAAAAATGACTTGATCTGATCTAAATGTAAAACTAGCTCATTTAAAGTGTCCAGTGAGTTTTAGAAAATATTTTGCTGTTGATATCACGACGTCACTATAAAGTGGAAACTTTGTTTCTTCCCTTACACCTCCCAAAAAATGCACGCACCGATGAGAAGCACTTAGATATGCAACTTGGTTCTGGGAATATCTTTCTTTTGAAAGTTTTAACAATATCTTCATCAAGATCTTGGAAGTTTAATTGCAAGATTGTCACCATAACCGCTGCATGCTTCCATCTTTTACAGAGGGATTTGTAAACCCTCTCGCTGAGTTTCTTGAACTTCTCTGGTGGGATTTTGTCGTATCTGGCCCTGATTTCAGTCCAGATTTTCATGGTAAGCCGGTTGGAGATAGCTTCAGCACTTTCAATGCTGAAGACTGTGCCTGATTTTTTTGAAACCTGGGAAATCAGTCCTTCCACAAAGATTTCCACTGAAAGTCTGCATCTTTCTTTCTTTTCATATGATTCCAGTCTATCAGTAACTGTTACTGCCAACAGGTGTTCTTGGAATACTGAAGTAGTTATGATATTAAATATTGGTTGTTCCATTAAATTCATTGAATCCTCCTCCCCACTCCTCCCCATTTCCAATGATATTAGTGACAATTCATGTAATTTGTCACAAATATCAGTGAAAATCGCATTAGCAATGCAGTCAAAATAATTCTGCACTTTTCGGTCTAAATGCAAATCCATCCCCTTGAATTTGTCCAAGAGTAGATCCAACAAACGTTTTTGGTGAGAATGAGGGCACTTTAAAAGTTTACCAAGCTTTGAAAGCACAGCCTGAATTAATGTCTCTAACCATCTTTCAAAGTCTAAGGTTTTTTCAGGTGGCTCACAGTCTACAGAAGATCTGTGATGCTGTATCTTTTTATATGACTCCGTTTGACTTACGTTTGTTAACGGTGGGATGCTGGCTTCATGTTCAACACAGGATTTCTGCTGCTGGGGATCTGGAATTGGATTGTTTTCTGCTTTTGCAGCACTGTGTTGGTCAGCATTTTGACAGCTTTCTTCTGTGTTAGCTGTTTCTTGGCTGTTAGCATCTATATTCTGTGCTGTATCAAACTCCTGCTCAGCAGAATCGTCCAAAAATTTCACACGTGACAAAACCGTTTTGCCAGTAGTGGTGTGGACAGAACAGTTTTCATGTACAGGGGAGTTCTGGGAAGACCTCAGTGGTGATACTGCTACTGACTGTTCACACAGGTCCATTACGTCCTCTACAAAACCTACAAGCCGCTTAGCGGTGAAGCAATCCGGATAGCCTGAGATAAGCTCTCCCCACTGCTTGATCGAAAAACTACTGAACAAGTTATTCAAGAGGGATACCAAAGCATGTACTGTAGAATTATCCCCATTGGTCTGAACTGTTTCATCATTTGTCATTGTGTTACAGTTCGAGCTTGCCATTTCACTTTTTTGTTTTTTATGTCTAAAATGTTGTTTTGTGTTAAACTCCGTGTTTGAACGTTTAAAGCGCTGCTGTCCCGCTGTGTGAATGCGTTTCAACTGAACAGCCAGGTCTATATATAAGGTCGGTTTAAGGTTTCTTTGTAACGTCACCTGACGTTTCTTTGTAACGTCACCAGTCAAAGGACTGGCCCGCCCCGTCATAACGAAAGGGGCGGGACAAATCTGTTGCTTAGCAACTGAAAAAAAGGCACACCGCGCTGAATGCTACATCCGGCCTGCGACGGTACACCGCCTCCGCACCACCGTTTAAACATGAAGTGTGGATGTTAGAAGATCCCAAATATGGTGAGCTACTGGGAAATTACTCACGTTTTTGTTCTTGAGAGTGAGCGATAATAAGCGACATTTTATTGAGAAATTACAGTAGTCTGTCTACAAAAACTACAAAAATGACCTAAATAAGACAGAAGTACACATTCATTTTTATCGTTTTGTCAACAACAGGGCGCATGAGGTTTGTTCAGTATTTGTTGTGTCTACAAGGCTCAGGCGCCCCCATGAAGTGTCTTATTTGTATAGTTGAAAGCATTATAAAGGAACGCAAAACTAAATTACATATAATTATAATTCTTGGCACTTTCTGGTGTGTGTGAGTTAGTGTTTCTCTTTTATGATTTGTGGGTCCAGCATCAAATTCAGAATCCTTCCCATCACACATGAGGTCTTGAATAATCATCTTATTTTAAAGACCTCGTAGTTTGATAGTTTGCTCTCAGACTGTGGGCTTCCTTGTGGTTTTTAGGATATTTAGAAGTAGAAGGGGATCATCCTTCTGTGGAACCAGCTCCCAGTTTGAATGCAGGAGACGGACACTATCTCTACTTTTAAGATTACGTTTCAAAGTTACCTTTTTGCCAACGCATATAGCTAGGGCTGAATCAGGTGACCATGAATCCTCCCTTAGTTACCCTGGGACTACCCTGCTGGGGGATTCCCACCATGTGTTTATACACCTCTCTGCATTCAATAATTAGTTCTTGTTCATCTCTGGCTCTCGTCCACAGTGTGTCTTTTGTCCCCTTTTTCGTCTCCTCATCCCCAAAGGGTCGCAGCGGGCTGCCCCTCCCTGACCGTGGTTCTGCCAGAGGGTGCTTCCTGTTAAAAGTGAGTTGTTCCTTCCCACTGTATTGAGGTTTTTTCTTTTTAATTGTAGACTTTCTACCTTACAATCTATACCACCTCGAGGAGACTGTTGTTGTGATTCAGCTCTGCATAAATACAATTAAATCGAATTAAGTGGGTTCAGCTGTTTTGTGAAATAAATGTGAGTGACATGGTAAGTAATAGCCTGCATGTAACTCATGGTAAGAAGAGCAATATCGCCCCCTCCTGGTTCAACCTTTTTTTCTTTGCAGTAATCTTTCCAATAATAATACATATGCACTAACCTCATGCTTGCTGTTAACAATAGCCTAAAGACACAAAATCAAGTTTAGTTTTTTCCTTAAGTTTATGTTTTTTTTTTATATGGTTGGCATTTATTTTGTTTCTTTTTAATAATTATATTGATTCTATTGATTGTTTGCCAAGCACTGAGGTCTCTGCTTAGACTGTGCTACTGGGATCACTGATTTAAAAATGAGGCAAAAGCACCAAAGTTGTGCTCAAAAATAGTACAGTGAGCTACAAGCTGTTGCTGTAGTAATTCTAACACACTTATTGTTTTTAAATACATACATGTTTAGTTCTTTTAAACCTAATTATTATTTTTTTTTTTGCAAAAGTGTCACCTAAACACCCAAATATACGTAATTCAAAACTTACTTTAATTATTACCCATTTGGCTGGTAACATGGACCCAGTCTGATGGATAGTTACTGAACAGATAGTCTTTTCTTTAAAGGCTGCATTCAGAGCAAATCATTGTAAAAACAAGACAAGTCAATAAAAAACAAGTAATAACTATAATACTAAACTACAATAGAGAGAAAATCCAGTAAATATAATTATATTATGTAAAAAATATACAAATATTTACCTCTAATTTAAAAAGACATTACAAGGGTACTAGTTTCATTTTAATCTCAACATAATCTAAATTGACACTAAATCAGTTTAAATATTACAGCTGAAGGTGATTTTAATAAATGTACTGCTGCTTGACTTTGTTTTACTACTGCAGTATAATTTATCATGTACAAAAGCTCCAAATGTTGTTTCTCTGACTTAATGTTCTGATGACGTTTGTGTTACTTTGCAGGAAATAGTCAGGACCCAGATGAACCTGTGCTGGAATTCAGTGTGGGTGAGTAATATGAGCATTTATGAAGGCTGTCCATGACCTGTAATTAAATTTAGCGTCATTAGTGCCACTCATTGCAAGTGACAGTGCACATGCTTTCAGCATGGAGTCTGCTCTTATGGTAGCAAAATAAATTCAGAAAATCTCCATCAAAAAGCAGCTCAGCAGCAGAAATATATATGGTCAGCTGGTTGTGAGTTAATGAGCATGTGAAATCAGTGTGAACATTTTGAAACAACAACTCTCCAACCTCGTAATTGTAAGACTGCCTGTGCAGCCACAGGAGCCTTCAGAGAGTCTTCCTGCTTGTCTCTTGGGTTGATTTGCTCGTGTTTTCTCACCCAGTCAATGACTGTAAAAGGGCTGGACTAATTGGAGGCAGGTGTAATTGATTGCACTGATATGCTAGTCTACTTATAGCCCACATTACAAACACTGCTGTGTTATTTTGTCTCTCAGTGCAGGTATGTAATGTGACAAAACCTCTAATGATCTGATATGTTTGGGATGGATGGGCTGTGAATTATATAGTGAATTGTCTTATTTTGTCGCTCTGTGCAGGCTTTCTACTTACAGGGTGGTGGGTCTCAGAGGACAATTGCTACCCCTGTTGAAGTGAACAACGTGTGGAGTGCAACTGGCTTTGTGGCATAGCTGGCTCTGGCCTTGGACTGTGTGTTTTTACTTTGTACCTAAATGGGACACTGGACTTTTAACTACTATTCATTGTGTTTATAAATAAAATTTTAGAATTTTATTGACTGTCATCTTTTTGCCCACGGTTGGTCAGACCTAGAATCTGTGTGTGTGTGTGTGTGTGTGTGTCATCAGCAGGGTTTTGCATAAAAGAGTGTGAGCAGGTCAAAAGGTCAATTCATTTATTGTAGTTTTATGGCAGCACCCTCTAGTGGCCTTGAAGCAAACAGTCTCCTAACTAAGCCATGGCATCTCTGGTCTCTCCTACTTTTGTGTGCTCTGCTGGAGGAGCAGCATTGGATCTAGTGATACTGAGTAAGCTGATTAGGACAGGCCTGGAGAAATGTGGTTTGCATGAAGTATCAGGAAAAAAACAACCTTGTATTGTAAAATAATAATACACGAATAATAAATACTTTTCATGACATTCAGATTTCTGGACTCACGAGTTCATAGAACATTAATGTTACGAAACATTGAGAAGTCTTAAAACTACATTGTATACTTATTATTTATTTACTTTAATCAGATTTGACTGGTATTTTTAAACATTAAGTTTTTGTTCCTTCAACTATTGTATTTAAGCTTATGACTCACTCACAGTATGTTTATATAACTGCCTAAAAAACGGTGAGGATGTGGCCGCAGTGGCTGAGAAGCAAGAACTTTGCTTTTTCTTTTTTTTTTTTTTCTTTTTTTTTTTTTAATTGGGAAGCATAAATGAACATACCAGAAAACCCTGCACGAAGGAGCCATATTTGTTTTTTTGTGTGTGCATAAGATGAAGCTTTAGTATTATTACACATATGATAAGGATGTTAGCATGCAACACACAAACTCAAGTGGTGTTGCCAAGATAGTTGCTGACTGGCAAGAAACTTCTAGAAGAAATCTGGTGACAGTCCAAAGCACAAATGAACATGTTTAATACTCGTGCAAGACCCTGTGGGAAGGTGCCAGATTGCTGTATTTTGTGTGAATCAGGAAAAGTGCACGGTGATGACTAAAGCTTATAAAACATCTCTCTCCTTATGTGTGCATATATGAGAAAGAAAATTCTGCCAAAGCAACTTTAGCTTCTTGCAAGCATCAGTACACAAAGGATGCTAACACAAAGCTAGCCAAGAACCAAGAGTGATTTTAAAGTTGAACGTATGCCGACCCCAGCAGCCAAAGGGAGCTCCGGGGAGAGCTTCTTGGGGTCCAGTGATGTGTCCTGAAGAGACGACATGAGCTCTCCCTCCTGTAGGCCCACCCCAGCAGTAGGTGCTGTCTGTCTCATTCCGAGTTAACTGCTACTCCTCTACATCTAAACGAGCCAGTTGAGGAGGTTTAGGCATCTGACAAGGGTGCCTCTTGAACGCCTCCTGGGTGAGATGTTCCAGGCATGTCCCACCAGGACAGACAGGACACACCCAGGACATGTTGGGGAGATCACAGCACTCAGCAGAGAATGCCTCAGTGTCCCCCAAATAATGGAGGAGCTGGCTCGGGAGAGTAAGGTCTGGGTCTTCTCTGCTTATGCTACTGCCACCGAAACTGGACACCAGATAAGCTCAGAAAAATGAACAACCTGTTTAAATAAAGGTTAATTTAAAAAAAAATGTTTGTCATTAGCTAGTCTGTGTACATGTACTTCTTCTCCAGTGTTGAAAATGTTAAACTCACAACCTGCACATTTTCTGGTTGCATCATCAAATAAATACCCCCAAAAGTAGTCTGAGTACTTTTACACTGGTTTTATGCTGCGATATTTTCAAAGTCTTTCACTGAACACATTCAGTCACACATTGTTCATAATTTATTGGAAGTTTATTGTTTAATGTCCTGTCTAAATAACTTCAGTCACCATTTGTATTCATTAATGAATAACTGACTTCCAATATTAAAAGAAATAGAAACTGTTGTGCTGTTGTTCACGTAGAAGGGCCTGCTGCTGGATGTCCAGACTTTGTGCGTCAGCAGGAGGGTCAGGGTACAGGGTTCGAACCTCCTCATGAGATGTCGTATCTGCTGGATAAAAGCAAGCTACATCACATCTGGGATTGTCCTAGAGCTGCCCTACAGTAACAATCAACTGACTAATATATGAAATACTTGCAGTAGCACAATAATAAACACAAAGCAAAAAAGTGTTTAGTGAAGATAAAAAACCTCATCAAAGTTTTAGTTTGGATAAAGGGAGACAGAGCACCAATCTAAACAAGTCTAAACCATCTGGCACCTCCACACTTGTAAGAACAGCATGACCAAAGTGATTGTAGGAGGAAACAACCTTGACTTCCTTTACATAGCTTAGTACTGAGAATAAAAGAAAAGCATGATTAGAATTATTTGTGCTTCTTCTTCTTTCGGCTGCTCCCTTTAGAGGTCGCTACAGTGGATCATCCGCCTCCATCTCTCTATTTCTAGCATCCTCCTCAGTCACACCAACCCCCTGCATGTCCACCTTCACTACATCCACAAATCCTTTCTGTGGTTGTCTGAAAACATCATCCACGGAGACTCTTGCCTGATCTCATCTGTCAGCCTCTCCATCACCAGTGCAAACAAGAAGGGGCTCAGAGCCTCTCTCTGATGTAATCTCAACCCATCACATACTTCTCTGCCCCTCAGGACTTTCTTATGCAGCACCACAGTTACTCTCTTCGCACCTTATCATAGCCTTCACTCCTACCCTCTCTATGCCTCCCGTCTCCATCCTCTTCAGAGTTGCCTCACTTCCTTCTCTAATTCAATTTTCGTCCAAAGTACTCCTTCTCCCTTCTCAACACACTTTCTTCACATTAGCACATTTCCATCTCTATACTTGGTTACTCTCTTCCAGCACAATTTATGTGCCTTGCCATTCATTAAAAATCATTTTCTCCTTAGTGTCCAGCCTCACATACAACTCACTACAAGCCTTTTCCTGTGCCAGTGACACCTCTCTCTTTGCTGTGCACCTAGCCTTTTAGTACTCCTTCCTTCAGCTCCCTGACTATCCCACTCTTTCTTTGCCAGTCTCTTCCTTGAATACATTCCTGAATCTGTTATTATTTGTGCAATGAAAATTAAATCAAGAAAGATTTTGCTTTTACAGTCTCACTGCAGGTTGATACATTATAAGCACGCCTGTGGTTCACATAAGCATTAAAAGCTTGTATTACTCCCTGATGTTTTGCCTGTTAGCATGTGCAGCAGCTGGAGAAGGACTCCTAGCTGAAGACAGGACAGCTTCTCGATGTGCAGATTGGTCGTCTTCTACGAAGAAGCAAAGGAGAAAAACCCCAAATTAAACAGAACAACTACTTCTAATAACAAACAGACGTCTCTCTAAAACCGTGGCAGCAGTTCACCATGTCAAATGCTTTCTTGTCGTGCACAGTGACTATAACAATCAGCCCCACTGGCTGCACTGTCCTGCAGTGACATAAGTTAATTCAGCATTGCTATAAAACAATGAGGCTATTACGTTTGACCTGTACTTGCAGAATACATTCCAAAGCTTTTGTTTCCTAAAGCATTCGTCCTTCTTTGTGAGCAGTTTGTGACAAAAGAAAAGCCCAGAAACAGGCACCAGTTCAAAGGCATTTCTCAGATGATTTGCTGTAAACTTGAATACAAGCACAGATGAATAAATGTCTTGGAAAACATTGTACTGAATACATTCTTCACTACGAATATCAAATTAAGATCACACGTTAACAGCCCAGAGTTAGTATCGTGTCTTTGCCTCACCACATCTGGGGGTTAACTGGGTTAAATTCAACATAGCAGCGTCTCTAAATGACTGATTCTAAGCCTGGCACAAAAGATAGAAATCCCTGTTGTTCTGGCATCTTATGCCTGCACACATTACCCTGCTGTTCAGTGGTGCCTGACTGCAATACCTGTTTACCAGATTGTAGTGGGTCTCGTGTGAATCTGTGCAACCCATCTGAACCTCCAGTTGTCACCGCTCTTTCCTCAGACACCAACGTAAGGCTGACAGCACTCTGAACACTTCCTGTTGATCATCTGAAGCACGACAGGGGACTGAAGGCAGGGCAGGGATCAGGAAAATAAAGGTTTATAATTTGCACAAATCTTACCCTGCTGGCTGGGAATTTCATTGGGTGGTGGGTGGTTTGGTGCTGACACTGAGCAATTCTGTGAATGCATTTTTATTTATTTATAGAGTTGTCATACAGGGCAAAATGTGAAAAAATTTGCTGTCCTTGCAATGAGTTACTCAGAGTTCTAGACGAGCGCTGGCTAAAAACAGAGGAGGGCCTAGATGGCGCAAGATTTGCCAGCTTTTTCTGCAAGGTTGGGATGGGCGGAGAGGGCTGCCTCTGCAGGACGACAACTAGATTCTTTCTTTGTCATTCTTTGACAACGACACAGCGAGCTGAAGCGCTCCTGTCTTTTCAGGCTTACTGTACCTCATAATTCGACCGTGAGTCTCTCTCCACCCTGGTGGCCTGAGGTACCTTCTTAGTCTCTTTTTCCTGCCTCACCACCTTTTCCTCCTTCTGCTGACGTGTTTCAGCTTCATGGATCCTGCCTTGGTTTTTCAGCTTATGCTGCAGAGTAGATAAAACTATCTTTCAAAGTCCACTCCATTGTGATACATATATATTTAACATTACTGTTTCTCATTTTCTAAAGCTTAAAACAACACTAATTTGCTTTAAGACCAAGAGTGCAGCAGGTCAACTATCACAGTAAATATAAGGACTTTTTGTTAATAGGTTGTTGCATTTGCTTTGTAATGCTGACTTCACACAAACTGGACGGCAACAGGTTTTTCAACTCGAGCAATCTAAACATCACCACAGTTAAATCAAACCAGTCGTCGTCTGAATTTTGTTATGTTTAAAAACTATAGTGTCACCGTCTGCCTGAGAAATATTCTGCTACAAGTGGGCTTTGGTATTGTTTTTCTCTCCTTTTCTCTCCCTCTATCGCCTGGGCGGAGGCCATTGTGGGCTCCCGCCTTTGGCCTACATACCTGGGAGATGGTGAACACCTGCGTCTCATTAACCAGCCTCTACTTACGGGAAGAAGTTAGACTGCTCTTTGCTGTATTGTTGCTTGACTCATGTTAGTGAAGTCCTGGCTAGGACACTAGTAATCTAGTTCTCTTGGATTTTGAATCTTGTGCTAACACGTCGTTTCCCTGTGTACAGACACCCTGGACCTGCCCTTGTTCCTTACAGAAATTCTGGTACGAGAGAGGAGTGAGAGACTGGTGAGACGCCAAGAGAGACAGAAGGAGAGTGAGTGTGTTCCCCCTGCTTTTCCCTGCAGATTCCCTGGAGACCTGATCCCTGCACCCTTGTCTATAGCACTTTGACACTGTCGCACATTTAACTTGGTCTAACACAGGGCCATATAGGTTTTCCCCCTCTTAATAATAAACAACTTCATTTAGGAATTGCATTTTGTGTTTATTTGTGTCATCTTTGTTTAATATTTAAATGTATTCATCAATTTCAGAGAAAGCTCACATACTCAATACCAACAAGAAGAAAGAAAGAACTACAAATGACTAAAGTTGCAGTGAGGAAGTGAAATCTGACTAATGACAGGAAGTAAAAAGAGTCATCAGTTCAGAGACTGTGACGGTTGAGATCGACAACAAGAAAGACGTGAGGCAGAGAAGCACGATGGATGAATTCAGATGGATTCAAATGTTTTTATCTCTGATGCTGATGATTCTGATTCCAGGTAAGGATACAGGAAACATTTTATTAGCAACAAAACTAAATATTATCAGTATTACTATGGTCAATAAACTTTACAGTAAATAAGAAAGCTGAGCATGTACTGTTGTTTTAGGGAAATATGGGACATGTTTACAGACCCGAGTCTAAAATCTTCGCTCTGATTGTAAAACTGCTGCATTCTAATTTATCTTTCATATTTCTCATCAATCTTCTCAACAGTATCTGAAACTGAAATATCCATTTTTATGAAAGTTGGAGATGACGTCACTCTGCCTTGTCTAAATGTGATAGATGAGCAGAATAACTGTGACAGTTCTGAGTGGACCTTTGTTTCAAGACACAAAACAACAGTAGAGCTGATCACACTTGGACAGACAAAGTCAAATCAGACAGACTGAGTGTTACAGCGAACTGTTCTCTGGTTATTAAGAAGCTCACATTTGAGGAAGTTGGTCTTTATTCATGCCTACAGTACAAATTAGGAGAAATACAAACTCTAAACGCTCTGGTTCATCTGTCTCAGGTTAATCTTTTTATTATTAGTCATTGGGAAGCACCTACAAAGAAATCCGTCACAATGAGAACCTGTTCAAACCATTTGATTTTGTGACCAAAGGTGCTGGTGTAATGACTTGTAATTGTGACAGCCCTGACACTTTGATATAAGTACTTGCTTTTGATGAATATATTATCTGTGTTGATTAAGGGACTTGCTTTTGAAGCATTGACTACTTATTTTGAGCAACTGACTTTTCTTTTTGATGAGGTGACTCACTTTTGCGAGTTATCCACCATGTTTTGCAGTTTGCACTAATTGTTTTGAGAAGAGCCTTAGTAGTGGTGCAGAGATCAATTCTGTTGTGAGAAATGCACCAAAGCAACTGATAAAAACTGTAAACTGCTCTGTGGTGACATATGGACAGTGTCATCACACCGTGAATTGGCTGATTAAACGTCAAGATATGAACAAAGATGACAAAGAAATACTGACCTCACAGACTGACTGCTCCACTACTGTGACCCTTTGGAAGTCTCACTATATCTATCCATCAAGATATGAGAAAATGAAGTGTGACGTGACTGATGCTAACACAGGAAGTGTGCAGCTGTTTACCTTTAGCTGTCAGACCTCAGATGAGGAAACAGGTGAGCTCACGATCAGCTGTTTAAAACAACTAAAAATAGCTAAAATATTAATTAGATGTATTTCAGGTGTTTGGGCAAAATAGCTTTTGTTGTGTTTATAATTTTGGGGCGATCGTGGCTCAAGAGTTGGCAGTTTGTCTTGTAATCGGAAGGTTGCCGGTTTGAGCCCCAGCTCCGACAGTCTCGGTCGTTGTGTCCTTGGGCAAGACACTTCACCTGTTGCCTACTGGTGGTGGTCAGAGGGCCCGGTGGTGCCAGTGTCCGGCAGCCTCGCCTCTGTCAGCTTGTGGGGATAGGTTAATTGATTAATCCAAAGTGCCCATAGGTGTGAATGTGAGCGCGAATGATGTCTTTGTGTGTTGGCCCTGCGACAGACTGGCGACCTGTCCAGGGTGTACCCCGCCTCTCGCCCTATGACAGCTGGGAGAGGCTCCAGCACCCCCCGCGACCCTAAGAAGGATAAGTGGAAGCGAACGGATGGATGGATGGATGGAAGGGGAGACCTTGGCAGTACAATAATGGTAACATTTAACAATTTCAACCTAACACTCAAAAACACAAAAGAAAAGAAAACTAAGAACTAATGGAAAGAATATAACTGAAACCACAGGTAATAATAAACACAATGCCAATTTATTTGTCTCACAATCTGATACATTTGGTTTTGGGTTTTTTGCTTGTTTTTCACAGGTACATTATGATAAAGATGATGTTTCAATAAAGTATGAAAGCACTGGAGGCTCTGGTGTTTCTGTCAGATACCACTGATCCACAACATCAGCTCAGCAGAAAAAAACTGCTGTTGTATTATCAGTATAATCTTATCTAGTTTAATAGATTTAATCCTATTGTTACGGCTCTGGCCATCTTTTGAATCACAGTGGCTGGATTTTGCTGGCAGCTGCTGATTGGTTCCATCATCAAGTGGCTGTTTTAAAAATCCTCTCCAGCAGTCTCCCCGGCAGTAGCTGACAGCAGCAGCAGGCCCGTCCTTGGCCTCCAAACCATCTATGACAGATCTGGGTGTGTGATTTCAGAGAACTGCCAAGTTTTGTATTTAGTGTGTTGATACTTTGACTTTTAACTAAGCACTGAAGCAGAAAGAGAGAACTGCCTTATTATTTTCTATCATTTTTTTTTCTTGTTTATTCAATTAGTGAGTTGGGGGTAGCGCTCGGCTTTTGTTTGTTTTAGATTTCTAAATGACCGTTATGGGTTTTGTAGCATGAGTTTATTGACCGTTAAATACCATTAAATCTGTATCAGTTTCTTCCTTCTTATTGCTTACAATAATGTCATCTGGAGATAAAATGTTTTTCTATTCATTTGTTATCTGCCCACAACTAGTTTTGCTCTAAATGAATGCCTGGCTCATTAGGTGTTTGTCTGGTCTCTAGATTTGTCTTTTTTCATTTCCTATTTTATTTTGGTTAGTTTTCTTTCATTTCTTGGTAGCTTTACTAACACCTTTGCCAACTCTGCCGTGATTGCCTTGAGCTGGGTGTATTTACCTTCACCGGTTTCTGCCTCCCAATTTGTGTCTTGTCTTCCCTTTGCCCTTTTTAGTTTACTGCCTTTGCTGTGATAGTTTCCCTAACTAATCTTATCTTCCTTGCGTCAAGCTGGATTTTGATTTTGGGTGTCCTGTTTTTACTGTTCTTATTTTGTATTTAGCCAAAAGAAAAAAATCCACTGTGTAACTTGAATAATACCGACAGGCCTGTGACTGAAACACTGGTTATCACAAATAAGGTGTTCGTGATATATTTGTTGAATTTAATTTGCTGAACTCTAGGGTTTTAAACACTAGAGCATATTGATGAGCATATTAATATATTATCTATAACATATTAATGAGCATACATATTTACCAATTTCACAGATTATTGTTAAATGCTACTGCTGATAACCCCTGAACCACAGCCTCTATTCTCACCACTTACCGTTTTCTGTCAGAAACCAAGAGTGTCGCTACGAACCCAAAACATTTGGGGGCCTTACCTTCCCTTAATTTTTTTAGATTTTCACTTGTAACAGCAGATTCTTAAAAAAACAGTAAAATGAGCACACCACATTGTAACGAACACACTTCCTCTCCACCTCATCAGGGGGAAATTACTTAAGATTAACGGTGAGGAACTGTTGGGTTTCACTCCAATAGCATTATCTGCTATATTTCCTGTACCTGCAGTTGTAAAATCAATTCATCTCACTTATGTTGGTTAAGGAGTTGAGTCTGACACATTAACTGTCATGCACCTTCTGATTTAAAATATTTAAAAAAGGGGAGCTGCATTATTCCAAAAAATATCTCACATTCGACTTCTTTATTCATTATTTTCTTTTCAATGTCAAACACATCAATGTCACAAATCAACTGTGAGAATGACAAAAATATGAACCTGCCAAGTCTTCATATAAATTTCCTTTAGAAAAAATGTTTCAGAAAAGCTGATTTACTCCAGCTGTGTAACATTATCATCAACATAAATGAGAGACGACTAAAAATTGCTAAATTTGTGGTGAAACATGACAAATGACAGGAAGTACAAACCGTCCTGAAGGGTCATCAGTTCAGAGACTGTGACAGTTGAGACTGAGAACAAGAACGAAGTGAGACAGAGAAGCAGAATGGATGAATTCAGATGGATTCAAATGTTTTTATGTCTGATGCTGATGATTCAGATTGTAGGTAAGGATAGAGGAAACATTTTTATAGCAGTGAAATAATAATCGTATCAATATTATTACAATCACTTACCAATAACATGAATAAGACAGCTGAGCATGATCTGCTGTTTCAGGGAAGCATGTTTATAAAGTTGTTTCTAAATTGATTTTCACTCTTATTGTAAAAAGTGCTGTATTCTAATGTTTTTTTATTGGTTTTCTTCAATGAAGATTGTTGATGACGTCATTCAGCCTCGTCTAAATGTGATGACCAGAATAACTGTGATGGTACTAAATGTTTTTTTATTTCAAGAAACTAACAGCACAGCTGATCAACCTTCGACAGATCGGTGAAAAGGCCACAACTAAACCAGACAGATTGATTATTGAGGTGAAATGTTCTCTCTCTGTTATAAAGTATTACCCTATTTACTCAGCAGGATACAACACAGTGAAGTGTGAGGTGACTGATACAGACACAGGAAGAGTGCAGCCATTTACCTTCAGCCCTCAGGTGAGGAAACAGGTGAGCTCACGATCAACTGTTTAAGATGACCTCAAATATTAGTTTGATAGATTTTACATTTTTAAGATCTTTTTTTCATTAACAACTTGTGAAATAATGACACACTTTTTGGTTTGCTTTTGTCATTTATTCAGCTGAAGCAAACACAACAAAGGAACCAGCGAGAAAAACTGAAAGCAGCACAAAATCAGAACCAAAGACAATCAGCAATCCTTCAAAATCACGTAAGATTATGATGATTAAGCAGGAAAAACACGTTTTCTTTTAGAGTTTTAAGGAGAGTTCATACTTTAGTTTACATCTTTTTTCCTAATGAATATTATTTACATTTTGATGACAGAAAATCACTTACCTATCCTATAGGAAACTTAAGATGTAACATTTGATATGATGGTGTGGTTTTGGCAGGAAACATTGTTCACTTGAGTATCATGGCTGTTAAATGGTGTGAAACGTTTTTCAAACATTAACATGCAAAAATGTTTCAAATTTGTTTTGTCTGCTTTATCGCAGCTATTTCGTGGTGTTCTCAGGAGTAAATAGTGGAGATCTTTTGCTCTCCTTCACTGTCAGAGATGGAGATAAAGTCACTTTGCCTTGTGAAAATCTCATCAACAATCATCACAACTGTGACACTACTGTCTGGCTCTTCACTGATTCAAGAGGCACACCATCAGTAGAGCTGGTTTATCTTGGACAAATCAAAGAACAGAAATCAGACAGACTGAGTGTTACAGCAGAATGCTCACTGGTTATAAAGAAGGTCACAGCTGAGGATGTTGGTCGTTACACCTGCAGACAGTTTAGAGGCAATCCAGGGAGACCGCAAGGTCCAGATGCTGTGGTTTATCTGTCTGTTGTTAGCAGTGAGTATTTGCAACACTATATTTTTGAGCTCAAACCATCCTGTTAGAACAACATGCTGACAAGTTACATTTTGAAAAAAGGAAACTTATATTTATTTGGTATTTCTCTTGAATTTCATCTTCACCAGTGACTGAACACAAGAAAGCTGTTGAGGTGACTTTAAACTGCTCTGTGTGGACATATGAACGGTGCAAACACAAAGTGAAGTGGATCCATATCAGTGAAGCTCTGGATAGAGATTACTCAAATTTAAAAACATCGGAGTCTTCCTGCTCTGCTGCTGTGACATTTCTGAATGATGCATACACTCATATATCAACTTATGACTTTAACTGTAGCGTAACAACAGAAGGAAAAAAAGAGCAGCTTTTTACCTTCAGCGCTCAGTCATCAGAAACCAGGAGAGATTCTGAAGAACCTTTCAAAATAACTTTGCATTAATCTGACTAATTACCTAAAATATCCGCTCATTTTATTGATCTGAAGCTTTACAGTTTTTTCTGATTTCTTAAGCACATTTTTTGTAACTATTGGCTAATTTTGCAAAACTCTTCACACAAATAAGAAAACCTGTCACCCAATAATCAAAACATTGTAGTTCTCTTGTAAAAGCAAACACAGCTAGATTAACTCTTCACACCTTCGTAAAAATGGTGTTTCCGTATCAAACAGTACACACAGGCCATCATCTACTAAGCACACAATGCACCAACTGCACACTGATGGTATGAATACAAAACACATCTGGCTTTTGCTTTCTCTGTGCACAAGGTAGGCTATGTCAGTTTGAGCTCATACTTCTGTCATAGATCCATAAGCATAGAGGGATCCAAACTTCAAGTACTGGTGTTTATTCAAACACATCAAAACAAACACAAGTGTTTATTTCCAAGTATAGGATTATTTGCAATCGCCATAATGACTATATGGGTTACTTGGTCTGCAGTGAACATGCTTCCTCTGCCCCCAGCATCTGGTCATCTAGCAATTCTGTAAAGTAACAATTTCAGTATTTTTACATCAATGGTATTGGTGTGTTTCTCATTGGCATATGGCAGTGCTACAAATCTTTGTGCGAAGTGACTGTACTAACCGATTCTCATTTCAAGATGTCCTTATGGTACTTGCTACAGTGTAGCGGCTCGAGTTAGGCTGGACCCGTTGGCCAGCTACCCTCAGGGTCATTCCACGGTTGATTACATGGTTCACTATTGTAGCTCTGATGTCATCAGCAATTCTATTTCTTACTCTTCCTACCCTTCCTCTCCCCCTCTCCTCATCTTCCTCTCCCCCCTCCTCATCTTCCTCTTGCTCCTCCTTGTCCTTGTCGTCCTCTTCATTCTACTTCTTCACCTCCACGTCCTCTTCCTCGGCCTCCTCTACTTCTCACTCTTTCTGCTCCCTCCATTGTACTCCGCACACACAGCTTACCTGTATTATAGTGCTTAGGCTGATTGCAAAGTGGACTAATTATCTAAAAAAGTTTTCACATGTGAAAGTGTGCCAGACAGTTGGCAAATTAGTGTTAATGATAGCCATACATGTGTATACTTTTGCTAGGAGTGTGTTGGAAATTTGGTAATTGAGTGTTGTGCAGTGAATTGTGCCTACAGTTTTGCAAAGTGTGTGTTACAAAATTGCAAACTGAGTGCAAAGCAGTTTTTGTGCTTTTAGTTTTGCAAACTCAGTGAGTGGTTTTGCTATAAGTCTGAATAGTTTTAGAGATTGTGCTACAGGAATCACAGTTAGGGTTTCAGCATTCAGAAAAAACTGTAATTGACTGAATTTAGTTTCCTAATGAAAGGTCCACTGAATTTTATTCAGGTGAGAAATCAAATACTGCAACAACAATAAAATCAGAAACTACAACTGGAAACACAACAAAAGAGCTGGAAATCATGGATGATTCAACAAAATTACAAGGTAATCAACAATATTCAGCTTTTTTTTTTTCAATATTTCTATATTTTAGAATGAAATGTTTTAATTTCAGATACATGTTTTTTTCCCCTCTGTATTCATCTACATTAAAAAAACAAAAACAATCAGAAAATGACATTTAAAATATTATTTTCATGCTTTTCATGCTCTGTCTCCAGGCTCATGCTGGTACAGGCTCATCATAGTGCCTCTGGGTTTAGCAGCACTTATAGCAGCTGTTGTGGTCATCAACATCTGGACAAGAGCTGGTGAGAATGTTCACACATAAGCAAGAAGGGTTGATAAACCAGACATGAAGCTCTGAAGAAGCACGGGTTTATGATTTTGTATTTTACAGGTGTGTAAAGATGGTGAACAATGAAAAAGTCCAGTCTACTGAAGTAGCTTGACCAACCCTCCAGCTTCTATCAGATCTCACTGATCAGCACATCAACAAGCTTTATATTTGCACGAGGAGCAGAAGCTTTTAAAAAGAGAATCGTTGTTTTTGCCTTAGTCACAGTTTGGACAACAATTTGAAATCTTGATATGATCTTTTTAGAACCACAGTGACTTTTCTAAAATACCTGCCTGCATCAGCGGTAAAAAGCTCTTTCTCCTTGTACTGTGTTTTTTGGAGGTGTACATTGTTTTTCATCAGTTTTCAGCAGGCAGGGGTAGCTTTTGGTGGTTTTCTGGACCACAAAAATAGAAACACGTTTGACATGTTGTTTTCTCTTTCTGCAGAAGCCTCCTGTACAGCATGGTTGTTGTAAAAAGAAATACACATACAAATATTTTTCTTTTACATCTGCATTTGCTGATCATTTCTGAATTTGAAAAACATGCTCTCACTATTATTTCCAAAACACTCCTGTTGGCACTTGGGTAATAGATTTCAAAGCCATTTTTCATTTCTTTCTTTTTCAGCTGCAGAAAGTTAGTTTAGAGTTTTGAGCTTAGTTTTATGAGCCTGAGCCTGGATACAAAGTCATTTGTATGTGGTCGAATCTGGTCTGCGCTCAAATGAGTTTTGATTGATGATGTAATCACACACACTGTTATCTTTAATGGATTTGAACATAATGCAATCTTTAAAATAAATAAAAATTCTAAGCAGAAAGTCTATTTTGCATCTCTCACTTCAGTCACTTTTGGTGTCTTGTTTCCAGTCTTTAACTCTCATGTTATTTTAAGAACAACCACTTCTACCTGTCCCAGTTCCATAAGTACACCCTATCTTCGTTCATTTCTCTCCTTTGAACTCTTTGACAACCCTTCCCAGCATCCTGTGACTGGTTTGTGCTTTCATGACTACAAATGTAAATTTGGATTGGATTTTTGCCCTATCCTGTTAGCTTCTCTATTTGACTTTAAAGTACATTTAAATATGCCATTCAGCCACAACTTTGAGACCTGCCTGTCACAGTCAGGCTGCAAAGCTGACTGTGTGAATAAAGGAGGTGAACCCAAGCGCAGACACTCTAAAACAAAACTCAAACTTAACAGAAAGCGAGACGTTTATTAAGGCTGGTAAGACATTGCAAAACAAAAGGCAGAGGTGATGCTAAACAATAACCTAAACTGGGGAAATTAAAGATAAACATAAAAAACCCAAAACATGACGTGGATACGTGATACGTGACACATGATAGATGGAACATGGTGGTGCAAAGGACAAAAGACAACCTGACACTGAACAAAGTAGGACAGAGGACTTCAGTACACACAGAGATAATGAGGGGATGTGGAACAGGTGGGAACACAGCTGGGACAAATCAGACCTAACGAGACAAGGAACACTGCACATAGGACAGGGACTTTCACAGTAAAACAAGAAACAGAGTGGAATCCAGACATGGCAACACAAGCTTGACAATATGAACAAGAAGACAAGAAACATGACAGACTAACACAGATGACTTAAGTAAAACATAACTAAACTAAACTTAAGGTAACCAAATGATAATCCTATTACATAACATATTTAAAGGAATAACTTAAAGACTCAAAGCACTGCCCAAAAGCTTATCTCCATCTATACAAGGACAAGTGACCTCTGAGGAAGTTAGAGGAAGCATGAATAAAAACATATCTGTGATATCTGAAACAACTCATTTGGACTGTCTGCAGTGTTTATGTGGCAGCTTTGTGTATCCTATCTCATGTCAAGGCTTTCATTGGGGAGTGTGAACATTTCATTCTGTGGATTGCATTGCTCTACTGAAAATAAATCTCTTGTAAACTGGTTCATTCATTATAGAAGGTGATAATTTATACTTTGCATGTCCCACTTCTAGTAAACTTTTCCACTAAAAAGCATAATTGGATACTGAAATGTTTAAACATAAAGAATCATTCATCTTCTGCAGCTTTAAAATATCTAAAAGACACTCTGTGGTTTTTTGACCTGTGTCTGGTCGTCATTAGAGGTTAAAACCTGCAGAGTTATGCTGGGGCTGTCGTATCCACATTTGCACCAAAGCACTTCCCCTTCAGTTCTCAGAAAGAGACACTTAAATAAGATGTAATGAGGAAGAAATGATGTACCAATGAAGTGACAACAGTTGAGCCTGTGAGTTTGTTGCCTTTGCACATCTATGCAGATTAATGTTTCTACCCTGTTGGCCTTACTTTCAGTCACGAATAAAAAAAGAGAGAATGAAATTTACAGTAATCTTCCAGTTTGTGTTTTAATGAGACAGTCTGAGCTGAAAATTATATGATTGAAATGTTTACTATTAACAACATAGGCATGAGCCACAAAAAAAAAAAACAATATGTTGAACTTTCTGAAAGTGTAATAACCAACACCCTCAGCTGTGAGAACAGTTTGCTGTTACACTTAGTTTAAATGTCTAAAGGACATTTAGTGTGTGAAGCGTCTGTTTCTGACGGTAACTCTTCTACATTCTCACCAACTCTGCCCCTTCACTTCTCAGAAAAACAACACTTCACAGACACAGTGAGGGACCAACAAGTATCAGAGCAAGAAGACATAATCTTACCTTCACAAACGGACAGTGGGATTATCATAAGTCACTGAGCAACATTCGGCTGTCTGTTCTACGTGCTCGTTTTAGTTTTACAGGGTTTGATGGCCTGCAGTGACCTTTGACCTCTTTAATATTGTTTCGTTCCCCAGCCATTTTATAAACAACAGAAATTGTCAGAGAAAGGACTTCCTGAACAGTTAGCGTGAGATAGTGAGATAACAACCACAGGAACCGCCACAGGGAGCACAACTTTAAAGTCTGCGACTGTCATTACTGTGAGAAACAGGAAGGAGAAATACCGAGAAGCATGATGGCTGAATTCAGATGGATTCACATGTTTTTATCAGTGATACTAATGAGGACATTATTATTATTATCATCTCAGCAGATTCTGAGTTCTATGAATGTATTACCTCACTAATAACAGGGAAGCTGATACACTTATTTTTCAGAAGCTCAAGAAGAAAGTGAGAAAAGAGAGACTATGAGAAATGATGGTTAAATCTATTTAGCTTAAAGTGTTTTTACTGCTGTACCTGTGCTTCAGTTGGTAAGGATACATCCAACATGTGTATAAGAGAAAGATTTAAAAACATTTCCAGCTCAGTGCACTAGTGAAAATGAAAAAGATACAAATGCATACATGTGTGCATAACTGTGCAAAATTATCTGTGCTCTGACATGCAGTGTTACCTTTTTGATTCTTTGTCGTGTTCTCAGGAACACTAAGTGGAGATCTTTCACTCTCCTTCACTGTCAGAGATGGAGATAAAGTCACTTTGCCTTGTGAAAATGTGATGAAGAATCATCACAACTGTAACGCTATCAACTGGCTCTTCATTGAATCAAGAAGCACACCAGCAGTAGAGCTGGTTAATCATGGACAGATCAAAGAAAAGGCCAAATCAGACAGACTGAGTGTTACAGCAGAATGCTCACTGGTTATAAAGAAGGTCACAGCTGAGGATGTTGGTCGTTACACCTGCAGACAGTTTAGAGACAATCCAGGGAAACAGCAAGGTCCAGATGCTGTGGTTTATCTGTCTGATGTCATCAGTGAGTATTTATACCACACCAGACCACCAGTACTTACAAGCTGTGAACAACTAAACAATATGCTAACACCTTACATTTATTTTTTTTTTTAAATGTTTGTTTGTTTGCTTTTTTCTTCGAATCTTCACCAGTGACTGAACAGAAGAACACTGATCAAGTGACTTTAAACTGCTCTGTGTGGACATATGAACGGTGTAAACACAAACTGAAGTGGATCCATGACAGTGGAGGTCTGAATAGAGATTACTCAAATTTAAAAACATTACAGTCGTCCTGCTCTGCTGCTGTTACTTTTATAAAGTCATCATACAGTCTGTTAAGGTTCAAACATTGAGGAAGGAGAGTACAAACAACCAGGTCCAGAAGATCTTGGTCAAACAATGATTTTAATGAATACACGCGTGGGAAGACCAGTCTGTACGCAGACAGCACTTGATCTTCGACTTACTCAAAGCATACACAGATTTTTATAGCATCAGGGTCTGAATTAATGACGCCCCTTCATACGTCACAGACAGGATATATACATACGTCAAATCAAAATCACAATGACTTTTAACACAGTTTAAAAGAACGTTGTCTTCGTCTCGTCTGGAACACGAGCCCCACATCCTGCCAGACGCTGTTCCTCTTTCCAGAGACAAACATGACCAACTTCTCACCTATAAATGAGTCTACTAATGTGTGTGTGTGTATGTGTTGACCCTACATGCCCTCTCATCTCACCCGTTGCACTTCTGACCTTTTACCAGACCAGAGGCTCATCCTTATGTGTAATAACCTAACTGAAACTATATGTACTATGTTGAATAAATGTTTTAATCAAGAACCTCTACTAAGAGCTTAATAAAAGAATATAAAAGTATAACAGACAATTTGAATAACCTAGTAATTCAAATAGCCTCATCTAACCTGCTCAGAATAACTTAGACTCTGCTTTCACTTCTGCTTTCCCTTCTGCAAACTCTCTGCAACTTCCTGTCAGCCTGCAACTTATTCTTTCTAAAACACACACACTGTTTAAACCTCTGAATACAATATTAATGCTGCAGATTCTATTATTAATGCAATGGTAATGATGATTATTTAACAATAGCAGTAAAATAATTTCCCTGCTCCACAAGTCACATATCTAACTCTGACTTTAAGTGTAGCGTAACAACAGAAGAAAACAAAGAGCAGCTTTGTACCTTCAGGCCTCAGTCATCAGGTAAGAAACCAGGAGAGATTTGGTTGAGAAAATTACTTTCAACTGATGTGAGGAAAGAACTTTTAATTAGCTGAATTTGATCTTTTGTTTGAATGATGAAGATACAGTAACATCAGCAACAACAACAACAACAACAAGAAAAGTAACAACAACAAGAACAACAAGAACATCAAGAACAACATCACAGACTGATGACCCAGGTGATTTTTCTTTTTTTTTTTTCTTTTTTTTTTTTGGGGGGGGGGTTCAAAGCAATGATTGAATAGTTTTTTGTTAAGTCACATGCATGTCATATTTGCAACTTTTCTACCTCTTAGACATTGAACAGTAAATGAAAAGCTTCAGATATTTGTGTTCAGGTGCAGCTCTGGTGTGGCCGTACATCCTCGTGGCTGTTATTTCAGCAGCACTTTTAATCTTTGCTGTGAAACTGATTGTACTGAAGAGAGGTGAGAGAAAATCCCACATTAAATATTAAAGCTGAATCTTCTCTGTGGTCAAGTGTGTAATCCTGTTTTTCTTTTCTTTTCAGGGACCAAAACACAAGCCAATGAAAATGTGAGTTTAAAAATAATCTTTACTAAACATTTTAATTCTAGATCAGAAGTGATGCAGTGGTTGGTGCAGCAAAAGATCAAGAAAAGAAAAAAGAGGGTGCAAAATTCATTTTTGCTTTGATTTTATAATTATTAACTCCAAAAATGACCTCAGCCTATGTGCAAAGTCCTTTCTGGTCACAAAAAAGACCCTATGGTACTGGTAGTTGGACTTTTGTGTTGCATTTTATGTGTTTTATGTCATTATCTATCTATGATTGTTGCAGATGTTTAAACACTCAAAAGTAACTGGAAGTTGCACTGATGTAATGCATATATTTATTCAGGCTTGACTTCAAATCCTTCAGTAATTTAGAAAATAATAAGGTCAAACTCACAACTTCTGCTGTTTGCATTTGTTCTTCAACATTATAAAACTAACTTTACAACATGAGACTGTGCAAGAGATAGATTTCAAACTGAAGGGAAGTGAACTGTTGCTGTCAAACTAAGCCAAAAGAAGTGGTAACAAATTTTGACATCGTTGGCAGAGACGGGTCAGTGTAGATCCTCCTGCATCTCAGAGGGCAGTAATCATGTTTTCTTTACTGTGTAGGCGGATCATGAAGATGGTGTTTCCTACATCTCCATCAGCTACACCAACAAGGCTAACAGTGAAAATAAAGTAATGCATATGATATGTTTCTGGCTTCATCGGTGCATTAGTAAATGATGTTTTCACTGTGTTGTGTTACATGTGGTGAAACATCCTGTGGTCTGTGTGCTTCCAGGTTCGGGATAAATGTGAGAGTGATGAGACAGTTACCTACTCCACTGTGAAAGCTTCCTCCACAGATCCCAGCAGCCTCTATGCTACCATAGAGTAAACAAAAAGGAAACTTAATCATCAGGTCATTGCTTCTGTGAAAAAGCTTCGTCCCTATAAGAATTATCGGTTTGCTCAGTTTAAAAGGAGGAAGCAGTTGTGTGAGTGCTTAAAGAGCAGAATTTGTAACATTTGAAAGGCTTTCAGTTTTATTTTATCTTTTGTTCAAAGTTTTGAAATGATGTACATAGATGTGTTTATTTTGCTATTTGCCTGTAAATTTTCTAAAACTGCAGTAATTTATAAGTTTAGTTTCATTTTTTCCATAAACAATTATTCAAACATTTGTGTCTCATTACTCTAAGCATCAAAAGCAGGATTAAATGGAATCAGGCATCAGAGTGGGAGGATATGTCTTTACCTGTATGAAAAACACAATTTTACATGAATGAATGAGAAAGTTTTATTATGTTGGTTGCATTTCTCTACTGACAACAAACCTTCCCTCTGGTGAGCAGGTTTTTTCACAAAGGGCTTAAACAGATGCAGATGACACGGCCATCATGGGGTGTATCTGGGATGATCAGGAAGAGGAGTACAGAAGTCTGGTGAGGAACTTTGTCGCATGGAGTCACACAAACCACCTGCAACTCAACACCTCAAAGACTAAGGAACTGGTTGTGGACTTCGGGAGGTCCAGAGAAGGTCCACTGCCGGTTCAGATAGATGGGGAGGAGGTGGAGGTGGTCAACAAGTACAAGTACCTCGGGCTGTGGGTGGACAATAAACTGGACTGGTCATGCAACACAGAGCACCTGTATAAAAAAGCCCAAAGCCGACTGTACTTCCTCAGGAGGCTGAGGTCTTTAAACATCTGCAGAAAGACCCTGTATTTCCCTCAAGCTATCGTCCAATTTCTCTTTTAAATGTAGACCTTAAAATAATCTGCAAAGCTCTTTCAAAGAGATTAGAGAAAATGACCCCCCTCTTAATTCATCCTGACCAAACTGGTTTCATAAAAGGTCGGCACTCCTCAACAAACACTCGTAGATTACTTAATTTAATAGACTACTCATACGATAAAAACATCGAAGCCATAATATTATCTCTAGATGCAGAAAAAGCATTTGACAGAGTTAACTGGAAATTTTTATTCGCAACTTTACACAAATTTGGTTTTGGAAACTCTTTCATAAACTGGATAAGAATATTATACAATTCCCCAACAGCTCGTATCAGAACAAATGACCAGACATCCTCCAGCTTCTGTCTCCTGAGGGGCACCAGACAGGGATGCAATTTTTATCGAACCTCTAGCAGCAGCATTTAGACAGGCTACAACAATTAAGGGCATAAAATGTAAGAACATAGAACATAAAATCAGTCTCTATGCGGATGATGTGTTGCTTTTTCTGCAAAACACACAAACCAACCTCTCTGAGGTAATTACTCTAATAAACTGGTTTTCAAGAGTTTCAGATTATTCAATTAACTGGCCAAAATCTACAGTTCTCCCCATTAACTGCTCCTTCCATAATTCTTCCTCTGCCTCACTGCAATCCGGAAATATTAAATATTTAGGTATTAATGTTTCTTCTAAGCTTTCAGACTTAACTAAATTAAATCACATCCCACTTCTAAAGAAAGTAGAAGGCGATCTGACTAGATGGAAATCTTTACCCATATCACTCATGGGAAGGGTCGCCACTATAAAAATGATGATCTTGCCAAAAATAAATTACTTATTTTTGATGATCCCTAACAAACCATCACAAGATTGGTTCAGATCTCTGGATTCATATATTTCCAAATTCCTTTGGAAAGATAAACCCCTGCGTATCAGCTTAAAAACGCTACAAAGAACCAAGGATAGAGGAGGATTAGATCTGCCTAATTTTCATCAATACTTCTTAGCCAACAGGCTTCAGTTCATCTCAGAATGGTTAAAACATACCTTCTTAGTTGAGCCTTGGCTAGATGTTGAACAGGCACTATGCAAGGATCTAGAGATTTCAGACCTACCATTTATTAGCTCAAACATCAAAAGACATGAATGCTTTAAAAGTATCAACATCAGCTTTTCTCTGACAGCATGGTGGGAGTTTCTAAAAATAACGGAGTCTTCATTAATCCCATGCAAACGTACACCTATCTGGAATAACCCTGACATATTACAAAACAATAATATGATTAATTTCCCAGAATGGAGTTGTAAAGGAATTAAATACTTAGAACATATATTAGAGGGAACAGAATTTATTCCATTTGACAGACTAGTTGCACAATATGGGATCAACAAGACAAGATTTTTAGAATATCAACAAATTAAATCCATAGTAAAAAAAAAATTTAACCTCAGTCAAGTTGAATTACAAACACCACTAAGTGCGGCACATTTTCTTACTCTTAAATCCCCCAAATTATTATCTAAAATATACAGAACACTTTCTAAATTAGATGAATCAATATCCCTTCCTATTGCAAAGTGGGAAGCAGATTTATCAGTCAGCTTAGACCAAAACTTCTGGTCTCAGATTTGCTCAAAAACCTTTAAATTAATTAAAAATCCCAGTCTGCAATTAATACAATACAAAATACTACATAGAGTGCACTATACAGGTCATCAGATGTTCAAGATGGGCTTTACATCTTCCAACAACTGCTCACACTGTCAAGGCAATACACCAGACAATTACATCCACGCTCTTTGGTTCTGTCCACCAGTGCAAAAGTTTTGGCGCGAGATATGTGAAGACTTATCAAAGTGTCTGAAATGTAACATTCCAACTTCCCCCTTAGTGTGTTTACTGGGCAGCTTAGATAATGTCACTTCAGAAAAGAATATAGCCCATATGATTTTCACTGCCCTATGCATAGCCAAGAAAACTGTCCTCATGAACTGGAAAAATAAAAATAATCTTAATTCTAACCAATATAGAAATTATCTATTAGATTACATTAGTCTTGATACAGCCTCTGCCACCACATCAGATCAATTGCTCTGGGCCCCTTTTATCAGCTCCATCACCTAGTGGGGGTGGGGGGTCATAGTTTGGTCCCGCCTTCACTGTTGTGATCGGTGTGGGGGTAGGGACAGGCTTGGGGCGTCGGGGGGTTCCCCGGAGGCAACTTCCTTGGGGGGCTCAACCCGGGGTAGCGGTCATGTCCGGTTGGGGGCTCTGTTGGCTCTCAGGTGACTGTTTCCTCGCGGCTGCGTGCAGCGGGGCTAGGGGAGGGTCTGTGCTGATGGACGTGGGTTACTGACCTGGTAGCCTGGCTGGCCCTGGGTGGGTCCGGGATGGGCGTGAGGTTCTAGGGGTGCTCCGTCTCTGGGCCGGGGCCCGGGCCGGGCCTTGGGGGCTTGGGTCCTGGTTGGTGTGTTGCCGGGGTTGTGGGCGGGTGGGTGCATGGGGGCCCGGCCCTGGAGCAGGGTGCCGCCGGTGCGTCGAGCCACCTGGGGGGCTCTTCAACTGGTGGGGGAGATGGTCACATCTTGCAGGAGCTCTCCTCTCTTCAGGAACTCTCTCTGCAGGAGGGGGAGATACAGGAGAGGTGGAGGAAGATCTCAGCCTGGGCGTTTACTGTCTTATGTAGTCTGGAAGATGAGTGGATGGTGGGGTGGGTGCAGTTTTCTCTGTGGTGGGGTTGGGTGGATTGTCCTGGGCTCTGTGGGGCCGGGGGGCGCTGCTGCACTGGGCCCCGGTCTGGTTGGGCCTGAGCCCCCTTTCCCTGGCGGGTCGCGGAGTATGGGAGTGCCTACTGGGGTCAGCGGGGGAGCTGGCCCCAGGGAGGGGTTACCTGCCCCTCCCTTCCTTCCCTCCCCATCTCCAGCTGCCTCCCTCTTCCCGCTCCACCACAACCACCCACACATGCAGGCCTTGGAGTAGGGGTATGTCACCAGGGTGCGGAGGAGGCTACCCCCCCCCCCCCCCCCCCGTCCCCTTCTGGCTGCCTCTGCCTCAATTTTATCCCACAACTTAGACATTCACATTATTCACACTCTCATTACACATACATATAGGATCTTGGGGGTGGGCACAATCACGGAGTCCAAATTACCATCAGGGTGTACACCTCACCCCTGGCGTCGTTGCCCACCTCTCAATTTTAAATACACTTAGACATTGAGGGCTAGCAGGAACCTGCTGCTCCTTGGCAGGTAGCTCCATGCCCTCCTGGGTTTTAATTGCACCTTAGAACACATGCATCAACACTACAATGAGCGGGTGGAGGGAGGTTTGGAATCTTCTCCCACCCCCGTTCTCTGCGGCCTGCTGGAGCGGGAGGGCTAGGAGGAGTTGGCCGTCCGACTGCGGTCTGGGGTGTGGGGCCTCCCTGCTGCTACGGAGTCGGGGTGGTCTGCCTCTCCCCACCGCAGGGAAAAGGGTAACACCACCTGGGTCTGGGTGCAGTTCCCCCCTCCAGGGGCAAGGGTACCTAGACCCGGTTTGTAGAGTACGCTTGGGGAGTGTGATCGTGTGTACAGCGTCTCTTTATGTCTGTCTCCACGTTGGTTGAGTGTGGAGTGAGTGCACATGAGAGCATGAGGGTGGGAATGAATGTTTGTGTCTGTGTGTGCCTGTATGTCTGGGTCTATATGTCAGGTTGGGTATCAGACGCCACCTCTCTGGGGACACCTCAGGCCCTCCAAGGTTTGGAGGCCTATCTCCCCCCACCACTTCCCCTGCCGGTGGCAGACTCCCTCAGGTGTCGGTGCGTTGGTGGTTCTTTGTGTCTGGGGGTGGGCGTCCAGGTACACACCGGCTCACTCCTTGGCGGCTGCTTATCGGGGCCTGGAGCCTGGGGCTCGCTCGGGCCCCTTCGGAGGTGGGGTGCCCCCGGCCTCTCGGCCTGGGGCTCGGTCACTCAGGCGCAGCTGGGGGCCGGCGGAGCTCATGGGCGCGTCACTGCAACTCCCCCTGGCTTCTGCTCCGCGGCTGCCCCTCTGTTGGTCTTCCATGGTCTCTTGTGTTCTGGGGGCCTCTGGATGTCGAGAGTTTGACCTCCTCCATACCCGCTTCACACCCTGGAGGACGGGGCTGTGGCCCCCCCACACTCCCTAGCAGATCGTTACATGGAGAAACCTTTGGAATACAAGCGCGCTGATCCACACAGGTGTACACACGGGTGTTCACTGCTCGTAGACCCAAATTACACCTTTCTTGGCCGCTACTTCGAAGCACATCTGTCCTGCGTGCTGCACAACAACATTGAATATTTAGTATTTACTGCTGTTTACACTTAGCTAGATTAATGCGATGGTGTTGTGTTTAGTATGTTGCTTTGTTTTTTTTGCTTGTTTTCTATTTTTCTCTCAACAGGTGATCCAGGAGATTTTTATTTTTTTTCTCCCCCCCTTTCTCACTGTCCCTCTCCCCTTCTGTTTTTCCTTTCCTTCCTCTTTCTTTCTTCCTTTCCTATCCCTCACTCATGTCTGTCCCGTCTGTAACATCTGAAAATAAAATATAATAAATAATAAAAACAAAGATCGACCAAATGGACCAATACGGCAATGCCACGATGATCCATTTGGCAAAGTAAATCCATTGGGTATCCTTGTTGGTCTTCAGACAACAATTCTGATGGCTAAAGAACCAAATGGGACAGGCAGAAAAAAAAAAAAAAAAAAAAAAACATCTGCAGGAAGCTCCTGAGGATGTTTTACCAGTCGGTGGTTGCTGGAGTACTTTTCTATGCTGTGGTGTGCTGGGGGAGCAGCACAGCAAAGAAGGACTCATCCAGGCTGGAGAAACTGATCAGGAGGGCTAGCTCTGTGGTCGGCATGAAGCTGGACACTCTGGTGACAGTGGCAGAGAAAAGGACATTAAAGAAACTGCTGGACATTATGAACAATGCTGGGCATCCTCTGCACACGGCCATAAACAATCAGAAGAGTCTGTTCAGTGACAGGTTGCTTCTCCCCAAGACAAGAACTAACAGACTTAAAAACTCCTTTGTCCCACACGCCATCAGACTGTTTAACTCCTCTCTGGAGGGGAGAGGGAGGGGAAACAGGAGGACAAAGGAGGGGGGAACAACTAAGCTGTAGTGCCTCTTCACCTCACTGTGCAATACCTTTTGTGCAATACTTTTGTAAATAGTCAACGGTGCAATAGACTCAATACTTGAAATGTGCAATTCACTTGTATTTTTATTTTTTTTATTCCTATTTATTCTATTTATCCCCTTTGTATATTTTATTTATATTTGTCTCTGTATTTATATATGTGTGTGTGTGTGTGTGTGTGTGTGTGTGTGTGTGTGTGTGTGTGTGTGTGTATATATATATATAACAATTCTCTTTTTGTAACTGTAACTTCGGTCGTTGCTGTGCTTTTCTTTGGAAGTCGAATTTCCCAGAGGAACCCACCCGAGGGATTAATAAAGTTCTATCTTATCTTATCTCTTATCTTAAACTTATCTAAATGAAGAAATTCAGTTCAAGACACCTGAGATTGATCATAAATCAGGACACATACATATGAGAGTTAAAGTGAAAGGAGACAATATCCACTGCAAGTTTAGAATATCTAAAGGACACACAGGCTACACACACAGTGACATTAAACTGCTCTGTGTCCAAATATGAAGAATACAAATACACTGTGAAATGACTATATAACAATGACAATGGCGTGTGGATATCACAGTCTACCTGCTCAGCTAGTGTGACCTTTACAACATCTGATCATATTTACCAATCCAACAATTGTTGGAGATTTTGAAGTGCAAAGTGACACATGGTGGAAAAGGTGGACGGTGGATGTTTTTCCCATTGACTGACTTGGAGAGTGGCCCAAAAAAGTAAATAACAGCACAGGTCAGTGTTGAACAGATTTAAGCACCTGCTCCGATCAAAGTTTAGTGTTGGATTATTTAGACCTTGATCAGATCAATAACATTGAACAAATACATTTATTTCATTACATGACAAGCTTATTGTCATCTGTGAAGTCAGTGAAAACAGTTGTTCAGTAAAGTTACAGTCATGACCACAACCATACCCAAGTATATTACTTTAACCAGGACTAATGAACTTTCCCTGAACCTGCAAACGTTTTTGGACCTTAGGTGTTTTTTTAACCACAAGGGTGTATAGACAAAATACAACAATAGGAAACCCAACAACAGTGTTTTCAGTTTGGAATTATATTGGATATTATATTATTTAGATTTATATATTATATTTTCTATTATATTTTCTGTTCTGTCTTTTTTGGATTGTTCTCTTTTATTTACAGTTTTATTTTTGTTGCCTGCACTTTCTAATAAATTTCACTTCCTTTGTATTTGCCTCCTTGATTAGTCGCAGCAGTGTTTGTTTTCCCATCTAGTTTACCTTCCTTCATTACCTGTTGTGTATTTAAACACACGTTGCTGCTGGAGTGTATACTTGCTTAATCGATTAGTTGCGGCAGTGTTTGTTTCCCTTTCATTTCCTGTGGGTGTAACCACTCATTCTGTTCGATGCTTACTGTCTGTCTGCTTATGAGATTTCCTGTTGTATATTCAGCTTTGTTTGATGGATATTGTTATCTGGTCCCTGTTGGTTTTTTCCTTGCCCCAATAAAAGTTTGGCTTTTGTTTTGGATACACACTTTTCAATCAACATCACTGTTTTGTTATTAGTTTTATGTCTACTGGAGTGTATAATGGAAGATGTTAGGCTGAAGTTCCCCATGTAACAACCAGCTTCATTTATTTTTGTAACAATTACTGTTGTCCAGAAGGGGGTGCTGTATAATAATTGCAAGAAACTAAGCTACCAAATTTTTTTGGAACTTTTTTTTCATATTTTATTTTTTCATAAATGAGTGTTCTTTATGTAAATAAGATGCCAGTGATGTTTCTTTAAGCAAAGCAAATTAAAATAGTTGCAGTCCAAAAAATGAAAAAAATAAACATCCAAATTCAAACTCTCTCTGCTTAAGTATGTCATTAATCTGCACTCTGAAAAGTAATGGTGACATTTCTACTTCTCTGGCATATTCTCAGTAGATCTTTCTCTTTCCTTTACTGTCAGAGACGGAGATAAGGTCACTTTGGAGTAAAGGAAAACAAAGGAACAAAGGAAGCAAAACCCAAGACAATGCACACATGGAACATGTTGTGGAGGTTTTCCATTTAAATAAAGCCTGCAGACGAGCGGTGAGCGGTAGCTAACATTCTTTAATCCAAACACACAAAGAACAGAAAACCAAGCTTGTGGAGAGCCTACATGACCGCGGGGCAGGTCAGCAGAGTCTCACTGAGCCTAGCATGGCTCTCAGTTAAATACCTTCTTCAGGAACAAAAGGCAGTACACAGCTGTTTCACACATTAAGGTTCACACTCCCTTCAAGGTTCAAGGTTCAAGGTTCTTTATTTGTCACATAGTTATACAAGTATAACACACAGTGAAATGTAGCCTGACACGCTCCTCGACATGTGCAAAAATTGGGGGGGGGGGGGGGGGGGATGTAGAGGAAGAACATTATATATATATATATATACATTGGGTGAATGTGCAGTAGTAGCAGCAAGCAGGTGAATTCTGTACATTAATATGAATAGACATCTGACTATTTTACAGGATAGACAATATAAACATATTTAAAATTAAAGGAATTGAAATGTACATTGTGCCTTGGTTTAGTGTCTGGAAGAGTCCTGTCTCAGTCAATTATAGATGATGTGAGAGGGCGGGTGTGTGTGTTTAGGGCACGGATGGCTTGGGGATAGAAGCTCCTCTTGAGTCTCTCTGTCCTTGCCCGGAAGATGCGGAACCTTCTACCAGATTGCAGAAGTTGGAACAGTTTGTTGCCAGGATGGGACGGGTCCTTCAGTATCTGCGCTGCTCTAGTCCGGCATCTCCTGGTGTAGGTGTCCTGAAGCGGGGGGAGAGCAATCCTGCAGCAGCGTTCTGCTGTACGGATCACTCTCTGGAGAGCTTTTTGGTCCTTCACACAGCTGTTCCCAAACCACGATGTCATGTTCTGTGTGAGGATGCTCTCCACAGCGCCTGTATAGAAAATCCTGAGGATCTTTGGAGAGACCCTGAACTTCCTCAGTTGTCGTAGGTGATACAGGCGCTGCCTAGCCTTTTTGGTCTGGACCTGAATGTGGGCAGCCCATGTCAGGTCTGAGGAGATGTGGACACCAAGATACTTCACACTTCCTTACAACACCTCCACCATTTGTCTTACAGTATGGGTGTCAGACATGTTAAAATCCAGTGGCACCAAGGCATTATACAATAAAATAATGTGATTAATACATAAGTAAAAGAAATTCCTATACAAACACATGCTCAACAAAATAAGACAGGAAATGAGAAAGGTAAACAGGGGTGCTAGTTTCAGTCATTATGCAAATCCAGTGTTATAAGGATGGGGAAAGGATGAGACTAAAGCAGTCACTTGAATGAGTGGCACTGAAAATGTGAAAACCTGCCACTGCATCCACATGAACAGAACTAGCTTTTACACTAAGGGAGGAATAAAGCCAAAGCAACTAGGACCTGAGAACTAAATACATTTTTTTAGGTTGCAAGAAAGTAAAGCAATCTAAAATACAAAATATTCCCACTTATGTTTATTCTGGTCATTTGTGGATAACACCTCCCCCGCTCTGCTGCTGCTCATTAAAAATGAATTAAACAAGCTAAATCATTAAGAGCAAAGTCTTGCTTACCATCACCAACATGGATTCTGTTAAACACTGAACAAGCAATATGAGTTTGCACAAGACAATTGGTACAAATACATACTTTGATATATGGCAGTGGACAGGAAGTGTGCTGTGGCTTTAGTGGAGATAAAACTCTACAACACATTATTTAATATCCTATAAAATTACTCTTATTTACCTCCACCAAAATTAGTAAGACTGCAGTGTCAGTTTGGTTGAGAAGGGGTCTACACATTTGAAAAACTGAGGGAATTCATATGATCTACATTAAAAAATAAATACAAGAAATAACCATAACATTGAAAATGACCACAGCCTGAATGAGGAGGAGACAGGAATAGTGATGGGATTTCCGGCTCTTTTTACAGATCCGGCTCTTTCGGTTCGGCTCACTAAAAAGAGCCGGCTCTTTCGGCTCCGAACCGGCTCTTCAGGTTGTTTTGTTGCTTTAATTAATTTATTATTAACAATAATATAAAATTATGCACAAAAGGAATTACTAACGTAAAAAAAGTGGTTTTATTTATATATGTTTATATATAAATATATGCGGTGGCCCCTAGAGACAAAACACGTACAAACTCCAAAACACATTTCTAGCATGAACTGAACTTCCAAAGCAGAGCTACTAGATCACTTAAATTACACAATTGAAAGCATGTGTGTATTGTTTGTGTATTTATACACAGGCACTCATATATATTCAAATAATTTAAAAAAAAGTTCATTTACCTGTTACTACCACACACCAAATCCGGTCGTTGGTACTTGCTGGCTTGTGTAGCCACAAGATAACAAAGGCTCAACACTGCGCCCAGCATCCTGGAGCACTTCTGTTGTCTTTTGTACGTGTTTTGAGTTTTTATGTGCTTCTGAGTTTTTATATGCTTCTGAGTTTTTACGTGCTTCGGAGTTTGTACGTGTTTTTACGTGTTTTGGAGTTTTTACGTGTTTTGGAGTTTGTACATGCTTCAGAGTTCGTACGTGATTTGAAGTTTGTATGTGCTTTGTCTCTAGGGGCCACCGTAAATATACTTTTATTTATTCACTCCACATAAAATGTAATAAATAAATCACATAATACAAAAATCAACTATTCACATTTCAAGTTTTAACTATTTAAATTTTCAGCTTTTTTCTTTTACAAATTTAAAGTGAAAACAACACAAAACACTGCAAACCACAACACAATTAAATATAAATTATAATATGAAAACAAAAAGAACATGCATATTCTCTGTCATATGGACCTGCATGAATAAACTTTCTGAATCCTTTATCATCTGCAACCGAAAATAGTTGTGGATGATTACTATACCTTTCTAATGTTGTTGTCCCTGCCTCTCTTTCTCTCTCTCTGGCTCTGTTCCTGTGCTACTGAGTGTAACTACCGCCCCTCCCCCCCCTCTGCCCAGCGTAAAGCACAAGGCTCGCTTGCAGAGTGAAGCGGAAAAAAAGTGCGAGAGAGAGGCTGAGAGAAAGAAAAAAAAAAACACAAAAAAAACCACGTGACGGCTCGCGATAAGGAGCCGGCTCGCGTCGTTCACGTCAAAGAATCGGCTCTAAGAGCCATTTCGTTCGCGAACGACCCATCACTAGACAGGAAGTAAACTAGATAGGCATGTGTCTTTGACAAGTACAACAGAGTTTGCCAGTTATAGATGTGACAAAATAAGAAGGAAAACCAGAACAAAACGTGATGATTGAACACAAATTCTTCAACATTTCTCTGTTTCTGTTGCTTCTTTTTTCAGGTAAGGAAACCTTTATTTACAACTAAAACCTTTTTGCTATTTTACTTAATCTCAACAACAAATTTCAAACACACATTTTCAGATATGAAAATTAATTAGCTTTGAAAACCTCTTCCTACTGTAACACTTTATCAGCATCTAACTTACTGAATAGATTATTGTTAAGATTAACAGATGCATGAAGTAGTTTTGAATAATTCACTGTCTTAATGATAGACGTCTGATATTGATAAGTATGTTCAGTTACAATAGTCACCAAACTCTTGTTTTGTCTCAATTATTAGGTGTAATTTCTACATCAATTTTCTTTTACCTACTTTAGCTTTTATGCTGTGATACTTTCTGTTTGCTTTCTGCATTTATTTTTATATTCCTCCTTTGGAGTCTTTGTGGAGCAAATCAGCTGAACTTGTTTTGAACTGGTTGTTAAGAGTAAGCTGAAAGTCTTTATGAGGACATTATGATTCACTAATTAAAGGAAGCTCTCCGTGTATCTAGATGTATTACAAGGTCTGTGTTTTTTTTATATTTGTGCTTCAGTTTGAAGGTAAGGATACATGTAACACGTAAGAGATTTTTTTTCTTCTTTTGAGTTTTACTTTATTTTGAAATCCAAGAGAGCTGTGCTTTTGTTTGACAACCCAAACCAAGTTTTTTGTTAGTTCTTTTGTAATAAGAATGTAAATCGTCTCCGTTCAGACAACTATTGTTTTTTTTTCTGTTATATTCTCAGGAGATCTAAGTGGAGATCTTTCACTCTCCTTCACTGTCAGAGATGGAGATAAAGTCACTTTGCCTTGTGAAAACATGATCAAAAACCATCACAGCTGTGACACTACCACCTGGCTCTTCACTGATTCAAGAGGAAAAGCAGCAGTAGAGCTGGTTAATCTTGGACAAATCAAAGAAACAGTCAAATCAGACAGACTGAGTGTTACAGCAGAATGTTTACTGGTTATAAAGAAGGTCACAGCTGAGGATGTTGGTCGTTACACCTGCAGACAGTTTAGAGGCAATCCAGGGAAACAGCAAGGTCCAGATGCTGTGGTTTATCTGTCTGATGTCATCAGTGAGTATTTACACCACAATATGTTGAAGTTCAAACTGTGTTGTTAGAGCAACATCATAAAACATTACATTTAGTGAAAAGAAATGTATTCATACTTTTTAATTCTTCTTGCGTTTATCTTCACCAGTGACTGAACAGAAGAGCAGGGATCAGGTGACTTTAAACTGCTCTGTGCAGGTACATGGACATTGTGAACACAAAGTGAAGTGGATCCATTACAGTGAAGGTCTGAATAGAGATTACTCAAACATAAAAACATTACAGTCGTCCTGCTCTGCTACTGTGACTTTTGTAAATTCTTTATACAGTCACATATCTAACTCTGACTTTAAGTGTAACGTAACAACAGAAGATGGCAAAGAGCAGCTTTTTACCTTCAGCCCTCATTCATCAGGTAAGAAAGGAGGAGAGATTTTAATGATTATGATAAAATTTTGAAAGTAACTTCACATTATTTGCTTATTTTAACAACTTAAAGTTTTAACTGACAGACAATTTATACAGACAATTTATTAGTGAAAGGGCCACTGAATCTTCTTTTTTCATTTAGGTGAACAAACAAACAAACATAATCACAAGGTCTAAAATCACCTTAAAAGTTGTAAATGCCAGCATTGAATGTAGATGTATGTATTGATGTGTTTCTTTGGCATCAACAGCAATAAAGCAGAGGTACGAGATGCTTTACAAAATGTACAAAATAGTTTAAATAGCAACATTCAAATAACTTGTGTAACACTTTCTATCCTAACTCTTTCATACAACTTTATCACAAACAAATTACAAAAAAAAAAATGATAACAATAATGAAACTTTATCGCAGGAACCAGCTGCTCATCATCTGTTCCACATCCACGTTTTCCATGACCTTAATAAACTCATTGAAGGAAATGCAGCCATCTCCGTTTGTGTCAGCCTCCTGGATGGTCCTATCAGCAATGCTGCCGAGTTCTTCATCTGAAACGTTGACTCCAACAATCATCCGCAAGACCTGCAGGAGCTCATCTCGGGAGATCTTGCCATCTCTGTCCAGGTCATATAGACGGAAAGCAAAAAGCAGCTTGTTTGTTCTGCTGTTCAGGGGCTCTGTAGCTGAGGGGTTCTTGTTCTTCTCGTTGTCTTGGTCGATTGGTCTGAAGTGAGCCAGGGTCCGCACGAAGCCCCGGAAATTTACCTGGTCCTCTCCCTCAGGAAAGAATCCGTTGGTGATTATATCTCCCAGAGGGTTGATGGCCAACTCGGGGATTCTATGGAAATCATCTCGACTGAGGGTGCCGTTTCCCCCTTTATCCAGGCTGGTGAAACGTCTGTACAGGTGAGTGATCTTCCTGTGGGAAAAGCCAGTTTCCTTCTTAATTTCTTCAATGTCCTCAATTTCCTCTTCTCTGAGTAATCTGCTGAGTAATCTGGACACTCTGGATCCCATGGTGAGATGTTAACGGAACTTTACAATTGAGATGATTCGCTAAGGCGTCTTGCGCAAGCTCTCCAAGTGTCTCTATTAAAGTTAGCAAAAAAGCTAACTAACTGAAGGAAACGGTTTCCAGGGCCTAATCCGTGGATCGACTTCCTTCGAGGCGTGGACGTCTATCAGCAGAGAATGTCCCTTAGTCTGTAACACAGTCAAATATATTCTCAAGTAATATTCAAGCATGCCATTCAGCGTGTTAGTACGAGCTCGGGAGCAGCTTGGGAGAACAAGAAAACAGAGACTGCTTCAGGTTGTCTTCCCAAAGTGACTCAACTTTATTCACAAGTACAACAGTTTATATAGAGGGTAAAATTCATGAGACAGCAGATTATCAGTTTAAACCAGTACAGACCAAGATAAGGGAGCGTCTTCCTGCCCTTGGGTGAAGAAGCATCCTTTGTGTAGTGTATCAGTTCAGCTACAATTGTGATTATCTCAGCGACATATTTTCAAGGCACAAAACAAAGAGTTCTTTCATTAGTGAAAACTGAAACAAACCATTTGGCCTTCAACAGGCGTCTAAAAGATTAAGAAACTAATGTAGCTGAGGGAGTGATCTCTGTGGTATTTCAACCTTGTACCAGCCTGTGATTCTCACACATCAATTCTTGGGTCAAAGAGAAAAATAACTAAAACAAAGGGGCCTTATTGAATGACAGAGTTTTCCTGCATAATGTCACTATAAAACAATATCCAGTAAATGCTACCATGGTACTAAAATACCTAACAGTTCCCCTCTTTTATTATTTTTAAAAATAATAACTCAAATAGAAAGGAAAAATCACAAATGTAATAACATAATATAAAAAGCAAATCATAAAATGTAATAGTTCACAACCTAATGTTCAATATACACATCAGGAACATCATTGGTAACATCTGGCACATCCTCAGGATCAATTTGTGCTAATTGCAAATACATTGAAGTAGCTGTACTAGTAGCTATATGGGTTATCATTGAGAATGTGGCTTGCAGAAATGTGAACAGGGTTGCACTTTACAATACGAAATAGTAAATAAAAATCCTAAGGTTAATGCAGTAGATATGATTAATAACCTAAATATATAAAAAAGACAGTTCTTTAGTCGTCTCCTGGCCTGGTCCCAGGTTCGAGAGACACCGTATAAGCGTCGTGTGATGACAATGGGCATTTCATTTTCTCCATTATCAGGATGAAACGAGTCTATCTTTATCAGGTTAGACATTGTGTGGTACTCTAGGCTTTCTGTTCCTGCTGGATGTTCGAGTACCTTGTTGTTGTTCTTTCAGGCGTTGTGTGTTAATCAGTGATTGTGTGTGTGTAGGTGGATTGGATCCGGGCGTTGGCTCGCCTGAGTCGTCATCTACTTGATCCGACGCCTTAGGTGGTTTGGTGGGGCTGGTCTTAACCCTGCTGGCATGAATCCACTGAGGTTGTCCGTCTGTTAGGATGCTGGTTCTCGTCACTGCAAGTACAGTCTGGGGGCTGGAACACGCGGCCTCCCCGAGTGCCCTTGGTTTTAGCGACTTTACCAACACCGCATCTCCTGGTTTCCACGGATGGGTTGGATCTATGGAAGGGAGAGGCTGAGAGAGACAAACTTTCTGATAGTTATTATTCAGTGTTTCTACCAGGTTATGAACATAGTCAGACAATGCAGTGTCTATGTCCCCTTCCAATAGCGGTGCCCCTCTGGAGGCTGACCATGGTGTTGGAAACGGTCTTCCCATGATTATTTCAAATGGAGATAATTTGGTTGCTGCGGATGGAGTCATTCTAATCTCGCAGAGGATTTGAGGAAGTAGTTTGATCCAGGTCATTCCTGTTTCTATCATTGCTTTAGTCAGGCGATTTTTTATGGTCCTATTCATTCTTTCTACAACTCCTGAACTCTGAGGATGGTATGGTACATGATATTTCCAGTCTATTGCTAGAGTTTTAGCACACTTTTGAATTACTTCTGATGTAAATGAAGGTCCTCTATCACTGTTAATTTGGTGAGGTATTCCAAATCTGGGTATTATTTCATTGCACAACTTTTGACAGACTACTTCTGCAGTTTCTTTTGATGTTGGATAAGCTTCTACCCATTTACTAAATTGGTCCACTATTACCAGTAAGTACTTGATGCTTCCTTGTGCTGGCATGTGTGTAAAATCAATTTGTAATGTATGAAATGGGAAATCTGGTTGTGGTAAATGCTGATGTTTTGCTTTTGGTTTTCCTACATTAGTTCGTGCACATGTTAGACAGGTTGCTAATATGCGTTTTACTGCGTGTGATGTTTTCTCGATTACAAATCTTGATTTTATTGCTCCTATTACCCCTCTTTGTCCGACATGACTCACACCGTGAAAATGGCGGACAAGGATTGGCAGTAGTGAAGATGGGAGGGCAATCAAACCCTCAAGGTTTTTGTATAAGCCGTCTCTGTTATCTAAGGTACAATCATTACTTTCCCAGTAAGTGTAATCTAAGGCAGAGGCTTGCTCTTGTATGAATTTTAGGTCAACATTTGTTTCTAAATAGTCTGGGAGCGTGACAAGTGGCAGCTGTAAAGGCAAAGATAATACTTCCTTTCTGGGTGGTTGCTGTGAGGCAGCAGCTGCTTTCGCGGTTACGTCTGCAAGAGCATTTCCCACTGCTTCGTCTGTGTCAGCCGTGCTGTGCCCCTTCGTTTTAACAACTGCAATTGCCGATGGCAGCTGTATAGCCTGCAAAAGTCTTTGAACAAGGTCAGAATTAGCGATCGATTTTCCATCAGCAGATCTAAATCCTCTTTGTCTCCACAATGTGCCAAAGTCATGCACCACACCGAATGCATAACGGCTATCAGTGTAAATTGTTACCCGCTTATCCACATGTAACTCACAGGCGCGTATTAAAGCCATGAGCTCTGCTTTTTGTGCTGAGTGAAATGGTAATGAGTGAGCCTCTAGTATGATGTCAGGCAATGTCACCACCGAATAGCCACAAAGAAATGAGTTGTCATTTGGTTTTGAACAGGACCCGTCCACATAAACAATGACTGAGTCTGGGATTGGTGTCTGCTCTAAGTCTGGGCGTGGTGCTGTGGATTCCTGTATGCGTGTCATACAATCATGATCGTCAGGGTCGTCTGAACCATCCTGTCGGTCAGAGGAACACAGCATACGAATGAGTAAGTGTGCTGGCGAATTGGGTGTGCTGCTTGCTTTTATAGTGAGATTTGCTGTTGAAGTCAGTGTAGCTTCATAACCTGAGCGACGTTGTGCGGTCATGTGTTGTGTAGTTATGTTTGCTAGAATGGTCGTGACCTGGTGATTGGTGTGTAGAATAGTGTCATGTGAGAGTGTGAGCTTCTCGCAGTCCCTTATCATGATAGAGCAAGCTGCTACTGCTCTCAGGCAGGCCGGCATCCCCTGAACTACTGCTGGCAGCACCTTTGAGTAGAAGGCTACTGGACGGTAGCCACAGCCATGCTCTTGGGCCAATACACCTGCACAGGTTGTGCCGTTCTCTGTGACGTACAGGTGGAACGGTAAGTGGTAGTCAGGCAGACCCAAACAAGGGGCGGAGGTCAGCGCTCCCTGTAATGCATTGAAAGAGGCAGTCATTTCTGTGGACCACAGTATTCGAGGAGGCTTGTCTTTTTTGCAGCATTCACGCAGAATGTGGTCATGAAAAGAACAGTCTGGTATCCACTGTCTGCAATAGTTCACCATGCCTAGGAAAGACACCATTTCCTTCTGTGTAGTGGGCTTAGGGACAGAGGTCACAGCTTTGACCCTGTCTGTAGTCATGGAACGTTGTCCGTGAGACAGTGTAAATCCCAAATATTGAACAGAAGTCTGACAGTACTGCATTTTCTTTGCTGATGCTTTGTGGCCAGTCTGTTGGAGGTGCTAGAGTAGCATGTGTGTGGCAGTTTGACATAGTTTTTCACTTTCAGCACAGAGGAGGAGATCATCTACATACTGGATCAGAGTACAGCCCTCTGGAGGAATGAAGCCGTCCAGGGTAGCACGTACCACCATTGAGAAAGCCGCAGGGCTGTCTACCATGCCTTGGGGTAAGCGAGTCCATGTGTACTGCTTATCTCTATGTGTAAAAGCAAATATCGGCTGTGTGTCCTCATGCACAGGTACTGAGAAAAAGGCGGAGCACAAATCCACCACAGTAAAATGTGTGGCTGTTGCTGGAATAGATGTCAGTATGCTGGGGACATCTGGGACAAGAGGAGGTAGAGGCATAATGACTGCATTAATTTGCCTTAAGTCTTGTGTGAAACGCCATACGCCAGGTTTGTTAGGCTTTGGCACAGGATTGACAGGAGTGTTATATGGAGATACTGTGGGCTTTATTACTCCAGCTGTCAATAAATCTCCTATGATGATGTCTAAGGCTGCGGCTTTTTCAGTGGAAATGGGATATTGCTTGACATATACCGGCTTGTTGTTTTTCAGCTGAGCATGATAAGGTGTACAGTCAATAAATCCTACATCATTCTCACCTCTTGACCATAATGTCATGTTTTGATATTCAGCTGGCAATGTGACAGCAGAGATAGTACAGTGTATGGGGTAGGTTAGATCTGTGTGTCGACATGGTGCAGTAATGTCATAGCCTATGTCTGAGTTATGTGACAAAACCACTGTTCGGCCTTCACTGGTGTGTGCAGTTATCATGTTGTTGAACAGTGTGAGAGAAACAAATATGTGGCTTCCAGGCATGGGGCTACCTGGTAACGGTGTTTGCACATGTTTTTGACACAGAGTGTGACGTGGGATACCAGTCAGATGGATATTGAGTTCATTCTCCGCTGAGGCGTCCAGCTGACACAGAGGCTGTTCCTTCTCCATGGTGTCGGTGCATAGGGCAGAGAAAACATAGCTGTTATCAGTATCTGCAAACATTTCACCCTTTGTGTTAAATGAAATACACAAGTTCATTTTTGCCATTAAATCTCTGCCTAATAGATTCACAGGCGAGTTTGGAATAATTATGAATGGATGATATGTAATTTCGTCTGGTTTTGGGCCCCAGCGTGTCTTTAGAGAATGAGTTTTGGGGCATTGCACTAGAGTTCCGTTTATTCCCATGGTGTTGATGCACACAGAGGAAACAGGCCCACTATAGAATTTTCCAGACAGTGAACTTTTAGTGGCTCCACTGTCAACTAAAAAGGAATAAATCTTTTCACCTATTTCTATATCTAACATGGGCAAGCTTTCTGTGTTACGGGACAATTGCAAATGCAGCATCGTGTGTAGTGCTTCACACTGTCCCTCATCTTCACCTGGGCCTCCCTATGGTTGGTCCAGTCTTTCGTTATCATATGGATGGGGATTAAAATGTGGATTATAAGGTTGCTCCCTAAGTGCAAAGGGGCCATTATTTTGATGTGATTCCTGTCTGCGTTGCCAGTTACCTTGTCTGTAAGAGCTCTGCTGACGCCTAGTGGCAGGAGCTGGTCCTGTGTTTTGTGGTTGAGACCTATGTGCTGCTGATTTGCATTCCCTCCTCCAGTGTCCTATTTTTCCACAGTAAAAACATACGTCTCCACTCCTATCTCTCCTTCTGAAATCTCCCTGCTGCGCTTGTTGAGGGGGCGGGGCCCCTGCATACATCATTTTTTCACTTTCCTCTGAGCCTTCAACATCAAAATTCAACATAATCTTAACACTTTTAGCCTTCGTGCTGTTGGGGAAAAGATCTGCACCAGCTTTTGTTTTGACAAGTGTGATAAAGTTCTTTATTTTCATGTCATAGAGATTATCAGTGGCAGTCAGCTTCAATAGTTGTGAACATTCTGGATGAATATTGTTTAAGAATGTTGTTATGAAAATCTGATCATTTCCTCCTTCAGGCATGCATGCCTCATTAGTCCAGCAGTGTGTGAAACGTTTCATAAAAACTAGAATGGATTCATCTGGCTTTTGCTTACACATGGTTACTGCATTTAAATCAATTTTATCTCTAGACATTGTGAGCAGAAATTTCTTTAGATTTTGAAAAAAGGCTGTGATTTTGTCATCGTTTATCCACAAAAACGAGGTGGTGTTGGCTGCTTGGTCATTTTTAGGGTCTAGTTCCTCTACTTCTTCAATAAGCTGAGATTCAGTCACACCTGGAATTCGTTGACATAATATATATCTATAATCAGGCCCACCCAAGTGGTGGTATCTGGTACTTCTCTGTAATGCAGAGACAAAGGCTGTAGGATTTTGTAGAGGATCGGGAAGTTCTTTAATGGTTGCTGCTAACTCTGAAATTTTAGGGGGTTGAATGCAACACATGTCCCCTATTATCATGAACGGAAGGGAGGGGCTGACGTCATTAAATTGTGATCCCTGCTTTTCTTTATAACGGGTGTTTTTGTGGGGGCCCTCTTGAGTTTTTTCCTCTTTTTTCTGCTTTAAGTAGTTCCTTATTAAATTTCTGGTGTTAGTTATTGCTTTTGGCACAGTTAAACCATTTGCTACTCTAGTGTGGCGCTGAACATGATTATCTATGACGGAAACTGCTTGCTGCAGTTCAGCTTCCGTACGTTCAGTTAAAGGATCTTTCATGATTTCCTCACACTCTGCCATTAACTGTTTTGTTTGCTTTTTATGTTCCTGTAACTCTCTTTCTCGTTCAGTGTATTCTCGTTCCTGTCTTTGATCTAGGTTAAACCAGTCATCTTCTTCTGATTTAGGTGTCATTTCAGTGCCTTCCTCACTCTTTTGGGATTCTGCTGTTATATCAGGATATACGCGCTGATGACGTGCAGCCGCCGCAGCAGCTATTAATTCTGTCTTTTCATCATAAGGCGGCGGAGCCGTAGGTTGAACGGATGGGCATATAAGGCTAGTTTTTTCTGCAGTGGATTTACTAGAGCCTACACTGGCTTGATTTAAAGCATTTACGTCTGGCTCGGGTCCTTTTTTCCATAGTGGTAGCATGCGATTGGTCACATCACGACATTCTATCATATATTTTTTACAGGACTTTTTAATCAGCCTACTTTCCTTATCACAAATAGTATTTAACATTTCTACTGACCTGTTTTCTGGCGATAATCGTTCGGGATAGGGCTCCGGAAATACATTAGGATGCATTAAACTTACAGTTCTTAAGTTCGAGACGAAATCAGTCACGTAAGCACTTCCGCATGTTCTGGATACGTAATCATGGAAGTCTTCATTGATTCGCGAGCGTGGGTTAAACGTAACCGGAAGTGGGAGTCGTACTGAGCCGCTATTTGTGATTTTATATTTTATTTTTTTTCGGTTTTACAGTTAATTTTGAGTTTTTATCGGACCCGTCTAAGGTCTTTGAATTATTCTGACCCATGGTCAGTGATTTCCAGAGGGGTTTAGACGCTTTGAAGGATTTAAGTTAGTTTTTATTTTTGCTGTGGCACACCTGAGGTTACTTGATTTTTTTGCTAGCAATTTTATCTTTTTAGTGAGCAACTTCTCACTTTTTAACGAGCAACTTCTCGTTTTATGACCCCAGGCAACTTCCTGTGTCCTTTCTGCTGGTGAGCAACTTCTTAGTTTATGACAGCAGGCAACTTCCTGTGTCCTTTCTGCTTTTATTTACAAAACAACAGGCAACTTCCTGTGTTTCTATGTGGGCCACTAACGAAGGCTCCTCAGCGTATCCCACTTGTTACTATGTGGGCCACTGAAGAAGGCCTCGTCAGCGTATCCCGTTTCTATGTGGATCACTGAGAAAGGCATAACACAGTCTTATAAAATAAAAGACGAGTGCCTACCTTCGTCAGGATCCCACTTCTGACACCAAAATTGAAGGAAACGGTTTCCAGGGCCTAATCCGTGGATCGACTTCCTTCGAGGCGTGGACGTCTATCAGCAGAGAATGTACCTTCACCTATCAGCAGAGAATGTCCCTTAGTCTGTAACACAGTCAAATATCAAATCAAATCAAATCACTTTTTATTGTCACATCACATGTGCAGGCATACTGGCACAGCACATGCAAGTGAAATTCTTGTGTGCGAGCCCCACAAGCAACAGAGATGTGCAAACACAACAACACAAACGAGCAAAATACAAGAATGGCCAACCTGAAACTAATAAATATATGTACAATATATAATAGTGTATGCATTTCTGGATGTGTATACTAAATATTTTCCTACGTGTGTGTGTGTGTGTGTGTGTGTGTGTGTGTGTGTATACACATTTTTACAAATTAAATAGTAAAAAAATAAAATAAAATAATAATAATAATAATAATAATAATAATAATAATAAAATATATAAAATATACAGAGTTGAATATGTGCAAAACAAGTGGCATTTATATACAGTGTGGAGTGCATAATGTTGAAATATATTCTCAAGTAATATTCAAGCATGCCATTCAGCGTGTTAGTACGAGCTCGGGAGCAGCTTGGGAGAACAAGAAAACAGAGACTGCTTTAGATTGTCTTCCCAAAGTGACTCAACTTTATTCACAAGTACAACAGTTTATATAGAGGGTAAAATTCATGAGACAGCAGATTATCAGTTTAAACCAGTACAGACCAAGATAAGGGAGCGTCTTCCTGCCCTTGGGTGAAGAAGCATCCTTTGTGTAGTTTATTAGTTCAGCTACAATTGTGATTATCTCAGCGACATATTTTCAAGGCACAAAACAAAGAGTTCTTTCATTAGTGAAATCTGAAACAAACCATTTGGCCTTCAACAGGCGTCTAAAAGATTAAGAAACTAATGTAGCTGAGGGAGTGATCTCTGTGGTATTTCAACCTTGTACCAGCCTGTGATTCTCACACATCAATTCTTGGGTCAAAGAGAAAAATAACTAAAACAAAGGGGCCTTATTGAATGACAGAGTTTTCCTGCATAATGTCACTATAAAACAATATCCAGTAAATGCTACCATGGTACTAAAATACCTAACACTAACCGAGCTAAAACGGCTGCTATGTTCGGTTAAAAGTAGTGATGTGTCCTGTGTGTCGAAGCTTCGAATCGCGCGTCGGGTAATCGCGGGGGCGTTTTTCTGAAGCGCGAATCGAGGCTTGCGTTGATTACGTATGCAGTGACGTTCGAGGCCTCGCGGGCAGTCCGTACCACGTGACTGATTCGGGAACTGGTTCACCGGTTCGCGCCAGATTCGAAATAAAATGGGCAGCAAAACACAGCTGATTCCCCCATCACATCGTGTTGTGGAATTGGATTACGTACGTGTTACATATGGAACTCCAAAGTGTTCAAAATTAAATAAATAAATAAGTCATGATGAAATAAATAACTATGTGAATAAATAAGACACAGATATGTAATGTGAGAATGATATTGTGAAATAATTGAACACATTTTGAAAAAAAGGTCATTATTGTGAAATATATTGCATTCTGCTATATAAATTTACTTATTATTGTGAAATATTATTTCATGATCATTATTTTTCACAATAACAGAGATTATTCCTGAGGCATTTTATTTATTCCCAGCCGTTTTTAATCCAAAAAGTCCTTTTTTCAAAGTCAGTCTTTATTTCAAAATCCCGTTTTTCCCAATGGCCTATTTATTTCATAATGTGACTTTTCAGCAGAATGACTTTGTCTGTCAATCAGTGTGAGTGGGCTTGACCTTTGCGCCTATTGGCTGATCGTTTACTATCGACTAGTTTTCCTGGATACCTGCTCCGCGGACGGCTGCTACAGGTAGCAAAAACGTGCTAGGTCAAAAGTCACGGAGGATGGCGGACTGGTGTGAACTTCAGTCAATTCTGCTCATTTTAGCAGATCAGATAGAGAGGGATCATTTACCTGTAGATACTGTTTTGAGTCGTTTAGATGATGTTTCTGAAATGCTTGGGATGATAATTGCTCTTCAAGATGTTAGCATCGATGACAGCATTGTTTAAGAATCGAAAGTTTAAGATCGATTCAGCACCGTGTTCGTTTGGAATACGCCGAGGAAGAACAGTCTTCAAATGTTGGTCGTCCACGTCTTGAAATCCCGGCTGCAGCACTCGGGACTTTCGTGCTGTCCGGGATAACCATCGGGGTAATTGCCGATATGTTTTCTGTGTCTCCGAGCACAATTAGGAGGAGAATGACGGAGGAAGGTCTAAGGTAAGTTTATGCTGTAATTTAACACCTGTGTGAGTCTGTACACAGCATTATTTAGATGTTGACCTTAATTATGACGTTTGATATTGAAATATTATCGCTTACTTTTTTATTGTGAATGTCTAAAATAAGCGGGGCAGCTACGGCTAAAGCTATCGGCGCCATCTCGTTGTTGAGACACGTTTAGCCGGCGCAGTGTTAGCTGTTAGAGTGTGTTAACTTGGAGACTGGGGGCAGTGGAGCCTGTAGGAACCTTTTACACAGAGTAGACCCACCAGCTTTCCACAGTCTACTTACTTATCACATCTTGGTAGACAGCAGGGTCATTAGTGCTTTAAATAGTACATAGTTGAATGTTTCATTGCTGTTTGCAGCTAATTGTTCTCTGATAACACATAACAAAGTTGATGTTAAATAGCAAGTTTATTGAAATGGTTTTGTCTATTTCAGCAGCGTTTTAAATATCATACTTTCTCTGGTGTCTTCGGTAAAGCAAAAACAAGAATACATTTACGTCCTTGGTTCTTTCAGGAAAACGTTTTGTTGAGACTTGCTGTTATACTAAAAAAAAAAAATTTTGTGCAGAAAATCTGATAGGTATTCTTCTATTGGGAATGAGGACTTGGATGCAAAAGTGCTGGACATTCAGCGTCATCACCCAAATGCCGGCTGCAGAATGATGATGGGACATCTACGATCCAGAGGCATACACATTCAAAGTAAGCTGATATTGTTTGAATATACAAACACCAGTTTCTGGCCCAGAAAGCATGTGTCAGTGTAGCCATGATGTGATATTATAATGTAGGCATCAAAAATGACTAGGCATGTTCGCATCACTGTTATGCAGTTATGTTCCTGTTTGAACCAGTTTGTACATGATTCTCTCTCCCTAGTAAATCTGTACAGCACCTGGATACTTACCTGAAGCAATGAAGATCTGTCTCATAAGCATTACAGTGTTTACAATACAGTCTTTTTGTAGTTGGTAGTACTAAGACATGATCTGTTTGTTAATCAGGATTTCGACTGATTAACGAGTCAATGAGACGAGTCAATCCAGAAGGGGTCATGATGCGACGGTTATCTATTCAGACTGCAAGGCGTCGTCAGTACAGTGTACCAGCACCAAATCACCTTTGGCATATCGATGGAAATCATAAACTAATTCGGTCAGTACTTGCATCACCTTTTCCCTATTCCATTGAAGTAACAGAATGTATGTATAAAATTGTAAAATGAAGCCTTGAGTTTGTAAATGTCATCTTAAATGCTGTCATATAAGGCCATTTACAGGATTTGCTATAGTCATGTCTGAGGCTTTACATTATGCATGTGATTCCTTGCACTACAGATCTTTCTGTAAAGTGTTTAAGTTTCCCTTCTATTATTTCTTTTACATTCCTGTTATAACATGTTGTCACTTTATATGGAACTGAAATATTGGTCTTGCTTGTATGTAACTGGGGACATGACAATGTTTTTTCTTGTTTTGTTTTTTTTAATTCTGCCTTGTCAGATGGAGATTTGTTGTCCATGGTGGGATAGATGGTTTTTCTAGGTTAATTGTCTACCTTAAAGCTGCCACCAACAACAAAGCTACAACAGTTTTTGATGGTTTCTTGTCAGCAATCAGACAATATGGCATACCATCAAGAGTCCGGTAAGAGGTGTTTAACAAATACAGTATGTCAAAAAACTCTGTATTGGACAGTAGTTATATTCAGATTGTTACTCTCACTGACTCGGATCAAAACTTCTCTACTTTTTTTCCAGGTCAGACAAAGGAGGGGAAAATGTGAAGGTTGCACATTTCATGGTGCAGACAATGGGGGAGAACAGGAACTCTCACATTACAGGCAGAAGTGTTCACAACCAGCGGTAAGGACAAGTAAATTGATTGTCTGTCTTACTTTTTTTTTTTTTTACACATGCAATTGTAATAAAACAAATGGTTTCTGAGCATAATTGACTGGTTTTCACTGTGTCTTATAGCATTGAGCGCCTGTGGAGGGATGTATATGAAAACGTCCTTGACCTTTTCTACACAATCTTCACCCAGCTGGAGATTCAAGGACTGCTCAACCCTGGTGAAGAAATTGACTTGTTTGCACTGCACAGATGCTTTTTGCATCACATTCAACATCATCTTCAGTCATTCCAGGAAGCATGGAATCAGCACGGACTCAGAACAGCAAACAACCATTCACCTCTGCAACTCTGGTTGCTGCACAGAAAGGAGGGACAAGATTTGTCACAGGTACATGACTATTTGATCCGTATTTGTTCTTCTATGTAAAACTCTACTATCTGTAGTTGAGATGAGTTCTACTGTTCGAGTTGGTGTACCAAATATTTCTCCTGTAAGTGAAAATGTCTCTCAAGCCATTCTCTCCTTTTATTCCATCTGTCAGGTATAGATGGCAATACTTTAAACAAAGTTAAATTTGTTATACCTGAAGAGAACCAATCCTGACCTAGAATGGGTGAATGAATAATTATGCCTAAAAAACTCGAATAGGCCCTGACAGACTCAATAAGTCCATCTAGGAACAGCTGCAGGAAACACCTCTTCAGTTTAGATTTAAAACATGTGCATGGTCTTTCAGGTTGATGAGGATTATGGTGTGGACTGGACAGGACCACATAATCACCGCCCATCAAATGAGATCACCATTCCTGAGATTCAGCTCCCACGTGCACTGAGTGAACGAGAGCTTGCTGTGCTACCAAACAGCAACGTTTCACTCAGTCAAGCTTTGGATGCCTACTGTGAAACTGTTCAGTCACTCAAACTTATGTTTGATACCACACCTTAACTCTTCAAAGTAAGCAGGTGCAATATGTTCACACCCCTTTTTTAAGTTTCTACATCTATGGCTTTGTAGCTAATACTGACTCAAAACAGCATAACCAATTTCATTTTCAACAAAACAGTGAGTGGCTATAAAACAGGATTTGTTTTACACAGCTGTCACTTTAATAATAATAAAAATAAGTGACAATAAAATAAGTGATTTGATATTCATTTCTTGGATGTACAGTACATGTCAACTCTGAGCAGATTTAATACAATGCACACGGTACAGTAGTATAAAATCTTAATGCAAATAAATTTTCCAGTAGCGAGAATAAAATAAACATACTGTGTAATTTATAATGTACAGTGAACTGATTTTGTTTTCTAAACTCTTTTTAATATAAACTGACAAAAAGCAATAAATGCTCACCTGTACTGTGTATTTTACACTGTCAAGTGTATTAAAGGAACTAGAACTCACTAGATTGTCCGTTTCTTTGAACACTGAATACAGTAAAGTGATGCAAGAAAGAAAAATGGTCTAATCTTACCATGTGGTTATGGAATCAATCCTAAATCAGACCAAAACCTGAGTCAGTAGAGTTGAGACACACCTGAATGTCCATTAGAAATGACTCATAGGTACAGTAGTGTGCAGGAAGACGTAGTACTTCAAAACAGGTGGAAGACTGCTGTTGACCACTTCCACAGTCATTTCTCTCGGCAAGACTTCCCATCCTGTCCAAAACTTGATGAGGGCTTTTCGTTGTGCACAAGACGCTGCAGTGGAACATTGTTTTGAGCTATAATGACATCCTATATTCATTATTTTGAGTCTTTTATGGAGAAATACCTTAAAAGATGAACAATTACATAAAGAGCACAAGACATTTTTGCCCCACTCAAATTGCTGTTGTAGCTGTCATAGATATTTTTATGGTAACAAAGCTAAAAGTAGTTGCATACAATTATAATGCAACTGATAATGCCACCACTCTGTTTTTTATGTATTGCATGGAGGCAGTATGGAGCAAATAAGAAAACAAAATTATACTATAGTGTACTTTGTTAATGACCCGAGATCACTGGACTGTATGTAATTTACCAAAGTATAATCAGAGAAAACCAATAGCAAAATACCTATCGCAGCAGACTTACCATTTTCAATGAAGGACCGAAGGTAGCCTGCCACTCTGCATTTATCCTCAAGAGAGCATTCCTCTTCCTCCTCATCTTCATCTTCTGTGGCATGTCTGATCTTGCTGTCAGAAGCGGCCATACCATGGTCTCCTTAAGCCCTTTCCTCAGCTGCTTGACTTGACGGCTTGTTTGTGTTATGACCTACAACAGTGAGACCAAACCAAAACTGAAGTGTGAGTCCGTAAAGTAAAACACACTTTAAATGTTAAATACTTAAAGAACATCCACTGTACTGATAAAGCATTTCAAATGGCCTCCAAAGAGATTTTTTTAATGTATATGAAAAATGTACTTATTCACATCCAAAGGTTTGATTTGCTTTTCTATTTAAAATTTACATTTATTGGGGAGAGTAAGTCCGTACTCACAGCGTGGAATAGCAGACGTTCATACAGCCACTTTCTATTGGTTTGTGTGACACCTGGCAGGTCCCAAGCCAGGGCTAGCTCGAGAACATTTCTTCGTTCCAGTTCTGTTAATTCAGCAGTGCCATCAAGCTAGGACAGAGGGGGAAAAAAATTAGTCAGTAGTAGGTACTGATGGCTATTCAATCTTGTCTCTAAATTTAATATTTAGTGAAATAGTAATTCTTTAAAATAATGGTACAAAAATGCAAACCAGCTGAATAGTGCTGCGGATATCAATATCAGGGCAATCCTCAATCTGAACTGTAGCTGTTTCAGGTGAGCCACCAAAAAGGACATGGATGATTGCAGGACTTATACCAGACACACACGGTCCACCATGAATGAATGAATGTCCCATTATTCTTCCTAATAATAAATAATAAAAATAAAACATAATAAATTCACTTAGCCTAACATTGCATGGGGGTAAAGACAAACAGTTTTGTAACTGTATTCAATCTAGTTTTCATCTTTACGGTTACAGTTAGGATAATGTAACACAAGTAATGCTTTTTCCTTTAGTGCTGCACATGTATTATTTTAAATTACTATTCCTCTTATTTCTGTACATAACTTTCTTACCTGCCACCAAAAACATGTCACTCTCAAGCAAGGTCTGAGAAGTGGACGGAGTCAAGTGTTTTGGCTCACCGTCAAACAGTCTTGTAAGATCTGTGTTCCCTGAAAAGAGTACAGCTAGGTTATGGTGAGTATGAGAAATCCAGGCAGTAATTTTAACACAATTAACTCATTTACATAACAAATACATTTTCTTTACATGATGAAATATTCTCTTATTTAATCCACTATACATGTGCCCAGTCTAGTTTCATACATACCAAAATTCAAATGCAAACCAGACTGTACTAGAGAAACTGCCTTTGAGAAGAAGAATCTCTTCACCCCTTCTCCAACAGCAACATCCCCTAAAAGGAAGAAGAAGAAAAGAACTTGTGAAGTTTCGGATTAGTCAGTCACTGGATTTCTAATGTTTTCACAATACAGAAAAAATACCTTCCAGTTTGCAGCTGACAGGGCCCGCCCACTCTACCTTTGGAGCTTTGTAGAGGGAGATAAGTGATCTCTGTTGATCCACAATACTTTCCCGCAAGTCCATTTGCAGGACTACTGCCTTTCTGGTCTCATACTTTGAAAGTAACTCGGACTTGTAGAGCCAGGCTGCTCTGGTTGCATCTTGTTCACATTTCCACTCTGAAAGGTACACATTTGTATGGATCACATGAATCAAAAGAAATAAAATATATGTATTTTTTGCCATTTGTCTGGTATCTTCCTAACTTAATTCCTGTCACTACCTGGTTTTTCCCCTAGAAGTGACTTTTCCTCATCTTGATGAGATGCATCTTCCTGCACTACCACCATATCACTTGATGATTGCTCTGCTCTTGCTGAGGTTATGGTGGATTCCAAGATGATACTATCTGGTTCCTCTACCCCGCAGGACAGATTCCAGGCATCACTGTTGCTACAGGATGGGACCTCTGACCTTGCTGTTGTACTACGAGTCTGCCTAGCCTGACTTTCAGTAACAGACTGAGGTTCAGCACCACTCAATGAACTGTGAGAGGGATTGGCAGAGATTTCAGCATCCATCACCAATATATATAAAGTGGACTTACTTAGTTTCCACACTATATACTAAAATATATAGAAAATCAAAGATGTTCCTTACCTTGTGCATTTAGTGATGTGGTTTTTCATTTTATTTAAAGGAATGTTAATGTCACAATTCAGGCATTTTGTGGGGGGTCCTTGTTGCTGGAGGGTTGTCAGGCTCTACAGAGAATATGGAGATAAAAAATATATTTAATATACATTTGGTGCATACTGTGATAAAAAATATTTTGACAGTTCTGCAATCGCATTTGCCAACATGAGAAGCAGAAACAAATTGTAAACACAAAATGACATATCTCCTTCTAAACCTTTTCTAACAATTGCTTACATACACATTCAGAACCATTATTACTCATATGCAGTCATGTTTCTAACCAGCTGACAGCTAAAGTGATTTGACACATAGTTGAGCTTAGCTAGCCATTTGAACTAGTTTATTAATACATGCAAATAACATATTGTGACCCTAGTCATTACTCACGTCTTCCAAATCAATACTTTTCTGCAGTGGCCTTATATAGATCAAAGCTTGTCCAATTCCACTCAACGGACTGCGGAGATATCGCACTGTATATCCAGTGTCTGGGCTTGGGATTGTGCACAGGTTACGGCTTCGTGTTGTACCCGAGATTCTCAGCAGTTCAAACCCTCCTGTGTCTTTCAGCTGAGGGAAGGTATCCTCAATCATTGCCTTGACCACTTCTGGGTCATCATCCCTTCCTGTAAAACACATTACTTGCTGTACATTACTACAAAAATGGTACATATAAGAGTAAAAATGTAGTTAAACTGAATCTTGAAATATTAACAAATGACATGTAGCATCACCTTGGAATGAAATCCGTTTCTCTCCAAGTCCAGCTGCTGCTAGGTCAAATTTGACTGCTTTAGCTGGCACTGTGTCTGACATATGATCATGTAAACAGAAGAGAGCGCACAGGATAAATACAAGGCTACCCTACCGCCTACTGGTGTTGGCCAGAGGGGCCGATGGCGCGATATGGCAGCCTGGCTTCTGTCAGTCTGCCCCAGGGCAGCTGTGGCTACAACCGTAGCTGCCTCCACCAGTGTGTGAATGTGAGAGTGACTGAATAGTGGCATTGTCATGCGCTTTGGGTGCCTTGGAAAGCGCTATATAAATCCACTCCATTATTATTGTTATTATTAAATTACTTACGTGTTTAATTTGTCAGCAACTTTCTGCCAGCCCTCTCTCCTTGCTTTTGCAGCCTTTGCAGTGTTCCCTTGCGTTTTAAATAAACTCTGAAACTCCTGAAATCCCTCACTCAAGAGTTCTTGCTCTGCTGCCGAAAAATACCGAGCGCTCTCCTTCGACATTTTCGCCGACCTATCAGAGGGTTTCCGATCAATGTTTCTACTATCGATGTGTAGCCCCTTTTACGACACCCAGTGATGGAGAGACCCCCAAGATGGCGCTCTGAGCAGTCACGTATCGCTGAGCTCTGCGAACCTGGCCTTTTTAAAATATATATTACACACAGTGAACAGAGACTTTATTTACGCCTACGCAATAGTCATCCTTTACTTCTCATTTTGGTATCTATTTGTGAACCAAAATGAGCAAACCGAGAAAGACCGATTCTAAGAAGTTGCATGCTAACAGCGGCTCCGTTAGCAAGCTTGCTAATGTTAGCCAAGCTGCTCAGTCTTCTCTCGCCACTGAGATGCCCGCCGACACTAAAAATACTCTCATCGACTCCATGCGCGACTATTTGGAGGCAGTTTCCGAACCGCTTCAGTATTCACGGATGGAAGAAGAGTTTCCCCCTCTCCCTATCACCCCATGCGCCTCTCCCGCTGGTAAGCTAAGAAAAATTGCGGATACGGAGACATCTACGGTTCTCTCCCAGCTCTCATCACTTACCATGTTGATTAACTCGAGGTCGGATACTCTTGAAAAAATGGTGAGTGACAACTCCATAGCCATCTCCGAGATGAAAAAAGCTGTCCAAGAGAACACTGAACATATCACAGCTGTTAAGGAGTCATTTGATGCTGTCTGTGCTGAGTTAAATGATATGAAGAGCAGAGTTGTCAGTGTTGAGGCACAGCTCGAAAAATATAAAGCAATCGCTGAAGCACAGGAAAAGCGCATCTCTCACCTGGGGCCCGTTCTTCGTACCTCGCTAAGTAGGTTAGCCGGATTAGATTGTTGACGATTTCGCGTGATCCTGGATCATTCGTTTCCCCGAAGCTCATCCGGGACTTGCTGTCATAGCAACAGAGCCGTAAACGTAAACCTGCTCGGGAGCAGGTTTACTTTATGTAAACAGGATTAGATCGCGGCCACGCAGGTATGCCCGCGTCATTCATACGAAAGCAACAGCGATATTCCACCACTGTTTCACCATAAATAAATAACATCAATGTAACTAAAGACAATGCAGCACCTGATCCATTTATTGATTTCACACAGATACATACAGGTCATTTCCTAAAAAAGGGAAATGTACTATTAACATTCTATTACATGTATGTGATTATTACAGATTTAATTCATATTTCAGAGTAGCAATTGTAAATTACTTCGTGTAATCAAGATGAGAGACCACGGCTATAAAAGCGAAGGTGGATTTGGGAAGTCTGTCGCAGCCATGTCCTGTCCGTATACGCGAGCCACCCATTGCGGAAGGTGCAAGATTGATAAGGAGAGTCCTCAGAATTCAGCGTATATTGCGGGACAGACAGGATCCTTTAGCTCAGCGCGACAGTGTGCTCATAGAGAGATATCGATTTTCCCGTGAGGGTATTATTCACTTAACCAACTTGTTGACGAGGGGGTGCAGGACCACCACCTGTCTTTTTTTCCTCTGCCCTTTTCTTGGTTGCTGTTATAAACAAACAGATTATTCCAGGGTCTCTTTCCAAGAGACTAAAAGCAATATAAGTGATAAATATTACCATTCTGTAGGATATTCTTATATTTCACTTTTACCTGTTCCCATGTTCTAGTGGGTCCTGTCGTGGCTCTAATGTGAAAGAGGATAAAATATAACATATTATAATATAATGTAATATAATATTGGATAATATAGTGTAATATAATAAATCTACCCTACCGCCTACTGGTGATGGCCAGAGGGGCCGATGGCGCGATATGGCAGCCTGGCTTCTGTCAGTCTGCCCCAGGGCAGCTGTGGCTACAACTGTAGCTGCCTCCACCAGTGTGTGAATGTGAGAGTGACTGAATAGTGGCATTGTAAAGCGCTTTGGGTGCCTTGAAAAGCGCTATATCAATCCACTCCATTATTATTGTTATTATTAAATTACTTACGTGTTTAATTTGTCAGCAACTTCCTGCCAGCCCTCGCTCCTTGCTTTTGCAGCCTTTGCAGTGTTCCCTTGCGTTCTGATTAAACTCTGAAACTCCTGAAATCCCTCACTCAAGAGTTCTTGCTCTGCTGCCGAAAAATACCGAGCCGAGCGCGCTCCGTCGACATTTTCGCCGACCAATCAGAGGGTTGCCGATCAATGTTTCTACTATCGATGCGTAGCCCCTTTTACGACACCCAGTGATGTCACATTACTGCGTCCAGCTGTAGTAATCGTCAACAGCAGGTGTGTTCGGGGAACCGGATTAGCGAGCTCACGGTTAGCGCGATGATTTGATCTTGGATGTTTCATTTGATCTTGGATGTAGTAAGCGACGTACGAAGAACGGGCCCCTGGAGAGCTATTCACGCCGTTGGAATCTGAAGCTCTACGGTCTGACCGAGAGGGACAAGCAGGACGTGCGGCAGGAGGTACTCAAAGTCTGTAGATCAGTCCTGCCGGAGATGCAAGATAAATTCCCCGACGTCGTTGACACCGTCCACCGCATCGGTCCCAAGAAGTCCAACAACGACCAACCCAGGGGAATCATCATTCAGTTTACATCCAGGATCTACCGCGATGCTGTCTGGCGCGCTGCTAAGAAGTCCACCTACCTGAAAGGTAACAACCTAAAGCTGGCTGAGGATCTGTCTCCTGACGACCGCGCCCGAAGAAACAGACTCTGGCCGTCTGTGGAAGCTGCGCGCAAAGAAAACAAGCTGGCGTTCTTCGTAGGAGGTCGTGCATTCGTGGAGGGAAAAGAGATTTTTCCACCCCTATAACTTGATCCAAGGTATTTTGAGGTGAAAACTGAAGTATCTTAAGATTAACTTGGTTTCACTGCCGTTCTTTTTTTGTTTGTTTTTGTTGTTGGACTGATAAATCGATCAGAGTTAAACTGATGCAGTTTGTTTGTTTATTGGTCTTCAGTTTGGCTGCAATATTTTTGCTGACAATGTTATGAGCAAGCTGGATAAGCTTCTTTTTATTTTATTTTGTTTGTTTGTTTTTTTTTATTCTTTTTTTGAATAATTAGTTATTTAAATGGAGCAAGAAAATTTCTATTAAGCTCCCTTTCAATGCTCATATGTGAAGCATTTATTTATTTTATTTATTTATTTTTTACCACATTGGTTTTATTGTTTTAGGCTATTGTATTCCTATTATTATTCAAGTTCACAATTTCCTTACTCAGGGGTTGCAGTTCTCATCTTATATAGGACTCTCTTAAGTGACCAGGTTCCCAATTCAACTGTTCTTCATTTACTTGGTCTAAGCTTTTTCTTATTTGTCACTTTTAATTTTTGTTACTATCATTATGTCTTTGTCTGTTATTTCTTTAAATGCAAGAGGTTTAAGAAACAATGTTAAACGTAAGGCTATTTTTTTGTTTTGCAAGCAGTTCAATTCAGATTTCTGTTTTATACAAGAGTCTCACTCAACAGAACAAGAAAAAACATTTTGGAGATCGCAATGGGGAGATGATCTGTGGATGTCCCATGGTACAGAGCATGCTGCTGGTGTCTGCATACTTAAAGGAAGATTTAATGGTAAAATCTTGAATTCTGACATAGATAAAGATGGTTATTACATTTTTCTAATAGTTGAGGCTGCACACTCTATCTATGTTTTAGTCAATGTGTATGGTTTTAACTGTCAGAGGGAGAATAAACTATATTTTGATAGGTTGGAGGAGCGCCTACTGCGCTGGTTATCTAAATATCCATCCATCCATCCATTCGCTTCCGCTTATCCTTTTCAGGGTCGCGGGGGGCGCTGGAGCCTAATCCAGCTGTCATAGGGCGAGAGGCGGGGTACACCCTGGACAGGTCGCCAGTCTGTCGCAGGGCCAACACACAGGGACAGACAACCATTCGCACTCACATTCACTCGCACATTCACACCTAGTGGCAATTTGGATTTTCCAATTAACCTATCCCCACAAGCTGCATGTCTTTGGACGGTGGGAGGAAGCCCACGCAAACACGGGGAGAACATGCAAACTCCACACAGAAAGACCCCGGCCTGATCGTGGAATTGAACTCAGGACCTTCTTGCTGTGCGGCAACAGTGCTAACCACCGTGCCATCGTGCTGCCTATCTAAATATCCCAATTCTTTTATTATTTTTGGTGGAGACTTTAATACAGTGTTTAACAGCTATTTAGACAGATGGCCTTCTAGAAGTTCAGACTCTAACTCATTCATAAGACTGTTTGCACAAAGATTCAACTTAGTCGATTCTTGGAGGGATTCTCATTCGTCTCAGATAGCTTATACATGGTGCAATAAGTCTCAAACCAGACACTCGCGTATCATGCTTACCTCTGAATAAAAGAGGTAAGCGTGATAAAAAGCAAAAAACAAAACAAAACAGTAGCCTTACAAAAAGAACAGAGTAGCAGAACATTTAATCTTGATCATTTAATGCATTATAATAATTTACAAATCAGTGTTCATCGATATAATTTACAAACAGACAATATACATGTCTGATAAGTAAGCTAGAAGTTTAGACAAAAACATGCCAGTCCTTTTTCTTGCTGGCAGTCAAAACAACAAAACAAAATAGGTCCCAAAGTGGAATCCTGCAGGATGCCACATTTCCCTATCGAATATGAAAAATCATTATTTAAAATTTCAGAAATCTAAAATACTGCTGGAACAAGTGAAACTACTGTGGGTGATGTTCAGGTTGCTTGTGTTTTTTACAGGACCTTCTCCAGTCTGGGTCAAAGTTGTCCCAGCTGTCCTGATTCCCCTGGTTCTCTTGGCTGCTGCTGTTGCTGTCTTCATGAGCCTTGTATATAAAAGGATGAAGAAAACTGCAGGTAGTGTGTGTGTTTGTGTGTTGCAGACCTGGCCAGCTCCTGTGGGGATGTTGAGAGTTTCAGTTTAAAATCTGATGACACGTACTGGTACTGACTTTCAGGAACAATGGAAATGTGCAGAGCTTCAGTAACTACAGAGCGATACTATGAAGATATGGGAAATAGTTGTTGATGCTAGGCTAAGAAGAAGAGTGATGATCAGTGAGCAGCAGTAGGACTTCATGCCAAGAGAGAGTGCTATAGATGTGGTGTTTGCTGTAAGAGGCAGATGATCCATTTTGAGACCCCTAAAGGAAGAAGACTAATTTATACCCAAAAGCTCAGCCTTCAGTTCCTCACTGATGTTGTTTCTCAAGTTATGAATGTTGTCCGTGCAGTTGCCTTCAAAAGAACAAAAGCTGCCCTTGATAAGAAGCAAACATATTCATGGAGGAATGCTATACTGATAAAAATCTCCTACAAGAGGTCAAAGACATGTAGAATGAAGTGGGAAAAAAAATAAATTTCAAACTAAAAAAAAAAAGACGTCTTTAACCTTGAATGGAGAAGACAGACATTTTCTGTCAGATATCAATAAATCCAGCACCAGTCAGGCATTATATGTATCCTATACTTTTATCTTCACACATAAAACCTGAATATATGATAGGATGAATTAACACATTGGTTATGGTTCTTTCATTTTGTTTTTTTTTTACATATCTGATTAACAGATTTTTGGCACGCCTTTCCTGAAACAGTCTTCCCACAGATCTCTATCCCCTCCCAGTCTTCCGTGCAATAGGTGATTATGTGATCTCCACTAAGCCACACAGCCTGCTGTTATCCACATTATAGAAAGACGTTTTTTTTTTAAAAAAAAAAAAAGTGATTTACTGCTGCTGTTTGCTACAGTTGATGTTCTTCTCTGCTCTCTCAGTTTGCCAGCTCAAAGCAGTGGACGTGACAGAGGGTGCAGAAAGTGTCCTGCTGCCCTTTGAATCCAAAAAATGTAAGAGAGAGGACATCATAGTGGAGTGGAAACGTATCCAAGATAAAGAAGTCAAGGCAATCGTATATGAGCAGGGTCGGACACAGCATCATAAAAACAACAAATCGTTCCGACGCCACACAGAGATGAAGAAAGACCCACAGACTACAGGAAATGCCAGTCTGACTCTGAGAAATGTTAGCTGTGAAGATGGAGGTGTTTATATCTGCACCGTCTGCGACAATGAGGGAAAGACCCTGGAGCAGCAAGTGGTGGTGCTCTTGGTTCATGGTCAGTATAAGAGAATATGACCTAAAAGCTCCTGCTGAACACATTCATGTCCATTAGTAATATTGACAGTTATATTTCTGTGAAGGTTAGTGACCTCACATGAAAATGCTGTTAGTGTGATAAAAACACAAGAACTGATGTATACTTTGACAGAAAATAAACAGAGCAGTCACCTTAATCGGAGTCATGTGACTTCATGCATTTACCAGGACTCTGTGATCTGACTCACTGTTGTGTTTCTCCTCTGCAGAGGGATGGCTGAAAACCATCAGAGGTTTGTTCCACATTGGCACAGAAAACAATGAAGACTCCGCCACTCCACTTTCTCTTCTTCCAAAGTAACTCTGTTTACTGCAGTCAGTATGAGTTATCTGAAGCTTTTGGTTGATTGTTGCTTTGATTATCAGAGAAACTACTGTTTGATTTCTTCATTCAACCATTTCTATTTACACTCTGTAGACAGAAAGTGTTACAGGAAAAAATGATTCTATGTTTCTTTACCTTCTTTTAAATGTACAAAGATGCCTTTTGTCTGCCCTTTGCCTATGGTTAGATTAGTTTAGAATTATCTTTTTAGACTTTCCCAGCAAAGACATCTTGTTTCTGGGACACATTGTTTTAGATTGTTTTATCTTCCCTAGCTCTCTGCTGACGAGACTAGCACCATATATGGAGTTGTTTTATTTTATCTGTTTATTATTTGTTATCCTGTTCTCACTGTCTCTGTGCTCTGTGCCTATAAAAATTACCAAGCCACTGTGCATGGTGTGAGTTGTTCTTAGCAGCTCACCCGTGTACACGTTTGATAAAGAAAGTAACTTTGTCTCATTGTGTCTTTATTTCTCCTGGGTTTTTTACAGAGTTTTCCCCCAACAGAAATTGTCTTCTGTGGTCTGTGCACTACATTTTGGACTGGCTGTATTCTCTTGACAAGAACAACTTGTTACTTTAACTTATCCAAAACATTAATTTGCCTTTATAGGCTATAGTGTGAGTGTGTGTGAACAGATAAAAATGCTCAGATTAGAGCACTGCAGAAATGTGTGTGACTGGTAGAATAATGACTTGTAGTAGAAAGCTATTTAATGCTCAACTTGAATATAGGAAGGTTCTGTATAAGTACCAGTTCACTATGCATAAATGCACAGGAAAGCTCAGATGTCCAAGTTTTCCAACAGCACTTGAACAAAGCCTGCACAGTCAGAGTCTTAAAAGAGGATTTTTAAAAGAAAGAAAAGTCAGTAGATAATAATTGATACTAAAAAGACCAACAGCGCCTCCTTCAACTGACACATCACCACAGACAGGCACACAGCCCCGCCCCTCACTAGCAGCTAAACAGTGAGGTTTCAGCAGTGAGTAAAGCTCCTGTTTTAATAGTGTTGAAATATTGAAGAGTTAACATAAATGTTAACCTGGCTGCTCATTAGCAATTACCTGATAGCCACTTTACCTGTCTGTTTTGTTAAGGTAGTGGCTATGGCTACTAAATTAGATAATTTTTAATAACAATATACTATATAATGTTAAAACTGCACACAAATATAATGTAACCTGTGTGTGTCTGGTAACCCGTGCACACATTTTTTACCAATCTGTAAGTGAAAGAAAAGAATGTCACAAATATTTGTAGACATTTGTATCCACAGAAAACCTTTTAGCAGTTAGTCATCACATCTGTGTAAAATCTGTTTGAGTCATTCATGTTTAATTAGTTGGTGATGTGTCAATTTTTAATAATAGTTACACAAAAATCACTGCACATGAGTTGTATGGGTCATTTTTGCACATTTGTTACTAGCCTAATTCCTCTCTGTATGGCTCTTCATCCCCAAAGCAGCCTAAAGTTTTGTGTTTAAATGTAAGAAATATTCTATAAGATTGAGAAAACAAAAACTGATTGAAAGACTAAAGTGCTTCATGTTAGGGTTAAAAGACAAACGGGATAATTAACAAAGATACTAACAACACAAACTGTGCACATTAATTTATAAAATTTATATAAAAAACTGCGAATGGGGAAAAAATGGCAATGAATTGAACCATTAAATGTTGGACAAGGGTCATATAATTGGCTATTCATTCGAGGCTATGCTCCTTTTTAATCAGTGGAGTAGATATGGACATTGTTAAAAAAAAAAAAAAAAGGTCAATGACTCTAACTGAAGTACTATGTAGCTGTCACGGTTCTGTGTCCGTTGGACCCAGTATTTTGAGTTTATTATGTTTTGGATTAATTTTGCATCATGGATTGTTTTCTTGTTCTCTTGTTGTGCTTGTGATGACCTTGCTGTTTCCCTGGATTGCCTCTAAACTGTCTGCAGGTGTAACGACCAACATCCTCAGCTGTGACCTTCTTTATAACCAGTGAGCATTCTGCTGTAACACTCAGTCTGTCTGATTTGGCCTTTTCTTTGATCTGTCCATGATTAACCAGCTCTACTGCTGGTGTGCTTCTTGATTCAATGAAGAGCCAGTTGATAGCGTTACAGTTGTGATGATTCTTCATCACATTTTCACAAGGCAAAGTGACTTTATCTCCATCTCTGACAGTGAAGGAGAGTGAAAGATCTCCACTTAGTGTTCCTGAGAACACGACAAAGAATCAAAAAGGTAACACTGCATGTCAGAGCACAGATAATTTTGCACAGTTATGCACACATGTATGCATTTGTATCTTTTTCATTTTCACTAGTGCACTGAGCTGGAAATGTTTTTAAATCTTTCTCTTATACACATGTTGGATGTATCCTTACCAACTGAAGCACAGGTACAGCAGTAAAAACACTTTAAGCTAAATAGATTTAACCATCATTTCTCATAGTCTCTCTTTTCTCACTTTCTTCTTGAGCTTCTGAAAAATAAGTGTATCAGCTTCCCTGTTATTAGTGAGGTAATACATTCATAGAACTCAGAATCTGCTGAGATGATAATAATAATAATGTCCTCAGTGTAAACTTTTGTAATCTCATTTATAAACGTATCTGTATTCCTACCTGTTAATTGAAGCATTAGTATCACTGATAAAAACATGTGAATCCATCTGAATTCAGCCATCATGCTTCTCGGTATTTCTCCTTCCTGTTTCTCACAGTAATGACAGTCGCAGACTTTAAAGTTGTGCTCCCTGTGGCGGTTCCTGTGGTTGTTATCTCACTATCTCACGCTAACTGTTCAGGAAGTCCTTTCTCTGACAATTTCTGTTGTTTATAAAATGGCTGGGGAACGAAACAATATTAAAGAGGTCAAAGGTCACTGCAGGCCATCAAACCCTGTAAAACTAAAACGAGCACGTAGAACAGACAGCCGAATGTTGCTCAGTGACTTATGATAATCCCACTGTCCGTTTGTGAAGGTAAGATTATGTCTTCTTGCTCTGATACTTGTTGGTCCCTCACTGTGTCTGTGAAGTGTTGTTTTTCTGAGAAGTGAAGGGGCAGAGTTGGTGAGAATGTAGAAGTGTTACCGTCAGAAACAGACGCTTCACACACTAAATGTCCTTTAGACATTTAAACTAAGTGTAACAGCAAACTGTTCTCACAGCTGAGGGTGTTGGTTATTACACTTTCAGAAAGTTCAACATATTGTTTTTTTTTTTTGTGGCTCATGCCTATGTTGTTAATAGTAAACATTTCAATCATATAATTTTCAGCTCAGACTGTCTCATTAAAACACAAACTGGAAGATTACTGTAAATTTCATTCTCTCTTTTTTTATTCGTGACTGAAAGTAAGGCCAACAGGGTAGAAACATTAATCTGCATAGATGTGCAGAGGCAACAAACTCACAGGCTCAACTGTTGTCACTTCATTGGTACTCATTACATCTTATTTAAGTGTCTCTTTCTGAGAACTGAAGGGGAAGTGCTTTGGTGCAAATGTGGATACGACAGCCCCAGCATAACTCTGCAGGTTTTAACCTCTAATGACGACCAGACACAGGTCAAAAAACCACAGAGTGTCTTTTAGATATTTTAAAGCTGCAGAAGATGAATGATTCTTTATGTTTAAACATTTCAGTATCCAATTATGCTTTTTAGTGGAAAAGTTTACTAGAAGTGGGACATGCAAAGTATAAATTATCACCTTCTATAATGAATGAACCAGTTTACAAGAGATTTATTTTCAGTAGAGCAATGCAATCCACAGAATGAAATGTTCACACTCCCCAATGAAAGCCTTGACATGAGATAGGATACACAAAGCTGCCACATAAACACTGCAGACAGTCCAAATGAGTTGTTTCAGATATCACAGATGAAGTCATGCTTCCTCTAACTTCCTCAGAGGTCACTTGTCCTTGTATAGATGGAGATAAGCTTTTGGGCAGTGCTTTGAGTCTTTAAGTTATTCCTTTAAATATGTTATGTAATAGGATTATCATTTGGTTACCTTAAGTTTAGTTTATGTTTTACTTAAGTCATCTGTGTTAGTCTGTCATGTTTCTTGTCTTCTTGTTCATATTGTCAAGCTTGTGTTGCCATGTCTGGATTCCACTCTGTTTCTTGTTTTACTGTGAAAGTCCCTGTCCTATGTGCAGTGTTCCTTGTCTCGTTAGGTCTGATTTGTCCCAGCTGTGTTCCCACCTGTTCCACATCCCCTCATTATCTCTGTGTGTACTGAAGTCCTCTGTCCTACTTTGTTCAGTGTCAGGTTGTCTTTTGTCCTTTGCACCACCATGTTCCATCTATCATGTGTCACGTATCACGTATCCACGTCATGTTTTGGGTTTTTTATGTTTATCTTTAATTTCCCCAGTTTAGGTTATTGTTTAGCATCACCTCTGCCTTTTGTTTTGCAATGTCTTACCAGCCTTAATAAACGTCTCGCTTTCTGTTAAGCTTGAGTTTTGTTTTAGAGTGTCTGCGCTTGGGTTCACCTCCTTTATTCACACAGTCAGCTTTGCAGCCTGACTGTGACAGGCAGGTCTCAAAGTTGTGGCTGAATGGCATATTTAAATGTACTTTAAAGTCAAATAGAGAAGCTAACAGGATAGGGCAAAAATCCAATCCAAATTTACATTTGTAGTCATGAAAGCACAAACCAGTCACAGGATGCTGGGAAGGGTTGTCAAAGAGTTCAAAGGAGAGAAATGAACGAAGATAGGGTGTACTTATGGAACTGGGACAGGTAGAAGTGGTTGTTCTTAAAATAACATGAGAGTTAAAGATTGGAAACAAGACACCAAAAGTGACTGAAGTGAGAGATGCAAAATAGACTTTCTGCTTAGAATTTTTATTTATTTTAAAGATTGCATTATGTTCAAATCCATTAAAGATAACAGTGTGTGTGATTACATCATCATCAATCAAAACTCATTTGAGCGCAGACCAGATTCGACCACATACAAATGACTTTGTATCCAGGCTCAGGCTCATAAAACTAAGCTCAAAACTCTAAACTAACTTTCTGCAGCTGAAAAAGAAAGAAATGAAAAATGGCTTTGAAATCTATTACCCAAGTGCCTATTACCCAAGTGCCAACAGGAGTGTTTTGGAAATAATAGTGAGAGCATGTTTTTCAAATTCAGAAATGATCAGCAAATGCAGATGTAAAAGAAAAATATTTGTATGTGTATTTCTTTTTACAACAACCATGCTGTACAGGAGGCTTCTGCAGAAAGAGAAAACAACATGTCAAACGTGTTTCTATTTTTGTGGTCCAGAAAACCACCAAAAGCTACCCCTGCCTGCTGAAAACTGATGAAAAACAATGTACACCTCCAAAAAACACAGTACAAGGAGAAAGAGCTTTTTACCGCTGATGCAGGCAGGTATTTTAGAAAAGTCACTGTGGTTCTAAAAAGATCATATCAAGATTTCAAATTGTTGTCCAAACTGTGACTAAGGCAAAAACAACGATTCTCTTTTTAAAAGCTTCTGCTCCTCGTGCAAATATAAAGCTTGTTGATGTGCTGATCAGTGAGATCTGATAGAAGCTGGAGGGTTGGTCAAGCTACTTCAGTAGACTGGACTTTTTCATTGTTCACCATCTTTACACACCTGTAAAATACAAAATCATAAACCCGTGCTTCTTCAGAGCTTCATGTCTGGTTTATCAACCCTTCTTGCTTATGTGTGAACATTCTCACCAGCTCTTGTCCAGATGTTGATGACCACAACAGCTGCTTTAAGTGCTGCTAAACCCAGAGGCACTATGATGAGCCTGTACCAGCATGAGCCTGGAGACAGAGCATGAAAAGCATGAAAATAATATTTTAAATGTCATTTTCTGATTGTTTTTGTTTTTTAATGTAGATGAATACAGAGGAAAAAAAACATGTATCTGAAATTAAAACATTTCATTCTAAAATATAGAAATATTGAAAAAAAAAAAGCTGAATATTGTTGATTACCTTGTAATTTTGTTGAATCATCCATGATTTCCAGCTCTTTTGTTGTGTTTCCAGTTGTAGTTTCTGATTTTATTGTTGTTGCAGTATTTGATTTCTCACCTGAATAAAATTCAGTGGACCTTTCATTAGGAAACTAAGTTCAGTCAATTACAGTTTTTTCTGAATGCTGAAACCCTAACTGTGATTCCTGTAGCACAATCTCTAAAACTATTCAGACTTATAGCAAAACCACTCACTGAGTTTGCAAAACTAAAAGCACAAAAACTGCTTTGCACTCAGTTTGCAATTTTGTAACACACACTTTGCAAAACTGTAGGCACAATTCACTGCACAACACTCAATTACCAAATTTCCAACACACTCCTAGCAAAAGTATACACATGTATGGCTATCATTAACACTAATTTGCCAACTGTCTGGCACACTTTCCCATGTGAAAACTTTTTTAGATAATTAGTCCACTTTGCAATCAGCCTAAGCACTATAATACAGGTAAGCTGTGTGTGCGGAGTACAATGGAGGGAGCAGAAAGAGTGAGAAGTAGAGGAGGCCGAGGAAGAGGACGTGGAGGTGAAGAAGTAGGATGAAGAGGACGACAAGGACAAGGAGGAGCAAGAGGAAGACGAGGAGGGGGGAGAGGAAGATGAGGAGAGGGGGAGAGGAAGGATAGGAAGAGTAAGAAATAGAATTGCTGATGACATCAGAGCTACAATAGTGGACCATGTAATCAACCGTGGAATGACCCTGAGGGTAGCTGGCCAACGGGTCCAGCCTAACTCGAGCCGCTACACTGTAGCAAGTACCATAAGGACATCTTGAAATGAGAATCGGTTAGTACAGTCACTTCGCACAAAGATTTGTAGCACTGCCATATGCCAATGAGAAACACACCAATACCATTGATGTAAAAATACTGAAATTGTTACTTTACAGAATTGCTAGATGACCAGATGCTGGGGGCAGAGGAAGCATGTTCACTGCAGACCAAGTAACCCATATAGTCATTATGGCGATTGCAAATAATCCTATACTTGGAAATAAACACTTGTGTTTGTTTTGATGTGTTTGACTAAACACCAGTACTTGAAGTTTGGATCCCTCTATGCTTATGGATCTATGACAGAAGTATGAGCTCAAACTGACATAGCTTACCTTGTGCACAGAGAAAGCAAAAGCCAGATGTGTTTTGTATTCATACCATCAGTGTGCAGTTGGCGCATTGTGTGCTTAGTAGATGATGGCTTGTGTGTACTGTTTGATACGGAAACACCATTTTTATGAAGGTGTGAAGAGTTAATCTAGCTGTGTTTGCTTTTACAAGAGAACTACAATGTTTTGATTATTGGGTGACAGGTTTTCTTATTTGTGTGAAGAGTTTTGCAAAATTAGCCAATAGTTACAAAAAATGTGCTTAAGAAATCAGAAAAAACTGTAAAGCTTCAGATCAATAAAATGAGCGGATATTTTAGGTAATTAGTCAGATTAATGCAAAGTTATTTTGAAAGGTTCTTCAGAATCTCTCCTGGTTTCTGATGACTGAGCGCTGAAGGTAAAAAGCTGCTCTTTTTTTCCTTCTGTTGTTACGCTACAGTTAAAGTCATAAGTTGATATATGAGTGATGCATCATTCAGAAATGTCACAGCAGCAGAGCAGGAAGACTCCGATGTTTTTAAATTTGAGTAATCTCTATCCAGAGCTTCACTGATATGGATCCACTTCACTTTGTGTTTGCACCGTCCATATGTCCACACAGAGCAGTTTAAAGTCACCTCAACAGCTTTCTTGTGTTCAGTCACTGGTGAAGATGAAATTCAAGAGAAATACCAAATAAATATAAGTTTCCTTTTTTCAAAATGTAACTTGTCAGCATGTTGTTCTAACAGGATGGTTTGAGCTCAAAATATAGTGTTGCAAATACTCACTGCTAACAACAGACAGATAAACCACAGCATCTGGACCTTGCTGTCTCCCTGGATTGCCTCTAAACTGTCTGCAGGTGTAACGACCAACATCCTCAGCTGTGACCTTCTTTATAACCAGTGAGCATTCTGCTGTAACACTCAGTCTGTCTGATTTGGCTTTTTCTTTGATTTGTCCAAGATTAACCAGCTCTACTGATGGTGTGCCTCTTGAATCAGTGAAGAGCCAGACAGTAGTGTCACAGTTGTGATGATTGTTGATCACGTTTTCACAAGGCAAAGTGACTTTATCTCCATCTCTGACAGTGAAGGAGAGTGGAAGATCTCCACTATTTACTCCTGAGAACATGACAGAATCAAAAATGTTAACACTACATTTTTCAAGAGTGCATCAAACTCAGTTTTCATTGTTCACAGAAACACCACAGCTTTGTGTGCTAAATAAAAATGATATTACTAAAATTAAAAAGAAGAGTTAGTTTTCAAATCCTAAGATGATTTACAGTGTAAAAATCATCCTTACCTCCAAACTGAAGCATGAGTACAAAGAACAGAAACATTTCTATCCATCTAAATGTAACCATCATGTCTCTCAGTCTCTCCTTTCTTCTCAGGCTTCTAAAGCATAAGCGTGTCTTCTTCCTGTAGTTTTCGATCTATGACTTCCTCATTATGACTTTCAGCTTTCTTTCTCACATTTCTGCCATTATTCTTACACAACCAGACTGTCACAGCTTCCATGTTCCTCATTTATTAACAGCCAGTTGTTGTTAAAGTGACTCCTAAAATTCATCTCTTAGATAGTTAAGTAAGGTTTGGTTGTCCTGTCCACTTTACTTTATTTACTTCTGCAATATGAGAAACTGAATCATAATGCTCAGAGTTTACGCACACCGCCAAACCAAAAGGGCTCGTATCAGACGCCACAGATACAATTGCAATGAGAAGCAGCACACACTTTGAAAACCATGTTTTTTCTTTTCCTTGTGTGGTGCAATAACAGTTTTCCTGCTGCGTCGAGCAGAGGGAGTAGCAGGAAATGCACCTTGAGTGGGTGAAACCCCTCTCTCCCATTTGTCCAATCGAAAAGTTTACAGAGACGAACAAATCATAAATCCCAAAGAGATGATTTTCACAAAGCACAGGGATTTAGAGGAGTGTTAATCACAGGATGTTTTCCATTGTGATTCTATATTGTTGAATACGGAATAATTAACTAATTCAGCTTTGAAACACACACTCAAACAGTTCTGAGATATATATGTTTAAATGACTGCAAGCAGAAACAGCTGATGTAACATGTGACTTTTATTATGTCTGAGGATGTTAGATTATTTCTTCCACTGCTTCACATTTTGTTATAATGAATATACAGCACCCCCTTCTGGATAAAGGGATTGCTACAGTAATAAATTCTGAACTTTGTCAAACTGGAGACAATTTATGGATAAAACATAGTGCAACATTCTGTGTTAGAAATGTAAATGAGCAGTATAATATCCTTTTTGTTAAACATGGAGAACTTAAGCCTATTAGAAACATTTTTACACAATCTGATACAAATAACAGGTTAAAAAGGGCCTGAGCGCAACCATAACCAGTGTAACGTAAGAAAGCTTGTATGAGCTGTAGCTGTTTCGTCAACACGTGTCTCTCACTGGTTTGTTAACGGCAGCATAGAGGCTGCTGGGATCACTGGAGGGTGCAGCAGAAGTGATGTGACTTTTCATGGTGATGTAGGTCACTGTGTCATCATCTTCATCATCATCATCTTGACCTACAACCTGAAAGTTAATACACAAAAAACAAAATAATTAAGACCATAATAATGTAGGGTAAGGCAGATATGATAATAGTATTATAATCTTAATATTTATTCTTAACACTCAGATATCAACATTTACCTTGCTCTTTCATGGGAATTTTTATTGTTATTAACTGACATCACCTGAATAACCAACAGGACAGCTTACCTGAGCTTTACTGGTGGTGTTGTTAGTGTAGCTGATGGAGGAATAGGGAACAGCGTATTCAGATTCAGCCTGCACAGATACGACAACATAGAGACTGCTCAGTAATGCTTAGATTCAACATATGGGAGAACAAATACAAGTGGTGAGTAGGGATGGGTACCGGTGTCCGGTGCCATAAACGGTAGTAACCAGACCGAAAAGCAGCGCACATTTCGGTGCTTTATTTCGGTGCTTTTTTTTCCTGAGCTGTGATACACTTTAGATTCTAGCCAATCATTTTACGTTTCCGAGGATAGTAGGCGGGCCCAGGTACGTACATTCTTTTAGAGCAGAGCTACAGATTAAAAATGTCCAAGGCGAAGCGGTCAAAAGTCTGGCTGTACTTCACAGCAAAATATGCAAACTCAGCAGCCTGCAACAAGTGCTTTAAGCTGATACTGTGATACTGTCAAAGGAAGTAACACATCAAATCCGATGAAATACCTGGCGACGCATAGCGTTTTTTTTTTAAAAGGCCAGAAATGCGCTGTATTTGATAGCTTGCTGCGAGACCTCACACCGAGCACATCTACTGCGGGTGTGGTGCCTGTTATCAGACCCGGAGTTAGCAACATCCCCAAAAACACGAAGAGTAGAGTCCTGGCCCCTAGCCCTGCCAGTGTAGCAGAAATGATGAGGATGATGATGGCAGCAGCAGCAGCCGTTCGTCTCTGCGTGAGTAGCTTAATGTTGTTCGTGTGTAATTTACATTGAGTAGGCTAACCACGTTATTACATTAATGCAGGTAAGGTGAACTAGCAAACATCATCATAGGTACATGCGGCTGTCTTCTTGTTTGATGGCAGATACTCCCTTCACTCTGGCCAAAAAGGCTAAAATGACCAAAGAAAAAGAGGGAAACAGCTAAACATGAGAGGTTTTTGGATAAAGTTTGTGTTTTTTCCATTGTTTAAGCACTGCTTCCAGCCAAGAGTGATACCATATATGCCCCATAGCTGCAGAAAAGGCTAACATTGTTATCTTTTTACAAAAAACCAGCTGAACATGAGAGGTTTTTGGACCAATTTTGTGTTCTCCATTCTTTAAGCACCGGTTTGAGCACCGTTTGAGCACCGGCACCGTTTCAAAAGTACCGATTTGGCACCGGTATCGGATAAAACCTAAACGATACCCATCCCTAGTGGTGAGTAAGTATTTGAGCTCACAGAGTCCTGAATGGTTCCTGGAGCAGACAGAGTCACTGCAGGGTTTAAACTGAGTTCCTGGAACAAATAAAACAGACAAAGAAGCCTCATAAACACAGCAGACTATAATCACATCAGTGAGAAAGACTGATTACTCGTATATAGCATGAAAGTGTTATAACTCACAGCATTTTCATTCATCTGTGATTTGTGTCCTGAAAAAGAGAAAAATCAATTCAAGCTTTTAGAATGAAAGTCCATCCTGGTTTCTGCAGTCTCCCTGGTGATGAAAGCTCAGTCTTGTGAAAGCTCTCACCTTTAACTCTCTTCCATATGATGCCTATGAAAGCACTCATTATGAGTACTGTTAACCCCAGCGCTACAACAATAAACTTCCACACACCTGAAGAAAAAGAAAAACATTAAACACATTATGTCTGCAGGTTCTTGTCTTTTTAAAATCCTGATGTATAAAAATCAAATGTGTTTTAGGTTGTATAAAATTACTCGGTTAAGATCATTATATTTGCTTAAAATGACCAACAAAGAAATATTGTTCTGGTTATAATGTTATTTCACTGACAGAAATGTTTTTTAAAAATAAGCTTTTTTATAAACTGGAACAGAAAATGAACAGCAGCCTCATTAAGCTGACTTCCCCTTTTCCTTCTTTCCATTAATACATCTCCACAGGATGTTTTCTTTTACAGCTTATTTTTGGGAACTTGCTGAAGTGAAGTAAGTGTATCGTGTATAAGAATCCAACGCTGACTGTTGGTAGGAGCGGGCTTCTGAAGTCTGTTAAATTGTGCTTCTTTTGCAGTGCTTTTCTACTTTACCTGACTTCAAAGCGCTTTATACAACTCGCCTTATTCACCCAATCATACAAGCACTTTTTCTATGATCATATCCCCAAAAAAGTTCTTTGTTTGTTTATAACAGGATGAAGTTATTGTAAGGACTGAAATGTTTACGTATCCCTTCTCTGACCAGAAGATTGACTGAAGATAAACTCCTGCACGTTTCCACCATGTGCTACTTGGCACTTCAACATCTCAGAGTTCTTGGATGTGTAAATGTGATCAGATGTTGCAAAGGTCACACTGCAGGCAGACTGTGACATCCTCAGGTCTTTGTTACCATAGAGCCACTTCACAGTGTATTTACATTCTTTATATGTGGACACAGAGCACTTCAATGTCACTGTGTCATCATCCTTATATTCAGTTACTGTTAAAAAAGAGAGAACAAGAATAACATTTACAGTAATCATCACTGTAGTTATAGTTATTGTAATGTTTCAGTTTGATGTTCTAATAATCTGAAAACATTATGATGGAAATACTCACGGTTAACAACAGACAGCTCAGCTACAGAGTCTGAACCTTCTTTTTGTCCTGATTTGTTGAACCTTCTGCAGGTGTACTGACCAACATCCTCAGCTGTGAGCTTCTTTATAACCAGAGAACATTTTGCTGTGACACTCAGTCTGTCTGATTTATTTTTGACCCCTTGGTGAATCTTCCCGTTTTCAAACAGTGTTACTACGGCTCTATTTGACTGACTTAAGAGCCAGGTAGTTCTGTCACATTTATCTTGATCATCTGTCACATTTTCACATGACAAAGTGACCTCACCTTCATTCCTGATAATAAACTCAGAGTAGTCAGCTGCTGCTGCTGTGAAGAAAAGAATAAAATCAATAATGTCAACAAACTAAGCTTTTGTAATCTCATTTTTAAACGTTTAAATATTCTTACCTGACAATTGAAGCATTAGTATCACTGATGAAAACATTTGAATCCACCTGAATTCAGCCATTCTCCGTCTTTCTCCTTCCTGTTTCTCACATTAAAAATTAATCTCTGAAATAGTCCTTCTTGTAGAGATGCTGTGTCCACTTCCTGTGATTTATGCTAATATTATGCTGATATAGAGGGCCAGGTGAAGAGGACAACTATCTGCTGTTGATGTCCAAGCTGTAACAGATAAGATGTTTTCTTTCTTGCTCTAACACGTGTTGGTTCCTCATTGCATTTCTGAAATAGTTTTTCCTCTGAGAAGCAAAAGGGAAGTCTTTTAGTAGGAATGTGAGTACATCAGCAGCAGAATTTTTAGCACTTAATGATGACCAAAAAGAGAAACACAGATCGTTTCCACACTCAGTGTCCTTTAGATATTTTAAAGCTGCAGGAGACCATCTGCATTCACTTTGGACTGTAATATATAAAAAGATCATTTGTGTGGATTCTCAGGACTGTTTGATGAAATGTAACTTAAAAGGTATATAGACAAGCTAATGGGACAAACCTTTCACTGGAACAGCTGGTACAACATGTGACTTTTATTATATTACTTTCACTGCAGATTAAACATCTTCACTGCTACACCAGTCTGTTAAAATGTGGGCTATATGCTTTCAAATCATGGCTGGATAAACGTTCTCAAACACTCTTTAATGTTTTTATTAATTTATATGCTTTTAAAAATATAAAAATATTATTTAATCAAGACAGTTACCATAACAGAGCAGGTAAACTAACTCTAGCCTCCAAACACGCTAAACGTCACTAATGTCTCACATATGAAAACTCGCTCTCTCTCTTTCTTTCGCTCGCCCGCTGTCCGTTGCGGGTGTCACCCCTAAAAACTTCCCCTTTTCCCTAAACAACCAAATGTCACATGTTGCCTTATCATTTTTTTTTTGATTGGCTGACATGGTAAACTGGTATATAGCTTGAACTCCGCACTTTTGACCCAAGTTGAAATGGAGACTCTGACGTGCTGCATCTTGTAGCTGTGTCCTCTTAAATTGGTCATGTGATTTTGACGCGTCCCGCGACCTCAGAGGGTTAAATTAGTTAAAATGAATTCACAGATGCAGAATTTGTTCTACAATTCATCATTTAAGTAGAATCCTTTATTTCAATGTGTGTGGCTCTTGTGGTCCTCCATACTTTACACCCATAATGGTAACAGGCAGTGGCGAGAACATAACTGCTAGCGACCATTTCAAATATCGTTAAAAAGAGTAAGTTACTTTGACCATTTTTAACGTAAGTTAAATACAAAAAATTCCCACTAAAACTCAAATTAAATGATGCCACAGTAAATAGCCCACAAAATGAAGATTTCCGTTGAACAGTAGTGCCTTTTATCCGTATGTTAAAAACCGGATAATTCTTTTAGGAAAAAACAACAACAAAACAACGTTAAATAAAGCTTACATTTCAAGCACTTACAGATTAATTCCTAAAGGCAAATTTAATATCGAAACAGCTGGTATTTCAGTGCTCTAATGGAAACTTGTTCATGTCACATAACATTGACATCCACTTCTTAACCCTCTTTATAAAAAGTACACACAATCTTTAAACCCTTGTTTAATATAATCACTCACCACTGTAGACGGTAGATTTTTCACTACATACAAGCTTAAATGAGAAGCTGAAGCGCAGTCGATGATCTTTTAAGGAGCGGGGTCAGATTGATGTACTGTTAACGTGGGGATGTGTCGTGAGGAGGTGCCGTTCACACGTCTGGAGTTTTTCTTTCTTTATCCTGAGTCAAGATTGTTCTACTTTAAGAGAGATGAGTGGATAACTGAATGGGAGACAGAAAGCCCGTCATCAGTTGCCTTTAAGGCTAGCTTCACATATAGCAACAGCAAATGGATGCTCTAATTCCCCTGCACAATGTTGCTGAAGTCAATAAAAATGGCAACAAGGCAAATTAATCACTGTGGAAAAAAAGAAAGACAAATTTATACCGTTATTGGAACAAACTATTGAAGAAAATATAATCTGATCAAACATTATTCAGCTTTAAATATTGTTCAGCTTTAAAGTTACTGTGCAACTGTGTAATAAAAATGTGCTCACGACTTTGGCCTTGAGAGCGATAAGAAGCGATCGCCTCATCCTGCAGGTGGAAGATATCTGCAAGCGAAGAGGCTAGAACACCCAAGGCCGATTTCCTTTTATGGAGTTGTTTTTCTGCTAATGCAGCACTTTCCTCACAACCCCCTCCTGTAAGTTTTAGAGAATATACACCTATCCTCACAGCAAATCTTGGGAATCTCCTGATGTGAGCTGTGTTGAGAGGTTGTCTCTGTCTCAATAAAAGTTCACTGATTCCCCATCTGCTGCAGGTGTCCGGTTGTCTTCATTCTCCGCCAGCCTGGTTAAGTCAATTCCTCCTTAACATCTAAAAGAACCTATTTAATGAAGGAAGACGGGTTCACTTTGTGTTTAATATTATTCTATTGCTGTTGTTGTTTTTTTTATATCCTTCAATTGGCGTCACGGAACAGGATCCGCTCCAGGGCAACTGGAACGGATGGGAGGACATCGGCAGTGGTCTGAGTGAACGGAGTTTGGACAAAAGCTGTGTGCACACAAAAACAAGGTAAGCAGACCTTTTATTTCTGCTATATTGAACATTATAAAAATACTTAGTGTCCAAACTCCTAGTAATTCATAACCAAAATTGTCTGGCTTACTTAAGGCTTGTTGAGAATCAGACAAGTGAATAAGAAATAAGTGAATAAGAGATAAGTGAATAAGTGAATAAAGATAAGAGTGAACTGAGGTCTGACCACGGTTGCAGCCGACGGGTTGCTCTCCGGTGTCGGATATATACCTCAGTGCAGGTCTGGGACCTTGAAAGGGTTTATTAGTAACGCCTTTCTAAACAAATTAAAAGGTTAAAGGCCTTGAGAATATTTTTTAGTAATATTCTCTAAACTACAGAAGGGTTAGGAAGGCCCAGAGGACTTTATTAGAAAAGATCCTCTAAAACTTAAAAAGGAGAAGTACTGGTTGGAGTCCAAAGGAGGGGTCCCTTTGATCAATAGGAGAAAACGGATCTCTTCTTAAAACCCCGATGATTTTAGTGTTTTAAATGTTTTGATGTTCTGTTTGATATTGGACACACATAAATACACGCTGAATGCTTGCTGTGGAACACTGGGCAGGACAGTTTGGTTCTCCGTTGTTCACAGATTACACAATTAAAGGAACTAGGTTCCTCTTTTGGTTAAAATAATACACCACACATAGAATTTTTTTTTTTTTACACATTTATTACATACATAAGGAGGGTAATGAGTGACTGCAGGTAATGTATGAAGTGTGAATGAGACGTGTGAACAAGGTGACAACCAACTAGCACCCCTATCAGGAAGCTCTAGGCAAGGTTACCCGCCAGACTCCGGTTTGGTAGAAGCTTGGTAACACCTGAAGGGATATTTCAGTGCTGACTCACCTTTAAAGCAGCGCCCCAGCTGTTAGTGCCTAACAGAGGCAGAAACCCAGCTGGCCCAAATTCTCCTTTAAAATCAATAAAAGAACACTCCTCCATTGACAGTAAAATGGATGGAGAATTAGATCGAGAAACTAATGATGATGGTTGGGGTCCCGGTGTTATTCTTAGCACATTGGGAGAACAATTAACATGTGTTGAGACAGTCATCAACTCCACACACCAGCCTAAAGAAGCAAAAAAGCAGAAAGAGTCATTGAGGAAAACAGCTGAAAGGTTAATGAAAGAAAAGGGAAAGGACGAGGGGAGTAGTGGTAATTGGGGAATAATTTGGCAGAATAAGGCTATGCAGGCAAAAGAGAAAGAGGAAGAAGCCAACTCAGCAGCAGCAGGTGCAGGTGTGATGAGCGGGGTGAGACACAGAAAGGAAGCAGATAAGCACGCAGGCCGCAAAGCTAAATTTAATCACTGGGTGTGTTTATGGGAAACTGCAAAACCACACATGAAGAAAAATAGGTCTCAGCCACCTCCCTATTCTGCCTCAACTCCTCCCTCAGCAGGCATATATCCGGTACTTAATATCTCTGGTGGAATAATGACTATTGGAGAAGAACCGCCCGTAGCTCCAACTCCCATAGATACCAAGCATTTTTGCCCAGGAAGCTCCTCTCTGTCGGCGACATCCTCAGCTAGTAGTAGAGCCCCCTCTTCTATGTCCCATTGTTTTGGAACCGGATCTGAGGGCCTAACTGACCCATTTGCGAGCGCACCATTTGCGGTTCGAATGAACAGACAGGAACCCACTGAACAACAATTAACTGATCAAGAAGCAGCATTACGCAGCTGCTTAAATGAACATAGGTCAGTGGTCCAGGTGAATAATCGTGTTGCGTCAGCCCCTCTTTCCCGGTCCAACCCCTTTGCCAGCACTCCTGTCGCTGTTAAGGGAGATCTGACCGCTACTGCAAAAACTGAGCCTGGCACTTCACCAAATGTCACAGTTACCATGTCTTTGGTGGGCCGTCAGGATCCGGAAACACAGATGAGTTTAGCCCACGTTTTTGCTGACACTGCTAACCCACCAGGCGGGGAAGAAACTGAGGATACTGATGATGAACTCAGTGACCTTAACAATACACCCCTCCCTACCTCTCCCAGTTTAGGATATCAGACTAGATCTAAGGGCCCTGTGCCTCAGCCTCCAGGCATGTTTCCCCTGGTCCAGACTAAAGCGCAACGTACACCAGTGTATCAACCTTATTCATTCGGAGATGTCCAGGCCCTAGTGGACAAACTCCCTGACATAATGGAGGGAGGGAATGCCTGGTTGGCTGGTTTGGATAAATACACAGCTGGACAGGACCTCGCACTGGGAGATTTTAGAGCTATTATAACTAGGTGCACATCCCGATCTCAGGCAGCGGACCTGGAACAAAATGCGGGTACTACCATGCATGAGAACGAGGTGCCACTAATGCAGGCCTTGAGGTTTATTGGACCGGCCCTGCGCAAACAATTCCCACCCAAAAATCAAGGCACCTTACAGAAATTTAAATGGGAGGGAAAGCAAAATCCCACCCATTATCTAAATCAGGCTGTTGAAGACTGGGTGAACCATACAGGTCATCACCCCAGTAGGACTTGTTCACAGAGCATGTGGTTTAGAAGGGCGGTGCTGAGGGGCATTCCGGAGTCAGTAAGCCAGAAAATGGAGGATAATCCTGATTTGCAGGACTGTGACTTTGCAATCTGGAAGAAACATTTGATTTTTAATCTTAACAAAGTGCAGATTAAGTCTGATGATAAAGCGGAGAGCGTCGAAGATTTACAGTTGCAACTGTTGAAGGTTCAGCTGCAGAAAGCTAAAAACGACCTGGGTGGAAAAGGTGACAAGCCTAAAAAGCAGCTTGTGGCCGCTGCGGCTCCCCCTCCTGGTCCAGTTGCCCCTGATTTGTATCCGAACCCATGGCCAACTGATCCACAGCCCCCCCAGTATGGTGCTTATCACTCCCCGGCCCCTTATGGGCAGAGAGGTTCCCCATTTGGAGGAAACAGAGGTGGTTTCAGGGGAAGGGGTCAGATGGGAGGTGGTAGGGGAGGCCAGATGTATGTTTGTTTCCGGTGTGGACAACCTGGACACTGGGCTAAAGCGTGCCCTTTGAACCCGGCTGCTGGAAGAGGCAGGGGAGCCCGTGGTGGGCCCTATCAGCATCCTGGCCACAGAGGTGGACCTCGTGGTGCTTTAGTTGAAGTGCCCCCGGCCCCACAGATGCCTGTGATGGGGTGGGAGTACTACGAGGGTGGTCCCCAGCTATAGGACACCCCACAGACTGCCCAGGACGGTGAAGGGACAACGGCGGACCCTATGCTGTCCATAACTGTAGATAGAAGAAGAAGCAGCTTTTTAGTGGACACTGGAGCTACGTACTCCACCATTAAGGATGTTGCTCGTGAAAGACTTACTGACAGAGTGATTACAGTGGTGGGCATATCTGGGGAACCTAAAACTCTGCCTTACACCGTGCCCCTACCCACAAAGGTTGGAGATCAGACCTTGTTACACAGCTATGTTTGTTCAAAACAGGCGCCTGTGAATTTACTGGGAAGAGACTTGTTGATTAAATTAGGAGCCACAATACTCTGCTCTTCACAAGGCCTAACTGTGACTCTCCCTACTGGGGTTGTACTTCCCTGCTCTGATGGGCCAGAGGGAGGTGGTCAGTTTCTGCTGCAACCCTCCTCCTGTTTGACGGACTCTGCTGACATCTACTGGGCATTATTGGAAGTTGAAACACCTGCTGAACCAGGAGTTTGTACTGCTTTTCAGCAATGGCGGCCGTGGCTCTCACTCCTACATCCTTATGTCCCTCCCCCTGACCCACCTCATGTTACACTGTTTTATGACAGGCATGACACCACCTGGTACCAGCACATGTTCCAAGAGCAGTGTGAGGGGCGGGCTTGGTCTCTGAACATGTCGTGCATTTTTGCGGCACCGGAGGGAGTGGCAGCAGCGGTTACTTTTACAACAGATCAATTACAGTGGTACATGATGTCTGATGAGGCAGCTCCCCATGTGTCACTGGCCTTACATCCTGGACACCAGGCTAAGGAGCTGGGTGGAATGGTTAAACGTTCCCTTGCGGCCACTGACTGGACACCTACAACACTCCCACAGGTTTTGTTTTCTCCATCTACCAACACATACCAAATTTTAAATGATTGCTTTAATTCCTCAACACTGCAACATAGAGTGGTCAGCGGGTCACATGGCAGAGAACACACAGACCACTGTGATGCTGCGCCTTTACTCGACTCTCTTCCAGATTGTTTGTGGTCCCTTGGACCCACAGATGTAGGTTTAGTTGATGTGGAGCCAGTCTCTTTTCAACTGTCATCTGCTACCCCTTTGTGGCAGCCTCAGTACCCACACAGACCGGAGGCTGAGGCTGGGATTGCAGAAACAATTTCTGGTTTGGTCACTGCCGGTGTCTTGGAGCCCTCCTGCTCTAAGTGGAACACGCCCATCCTACCCGTTGAGAAAAAAGGCACGGGGAAGTTCAGAATGGCACATGATTTGAGAAGGATTAATGCCTTACTTGGCACTCCTACTTTGCCTGTGCCTAATCCTTATGTTGCCTTGACCAACCTCCCACCATCTCATGCCTGGTTCACCTGCATTGACTTGGCTAATGCCTTTTTCTGCCTCCCACTTCGTGAGTCACTGCGTGACATTTTCTCATTTACATTTAGAGGCCGACAATGGCGTTACACTCGCTTACCACAGGGATTTGCCCTCTCCCCAGGACTGTTTAATCAGTGTTTGAAAGAACTTTTACAAACCACCCCACTACCATCTGACTGTATGTTAATACAATATGTGGATGACCTTTTGCTGTCTGCCCCCACGGCTGACATCTGCTTGGAGGCCACCAGAGTGGTACTTCACCACCTGGCCAACACAGGTTTTAAAGTGAGCAAAAACAAACTACAGATTGCAAGAAAACAGGTTTCTTTTCTAGGCCGCATGGTCTCACAGTCCGGTATTTCCTTGTCCCCAGAACACAGGAACTCCATTTTGCACCATCCAAAACCTCTAACTGTAAAAGACATGTTGTCATTTTTGGGCCTGACTGGTTACAGCAGGACCTATGTCCCAGACTATGTTGGCCTTACTTCCCCTTTGCGCGCTTTGGTAAATGAACAAGGCATGAGAAACCTCTCTGCTCCCCTCTCATGGACTACAGAAACAGAACAGGCGTTTATAAAGTTAAAACAACAGCTTTCTGTCGCCTCTGACCTTGCTGTGCCAGATTATGCTTTGCCTTTTCATCTTGATGTTTCTGGAACTGGAACCCATATCAATGGTATCCTGTTCCAGAAAAAAGGGGGAGAGAGAAAAGTGTTGACATATGTAAGCGTAATGCTTGACAACACTGAAAAACGCCACCCACCGTGCACACAACACGTTTCTGGACTTGCAAAAATCATTCAGAAAACAGCACACATAGTGATGAACCACCCACTAAAAATTTTGACATCACACAGTGTGGTGGCCTACGTCTCCTCACAGGCCTTCACACTCACTTCACTCAGGCAGAGACGCCTCAGTACCATTTTGGAAGCACCACACATCACCTACTCACATGAAGGCATAAACATGGCTGATCACATGGGATCGGGGGAACCACATATGTGTGAAGAGGTTGTGCAGGTACAGGAGAAAATCAGGCCAGATTTGCAGGCAGAACCTCTAATGGATGCAGAAAAAGATTGGTTCACAGATGGATGTTGTTTCAGAACTGAAAGTGGAATGTTGAAGGCTGCATGGGCAATAGTGGAACAGACAGACATGAGATGGAAAACAGTGAAAGCAGAGCAGTTGACAGGACAACAGTCTGCACAGAGAGCTGAACTGAGAGCGGTGATTGAAGCCTTAAGGATGGGAAAGGGACAGAAAGTGAATATATACAGTGATTCAGCTTATGCTGTGGGAGCAGTGCATGTGGAGCTCAAGCAGTGGCTAAGAGCTGGTTTTTTGACAGCCAGCGGAAAGCCTATTAAACATGAGATAGAAATGAGGGAATTAGCGGAAGCACTGTTGTTACCTGTTAAGGTGGCAGTGGTAAAATGCAAAGGACACAGTGCCGGATTGGACTTAGTGGCATTAGGTAACAAACAGGCCGCCTTAGTAGCTAAGCAGACAGCTGGTTACTTACCCTCCCTGATTATGGTAATGGACCCAGAAGCCACACCCCCTCCAGAAAGACCACCCATACAACTAGGCCTAGCCACAATCAGAGAGTTACAGGACAAAGCCAGCCCCCAGGAAAAATCATTATGGGTAACAAGAGGGGCCACAAACACAGATGTTTGGCGTGGCCCAGATGGAAGGCCCATTCTACCGCCAGGGGTCAGACAGACAGCAATGGAAGAGGCACATGGAGTGGGGCATGTGGGACCTGCACAAATGATGAGGAACTTAGCTGCCTGGTGGCACCCTTATCTAAAAGACATGACAAAATACATGGTTAAAACCTGTAAGGAGTGCAACCAATTTGGAATCAAGCCCGCCTTCAAGCCAATAGCAGGGTACTTCCCCATCCCACTTTGCCCAGGGAAAGAAATAATCATTGATTACACAGACATGGTGGACAGAGTAGGTAGTTACAGGTACCTGCTGGTGGCTGTGGATGCATTTTCAGGTTGGCCAGAAGCCTGGCCGACAGCAAGTGAAAACAGTAGAACTGTGGTGAAGTGTCTGATTAATCATTATATACCACAGCATGGGTTTCCCGAGGTCATAAGGTCGGACAATGGTTCACATTTCAGGAACCACGATCTGCAGAGGGTTGAAGCCGCATTAGGTTTGAAACATAAGTTTGGCTCAGTTTACCACCCCCAGTCCCAGGGGAAAGTGGAAAGGATGAATCAAACTCTAAAAACTAAATTGGCTAAAATCTGTGCACAGACCAAATTAGATTGGGTTAAGGCATTGCCTCTTGCATTAATGTCCATAAGATGCTCAGTAAATCAAACCTCTGGTTACACTCCATTTGAGTTGGAGCATGGCAGGCCTTTTCCTGGCCCCTCCTCTCGCCTGTTAATGTCGGATGAAGCTGATTCAGACCTCGATCCGAGGACATATTATAACATGCTCCGCAGTTTTGTTGCCCAGTATTCCTCACAGGTCGCTGAAAGAAACCAGCAAGAGCTGAAAGAGGCGGCTACACCTGGAATGGACTACGTCCTCCTGAAAGTCACAAAGAGAAAGTGGGCTGAGCCTCGCTGGACAGGCCCTTACCGCATAACAGAGCGGACCTCCCACGCTGTCAGGCTCGAAGGGAAAGGTGACACCTGGTTTCATTACACACAGTGCGCTGCTGCCACCGAACCAGGAAGAACCTTGAGAGAGGTGCAGAAGGACCTGTCAGAAGGAGCTGCAACAGCATCACCAACCACTTGAGGGAGCCAAAACTCAACCTACAAGCCGGCTGGTTACAAAAGGGGGTGTTCTTCATACTGAACTAAAAACATTTTTATTTTTCTATTTTTAACATCTTTTATGACTTTGCTTTTATATTGGCTTGACTTTTTAAGATTTATATTTTACATTGCAATAGTTTTAACCGCTGAAAGCTCATTTAAAGTTGTGCCACTGATACTTTTTGTTGCTCTTTAACTCCTAGAACACGCCCTTGGCGAGGTGGGGGGACCTGGACCACCTTTCTCTGCCCCATCATCCTCTATTAGAAGACACCCAAGCTAAGTAAACATGTCTTGGCCCTTTCCCCCTGAAATGACAGGCAGGCAAAGATGTTGCGTCTTTGTTTGCTTCCTGGCCCTGGGTCTCATTCCCATTGGCATAATCCTGATCTGTGAAGGGCCCCCGACACTTCTGACACCTTCAAGTTCAAAAGCTTCGCCCCTTTCTGACAGTCCCAATCTGACAAATGTAGCCCCTAGGGTCTTGCCCACCACTTCCTCTCCAGTTTTGCCCACGCCCGATCCAGTTAGAAAGAAACGAGACACGGTTACCTCCTGTACCCCAAGCACGACTAGAATGATTACTCTCTGTGTCCCCAACAATAAAAGTTGGGTAGTCGAAATAGATTTCGCTAGCTTCCCAGTCACTCCCGTCACCAAAGACCAAGGGGGGGATCTTTTTAACCTTGCAGTACATCTCTCCTCCTCAGTGTGGTATATAACCCTGGGAGGTTGGCATCAGTGGAAGTGGTCCAGTTTAGTGTCAGAAACGGACCTCGATTGGTCCAAGCACTCTAGGGGTCAGGCTTTGCACTGGAGAAACCAAAATATGCTCAGAATAGCAAAAAAACCGGATCTTTCAGGCTTAATTTTTACCCTAAAGGATCTGGCCTTGACCTCCTGTCAACAATTTATACTTGCCCCTTGGACTGATCGCACCGCCCTGTATTGGCAAATGGAAATATGCCCTAGCGTTGGTGCAGCTCCAAGCTCTGTAGTTAAAGATGATAACCCCACCTTTAATGGCCCTCCGGTGACATATACAAACGGGGGGAGAAACGGCCGAATACGCATTGTAGACACAAATAAAATGTCTAAAGATGACCTCTTCCAAATTCTAACCGGTATTTCTGGAGCAACAAACAACTGGTTACTACTAGCTGAACAAGCTGCTGACAAGACGGCTTCCGACTGCATAGTATGTATGGGAGCCCGCCCCACTTTAAGAGTTGTACCGGCGCCAGTCAATAGTGCATGCCTCCTGCATCTTATGAACAATACAAAACGAGGTCATTGCTCATATCTGGAAAACCACTTTCCTAAAACTCAACGCTCGGTCTCTAATAAACCACCTTTCTTTTCTTCAGATGTAGCTGTGAACAATTTCACTTGTATTAACCTGACTGGCAATGCAGTAAAACTAGGTAGCTTGAACTCTTCTTGGTGCACTGAGATGACGGTTATGAAACCAAACTTCCGACCTACGGCTAGGGCTGATTTGTGGTGGTGGTGTGGCAACAACAAGTTATATGATGGTTTCCCTCGGGATGCGTCAGGTCTTTGCGCTCTCATAACTCTTATTTTACCTGTTTTAGTCACTCCAGTAGATCTCTCTATAGAAGTACACGAAGTTGGCCTCCCATCCTCCTCTGAACGCCGCTCTAAACGTTCTCTAATCCCAGGTTCAGCTCATAATCCAACCTATATTGATGCTGTAGGTATACCCCGTGGGGTCCCCGATGAATATAAACTGCGAGACCAGGTTAAAGCAGGATGGGCCTCGATACTTTGGATGGTTGAAATAAATGCGAATGTAGACAGAATTAACTACATTCACTTTAATGTGCAACTGTTGGCTAATTACACTCGAGATGGTTTTGAAGCTGTGCATGCACAGTTATCTGCCACTTCCCTAATGGCTTTCCAAAACAGGGTCGCAACGGATTTTCTCCTCGCAGAAAGAGGCGGAGTCTGCAGCCTTTTTGGTCAGGAGTGCTGTACCTATATCCCCAATAACACAGCTCCTGATGGTTCCCTCACTAAAGCTATTACTGGTCTCACAGCTCTTACTGTTAAAATGAAGGAACACTCGGGCGTTGATACTGCCATGTGGGACTCTTGGCTTAACATGTTTGGCAAATATAAGGCCCTTGTAGCTTCCATCCTAGTTTCCATCTCAGTTTTTGTTGCTATCCTAGTCACCTGCGGTTGCTGTTGTATTCCATGCATTCGATCCCTCTTCCAGAGACTGATTGTTACAGCTCTCACTCCTGAGGATAAGGATCTCGCCCGGCAGATGCCTTTATTGGCTAGTCAACTTCCCACCTCCTCGCCAACGGATGATGAAAACTCTGATCGTGAGGGTGACGACCATTATCGTCTTTCTCTTGTTTAAATTCTTCTAGAATGGTTGTTTCTCTGTGGTGTTTTGTATTAGGTTTGTTATTAATTGTTTCCCTCACCCACTTCCTCTTGAAGGATATATCTGGTTGAACTGTGTCTGGTCGGGTTGTGAGGGTTAAGCGATGTTCTCAGGGTCTCCGGACTTAAGCCTGAGCGAATGTGTACTCCCACCACTGGATATAAATTGTTTTTTTTTTCCACACCCCTTCCTCACGTTTTACCATATTCACTTTTGAATGTCCTTAGCAGTTACCGTTCTGGGTTTATTTTACGGTTGATTTATTCTTTCACATTTTCACGTTTATATCTCTCATTATTATAGTATACTCTGTACTCTCCACATTTTTATCATTACTTATGCTTTTTGGTTGCTGGGTTACAGGAACTGTTAATTTTGTGTCACTACCCTGGTTGCACTGACTCGTGTATCCTTGTGTGCAGGACAGCTGTTACTGCTTTCGTCGGGAACCGAGACTGCTTGCAGCCGACCCCTGGGCAGGGTGGTGCCTGGACTCTTTTCTCCTCATCTGCAATGACAGACAAAGACAAATGATAAGACCCGAGGAGTTTTTCGAGCCAGGCTTCGACACGTCTCTGTGTTCCTTTGAATGTTACTTATTTTTGTGTGTTGACCCATTTAAGATGGGTCAAAAGGGGGATTTGAAGAAAATATAATCTGATCAAACATTATTCAGCTTTAAATATTGTTCAGCTTTAAAGTTACTGTGCAACTGTGTAATAAAAATGTGCTCACGACTTTGGCCTTGAGAGCGATAAGAAGCGATCGCCTCATCCTGCAGGTGGAAGATATCTGCAAGCGAAGAGGCTAGAACACCCAAGGCCGATTTCCTTTTATGGAGTTGTTTTTCTGCTAATGCAGCACTTTCCTCACAACCCCCTCCTGTAAGTTTTAGAGAATATACACCTATCCTCACAGCAAATCTTGGGAATCTCCTGATGTGAGCTGTGTTGAGAGGTTGTCTCTGTCTCAATAAAAGTTCACTGATTCCCCATCTGCTGCAGGTGTCCGGTTGTCTTCATTCTCCGCCAGCCTGGTTAAGTCAATTCCTCCTTAACATCTAAAAGAACCTATTTAATGAAGGAAGACGGGTTCACTTTGTGTTTAATATTATTCTATTGCTGTTGTTGTTTTTTTTATATCCTTCACTATGGAAAATAAAAACATTTACAGTTTTTTCTGAATGCTTAAACCCTAACTGTGATTCCTGTAGCACAATTTCTAAAACTATTCAGACTTATAGCAAAACCACTCACTGAGTGTGCAAAACTAAAAGCACAGAAACTGCTTTGCACTCAGTTTGCAATTTTGTAACACACACTTTGCAAAACTGTAGGCACAATTCACTGCACAACACTCAATTACCAAATTTCCAACACACTCCTAGCAAAAGTATACACATGTATGGCTATCATTAACACTAATTTGCCAACTGTCTGGCACACTTTCACATGTGAAAACTTTTTTAGATAATTAGTTCACTTTGCAATCAGCCTAAGCACTATAATACAGGTAAGCTGTGTGTGCGGAGTACAATGGAGGGAGCAGAAAGAGTGAGAAGTAGAGGAGGCCGAGGAAGAGGACGTGGAGGTGAAGAAGTAGGATGAAGAGGACGACAAGGACAAGGAGGAGCAAGAGGAAGATGAGGAGGGGGGAGAGGAAGATGAGGAGGGGGGAGAGGAAGATGAGGAGGGGGGGAGAGGAAGGGTAAGAAGAGTAAGAAATAGAATTGCTGATGACATCAGAGCTACAATAGTGGACCATGTAATCAACCGTGGAATGACCCTGAGGGTAGCTGGCCAACGGGTCCAGCCTAACTCGAATGTGCTTAAGAAATCAGAAAAAACTGTAATGGCAGATTATTATTGCTTTTACTTACACTTATTATTTAATCTACTCATCTGTTTACTGAGATTATATTTTGGCCTTTATAATGGTTTGGATGTCAATACCAAACATTTAGAATCAGAAAAATAAAATGAAATCTTACAAGTTTTTTCTGCTAATTTTTATTTCCCAATGTATTAATTATTGCCAGATAAACCTTGTTCCTTTCCTCCTTCTTTTATTAGGTACACTTCCTTTTTCTTCATGCTTGCTTCTTTCTTGACACACATGCAACACAGCCGAGCCTGAACTGTTATGCTCGTACGAAACAGACAGGCAGCGCTTATGGTGACAATTCTAGAGTCTATTAGGGTCCTTCAACCAACAAAATCCCATGTGAAGTGTGTGAAATGGTAGCTGACATCGCTACTGTTTTCAAAATACAAATATAAAATATGACAAAAATGTAATTCATGAATGGATAAGTTGTCCTAATGTAGTTATCTTAAGCAAACATTGCTTATTTGCTTGAGGCAATGAATTTGCATATATATATATATATATATATATATATATATATAATAACTATGTATACATATATACCAATTTTTATTTAAAATAAACAAAATATAACAATAAATGTCATGAACTAGCTGTGTGCTGGTAAGAGAAGACCCAAATGCAGACTCACAGAGGCAAAGGGCAAACTCAAAAAAACACAGCTTTATTTGCTGGCTGGGAGAAACAATACAAAACTACACTGGAAAAATAAACTAAGCACACAGAGGTGCACACAGGTAAACACACACCGTACAACACAACACAGAACAAGGAAAACACAGGGCTTAAATACACTGAGGGATAACGAGGGAATGAGACACAAGAGCAAGGTGCAGGTGGGAGTAATCAAACATGAAAAGATCAAAGCAAAACCACAAACACTGACATGAGACAAGGGAACGTCACAGTAACAGGAAATATAACACAAAGACGCTGACTTGACACTGAACAAACTGAACACGGAGCAGAGAGACAGGAGTGACAAAAGACGCAACTCACTGGGGAGGCAGAAGGAACATGGAGACAAGGGTAACTAGACACGGGACATGGGGAAGGCAAAGTAACAGGAAACCTATACATGAACTACAATAAACAAAGAACATAACTAAAACCAACAAAAACACTGGGTCAGAGACCCAGTACCGTGACAATAAAACTCACGTGCTGGAGCCTTTATTGGCTGCTTGGGATTTTACATAATGGAAAAACACTTTTTAATATCATAAAATCATCAGGCCTAAACTGCAGATATACAAACACATATATGCACACTGATAAAGCAATAAACAATCTATGAAAAAATATAGTGCAACATAATACAACAGCAGTTTTTTTCTGCTGAGCTGATGTTGTGGATCAGTGGTATCTGACAGAAACACCAGAGCCTCCAGTGCTTTCATACTTTATTGAAACATCATCTTTATCATAATGTACCTGTGAAAAACAAGCAAAAAACCCAAAACCAAATGTATCAGATTGTGAGACAAATAAATTGGCATTGTGTTTATTATTACCTGTGGTTTCAGTTATATTCTTTCCATTAGTTCTTAGTTTTCTTTTCTTTTGTGTTTTTGAGTGTTAGGTTGAAATTGTTAAATGTTACCATTATTGTACTGCCAAGGTCTCCCCTTCCATCCATCCATCCATCCGTTCGCTTCCACTTATCCTTCTTAGGGTCGCGGGGGGTGCTGGAGCCTCTCCCAGCTGTCATAGGGCGAGAGGCGGGGTACACCCTGGACAGGTCGCCAGTCTGTCGCAGGGCTAACACACAAAGACATCATTCGCGCTCACATTCACTCCCGCATTCACACCTATGGGCACTTTGGATTAATCAATTAACCTATCCCCACAAGCTGACAGAGGCGAGGCTGCCGGACACTGGCGCCACCGGGCCCTCTGACCACCACCAGTAGGCAACAGGTGAAGTGTCTTGCCCAAGGACACAACGACCGAGACTGTCGGAGCCGGGGCTCAAACCGGCAACCTTCCGATTACAAGACAAACTGCCAACTCTTGAGCCACGATCGCCCCAAAATTATAAACACAACAAAAGCTATTTTGCCCAAACACCTGAAATACATCTAATTAATATTTTAGCTATTTTTAGTTGTTTTAAACAGCTGATCGTGAGCTCACCTGTTTCCTCATCTGAGGTCTGACAGCTAAAGGTAAACAGCTGCACACTTCCTGTGTTAGCATCAGTCACGTCACACTTCATTTTCTCATATCTTGATGGATAGATATAGTGAGACTTCCAAAGGGTCACAGTAGTGGAGCAGTCAGTCTGTGAGGTCAGTATTTCTTTGTCATCTTTGTTCATATCTTGACGTTTAATCAGCCAATTCACGGTGTGATGACACTGTCCATATGTCACCACAGAGCAGTTTACAGTTTTTCTCAGTTGCTTTGGTGCATTTCTCACAACAGAATTGATCTCTGCACCACTACTAAGGCTCTTCTCAAAACAATTGGTGCAAACTGCAAAACATGGTGGATAACTCGCAAAAGTGAGTCACCTCATCAAAAAGAAAAGTCAGTTGCTCAAAATAAGTAGTCAATGCTTCAAAAGCAAGTCCCTTAATCAAAACAGATAATATATTCATCAAAAGCAAGTACTTATATCAAAGTGTCAGGGCTGTCACAATTACAAGTCATTACACCAGCACCTTTGGTCACAAAATCAAATGGTTTGAACAGGTTCTCATTGTGACGGATTTCTTTGTAGGTGCTTCCCAATGACTAATAATAAAAAGATTAACCTGAGACAGATGAACCAGAGCGTTTAGAGTTTGTATTTCTCCTAATTTGTACTGTAGGCATGAATAAAGACCAACTTCCTCAAATGTGAGCTTCTTAATAACCAGAGAACAGTTCGCTGTAACACTCAGTCTGTCTGATTTGACTTTGTCTGTCCAAGTGTGATCAGCTCTACTGTCGTTTTGTGTCTTGAAACAAAGGTCCATTCAGTACTGTCACAGTTATTCTGCTCATCTATCACATTTAGACAAGGCAGAGTGACGTCATCTCCAACTTTCATAAAAATGGATATTTCAGTTTCAGATACTGTTGAGAAGATTGATGAGAAATATGAAAGATAAATTAGAATGCAGCAGTTTTACAATCAGAGCGAAGATTTTAGACTCGGGTCTGTAAACATGTCCCATATTTCCCTAAAACAACAGTACATGCTCAGCTTTCTTATTTACTGTAAAGTTTATTGACCATAGTAATACTGATAATATTTAGTTTTGTTGCTAATAAAATGTTTCCTGTATCCTTACCTGGAATCAGAATCATCAGCATCAGAGATAAAAACATTTGAATCCATCTGAATTCATCCATCGTGCTTCTCTGCCTCACGTCTTTCTTGTTGTCGATCTCAACCGTCACAGTCTCTGAACTGATGACTCTTTTTACTTCCTGTCATTAGTCAGATCTCACTTCCTCACTGCAACTTTAGTCATTTGTAGTTCTTTCTTCTTGTTGGTATTGAGTATGTGAGCTTTCTCTGAAATTGATGAATACATTTAAATATTAAACAAAGATGACACAAATAAACACAAAATGCAATTCCTAAATGAAGTTGTTTATTATTAAGAGGGGAAAAACCTATATGGCCCTGTGTTAGACCAAGTTAAATGTGCGACAGTGTCAAAGTGCTATAGACAAGGGTGCAGGGATCAGGTCTCCAGGGAATCTGCAGGGAAAAGCAGGGGGAACACACTCACTCTCCTTCTGTCTCTCTTGGCGTCTCACCAGTCTCTCACTCCTCTCTCGTACCAGAATTTCTGTAAGGAACAAGGGCAGGTCCAGGGTGTCTGTACACAGGGAAACGACGTGTTAGCACAAGATTCAAAATCCAAGAGAACTAGATTACTAGTGTCCTAGCCAGGACTTCACTAACATGAGTCAAGCAACAATCCAGCAAAGAGCAGTCTAACTTCTTCCCGTAAGTAGAGGCTGGTTAATGAGACGCAGGTGTTCACCATCTCCCAGGTATGTAGGCCAAAGGCGGGAGCCCACAATGGCCTCCGCCCAGGCGATAGAGGGAGAGAAAAACAATACCAAAGCCCACTTGTAGCAGAATATTTCTCAGGCAGACGGTGACACTATAGTTTTTAAACATAACAAAAATCAGACGACGACTGGTTTGATTTAACTGTGGTGATGTTTAGATTGCTCGAGTTGAAAAACCTGTTGCCGTCCAGTTTGTGTGAAGTCAGCATTACAAAGCAAATGCAACAACCTATTAACAAAAAGTCCTTATATTTACTGTGATAGTTGACCTGCTGCACTCTTGGTCTTAAAGCAAATTAGTGTTGTTTTAAGCTTTAGAAAATGAGAAACAGTAATGTTAAATATATATGTATCACAATGGAGTGGACTTTGAGAGATAGTTTTATCTACTCTGCAGCATAAGCTGAAAAACCAAGGCAGGATCCATGAAGCTGAAACACGTCAGCAGAAGGAGGAAAAGGTGGTTGTTGTCCTGCAGAGGCAGCCCTCTCCGCCCATCCCAACCTTGCAGAAAAAGCTGGCAAATCTTGCACCATCTAGGCCCTCCTCTGTTTTTAGCCAGCGCTCGTCTAGAACTCTGAGTAACTCATTGCAAAGACTGCAAATTTTTTCACATTTTGCCCTGTATGACAACTCTATAAATAAATAAAAATGCATTCACAGAATTGCTCAGTGTCAGCACCAAACCACCCACCACCCAATGAAATTCCCAGCCAGCAGGGTAAGATTTGTGCAAATTATAAACCTTTATTTTCCTGATCCCTGCCCTGCCTTCAGTCCCCTGTCGTGCTTCAGATGATCAACAGGAAGTGTTCAGTTTGCTGTCAGCCTTACGTTGGTGTCTGAGGAAAGAGCGGTGACAACTGGAGGTTCAGATGGGTTGCACAGATTCACACGAGACCCACTACAATCTGGTAAACAGGTATTGCAGTCAGGCACCACTGAACAGCAGGGTAATGTGTGCAGGCATAAGATGCCAGAACAACAGGGATTTCTATCTTTTGTGCCAGGCTTAGAATCAGTCATTTAGAGACGCTGCTATGTTGAATTTAACCCAGTTAACCCCCAGATGTGGTGAGGCAAAGACACGATACTAACTCTGGGCTGTTAACGTGTGATCTTAATTTGATATTCGTAGTGAAGAATGTATTCAGTACAATGTTTTCCAAGACATTTATTCATCTGTGCTTGTATTCAAGTTTACAGCAAATCATCTGAGAAATGCCTTTGAACTGGTGCCTGTTTCTGGGCTTTTCTTTTGTCACAAACTGCTCACAAAGAAGGACGAATGCTTTAGGGAACAAAAGCTTTGGAATGTATTCTGCAAGTACAGGTCAAACGTAATAGCCTCATTGTTTTATAGCAATGCTGAATTAACTTATGTCACTGCAGGACAGTGCAGCCAGTGGGGCTGATTGTTATAGTCACTGTGCACGACAAGAAAGCATTTGACATGGTGAACTGCTGCCACGGTTTTAGAGAGACGTCTGTTTGTTATTAGAAGTAGTTGTTCTGTTTAATTTGGGGTTTTTCTCCTTTGCTTCTGCGTAGAAGACGACCAATCTGCACATCGAGAAGCTGTCCTGTCTTCAGCTAGGAGTCCTTCTCCAGCTGCTGCACATGCTAACAGGCAAAACATCAGGGAGTAATACAAGCTTTTAATGCTTATGTGAACCACAGGCGTGCTTATAATGTATCAACCTGCAGTGAGACTGTAAAAGCAAAATCTTTCTTGATTTAATTTTCATTGCACAAATAATAACAGATTCAGGAATGTATTCAAGGAAGAGACTGGCAAAGAAAGAGTGGGATAGTCAGGGAGCTGAAGGAAGGAGTACTAAAAGGCTAGGTGCACAGCAAAGAGAGAGGTGTCACTGGCACAGGAAAAGGCTTGTAGTGAGTTGTATGTGAGGCTGGACACTAAGGAGAAAATGATTTTTAATGAATGGCAAGGCACATAAATTGTGCTGGAAGAGAGTAACCAAGTATAGAGATGGAAATGTGCTAATGTGAAGAAAGTGTGTTGAGAAGGGAGAAGGAGTACTTTGGACGAAAATTGAATTAGAGAAGGAAGTGAGGCAACTCTGAAGAGGATGGAGACGGGAGGCATAGAGAGGGTAGGAGTGAAGGCTATGATAAGGTGCGAAGAGAGTAACTGTGGTGCTGCATAAGAAAGTCCTGAGGGGCAGAGAAGTATGTGATGGGTTGAGATTACATCAGAGAGAGGCTCTGAGCCCCTTCTTGTTTGCACTGGTGATGGAGAGGCTGACAGATGAGATCAGGCAAGAGTCTCCGTGGATGATGTTTTCAGACAACCACAGAAAGGATTTGTGGATGTAGTGAAGGTGGACATGCAGGGGGTTGGTGTGACTGAGGAGGATGCTAGAAATAGAGAGATGGAGGCGGATGATCCACTGTAGCGACCTCTAAAGGGAGCAGCCGAAAGAAGAAGAAGCACAAATAATTCTAATCATGCTTTTCTTTTATTCTCAGTACTAAGCTATGTAAAGGAAGTCAAGGTTGTTTCCTCCTACAATCACTTTGGTCATGCTGTTCTTACAAGTGTGGAGGTGCCAGATGATTTAGACTTGTTTAGATTGGTGCTCTGTCTCCCTTTATCCAAACTAAAACTTTGATGGGGTTTTTTATCTTCACTAAACACTTTTTTGCTTTGTGTTTATTATTGTGCTACTGCAAGTATTTCATATATTAGTCAGTTGATTGTTACTGTAGGGCAGCTCTAGGACAATCCTTGATGTGATGTAGCTTGCTTTTATCCAGCAGATACGACATCTCATGAGGAGGTTCGAACCCTGTACCCTGACCCTCCTGCTGACGCACAAAGTCTGGACATCCAGCAGCAGGCCCTTCTACGTGAACAACAGCACAACAGTTTCTATTTCTTTTAATATTAGAAGTCAGTTATTCATTAATGAATACAAATGGTGACTGAAGTTATTTAGACAGGACATTAAACAATAAACTTCCAATAAATGATGAACAATGTGTGACTGAATGTGTTCAGTGAAAGACTTTGAAAATATCGCAGCATAAAACCAGTGTAAAAGTACTCAGACTACTTTTGGGGGTATTTATTTGATGATGCAACCAGAAAATGTGCAGGTTGTGAGTTTAACATTTTCAACACTGGAGAAGAAGCACATGTACACAGACTAGCTAATGACAAACATTTTTTTTAAATTAACCTTTATTTAAACAGGTTGTTCATTTTTCTGAGCTTATCTGGTGTCCAGTTTCGGTGGCAGTAGCATAAGCAGAGAAGACCCAGACCTTACTCTCCCGAGCCAGCTCCTCCATTATTTGGGGGACACTGAGGCATTCTCTGCTGAGTGCTGTGATCTCCCCAACATGTCCTGGGTGTGTCCTGTCTGTCCTGGTGGGACATGCCTGGAACATCTCACCCAGGAGGCGTTCAAGAGGCACCCTTGTCAGATGCCTGAACCTCCTCAACTGGCTCGTTTAGATGTAGAGGAGTAGCAGTTAACTCGGAATGAGACAGACAGCACCTACTGCTGGGGTGGGCCTACAGGAGGGAGAGCTCATGTCGTCTCTTCAGGACACATCACTGGACCCCAAGAAGCTCTCCCCGGAGCTCCCTTTGGCTGCTGGGGTCGGCATACGTTCAACTTTAAAATCACTCTTGGTTCTTGGCTAGCTTTGTGTTAGCATCCTTTGTGTACTGATGCTTGCAAGAAGCTAAAGTTGCTTTGGCAGAATTTTCTTTCTCATATATGCACACATAAGGAGAGAGATGTTTTATAAGCTTTAGTCATCACCGTGCACTTTTCCTGATTCACACAAAATACAGCAATCTGGCACCTTCCCACAGGGTCTTGCACGAGTATTAAACATGTTCATTTGTGCTTTGGACTGTCACCAGATTTCTTCTAGAAGTTTCTTGCCAGTCAGCAACTATCTTGGCAACACCACTTGAGTTTGTGTGTTGCATGCTAACATCCTTATCATATGTGTAATAATACTAAAGCTTCATCTTATGCACACACAAAAAACAAATATGGCTCCTTCGTGCAGGGTTTTCTGGTATGTTCATTTATGCTTCCCAATTAAAAAAAAAAAAAGAAAAAAAAAAAAGAAGAAAAAGCAAAGTTCTTGCTTCTCAGCCACTGCGGCCACATCCTCACCGTTTTTTAGGCAGTTATATAAACATACTGTGAGTGAGTCATAAGCTTAAATACAATAGTTGAAGGAACAAAAACTTAATGTTTAAAAATACCAGTCAAATCTGATTAAAGTAAATAAATAATAAGTATACAATGTAGTTTTAAGACTTCTCAATGTTTCGTAACATTAATGTTCTATGAACTCGTGAGTCCAGAAATCTGAATGTCATGAAAAGTATTTATTATTCGTGTATTATTATTTTACAATACAAGGTTGTTTTTTTCCTGATACTTCATGCAAACCACATTTCTCCAGGCCCGTCCTAATCAGCTTACTCAGTATCACTAGATCCAATGCTGCTCCTCCAGCAGAGCACACAAAAGTAGGAGAGACCAGAGATGCCATGGCTTAGTTAGGAGACTGTTTGCTTCAAGGCCACTAGAGGGTGCTGCCATAAAACTACAATAAATGAATTGACCACACTCTTTTATGCAAAACCCTGCTGATGACACACACACACACACACACACACAGATTCTAGGTCTGACCAACCGTCTCCACCGTGGGCAAAAAGATGACAGTCAATAAAATTCTAAAATTTTATTTATAAACACAATGAATAGTAGTTAAAAGTCCAGTGTCCCATTTAGGTACAAAGTAAAAACACACAGTCCAAGGCCAGAGCCAGCTATGCCACAAAGCCAGTTGCACTCCACACGTTGTTCACTTCAACAAGGGTAGCAATTGTCCTCTGAGACCCACCACCCTGTAAGTAGAAAGCCTGCACAGAGCGACAAAATAAGACAATTCACTATATAATTCACAGCCCATCCATCCCAAACATATCAGATCATTAGAGGTTTTGTCACATTACATACCTGCACTGAGAGACAAAATAACACAGCAGTGTTTGTAATGTGGGCTATAAGTAGACTAGCATATCAGTGCAATCAATTACACCTGCCTCCAATTAGTCCAGCCCTTTTACAGTCATTGACTGGGTGAGAAAACACGAGCAAATCAACCCAAGAGACAAGCAGGAAGACTCTCTGAAGGCTCCTGTGGCTGCACAGGCAGTCTTACAATTACGAGGTTGGAGAGTTGTTGTTTCAAAATGTTCACACTGATTTCACATGCTCATTAACTCACAACCAGCTGACCATATATATTTCTGCTGCTGAGCTGCTTTTTGATGGAGATTTTCTGAATTTATTTTGCTACCATAAGAGCAGACTCCATGCTGAAAGCATGTGCACTGTCACTTGCAATGAGTGACACTAATGACGCTAAATTTAATTACAGGTCATGGACAGCCTTCATAAATGCTCATATTACTCACCCACACTGAATTCCAGCACAGGTTCATCTGGGTCCTGACTATTTCCTGCAAAGTAACACAAACGTCATCAGAACATTAAGTCAGAGAAACAACATTTGGAGCTTTTGTACATGATAAATTATACTGCAGTAGTAAAACAAAGTCAAGCAGCAGTACATTTATTAAAATCACCTTCAGCTGTAATATTTAAACTGATTTAGTGTCAATTTAGATTATGTTGAGATTAAAATGAAACTAGTACCCTTGTAATGTCTTTTTAAATTAGAGGTAAATATTTGTATATTTTTTACATAATATAATTATATTTACTGGATTTTCTCTCTATTGTAGTTTAGTATTATAGTTATTACTTGTTTTTTATTGACTTGTCTTGTTTTTACAATGATTTGCTCTGAATGCAGCCTTTAAAGAAAATACTATCTGTTCAGTAACTATCCATCAGACTGGGTCCATGTTACCAGCCAAATGGGTAATAATTAAAGTAAGTTTTGAATTACGTATATTTGGGTGTTTAGGTGACACTTTTGCAAAAAATATATATATAATTAGGTTTAAAAGAACTAAACATGTATGTATTTAAAAACAATAAGTGTGTTAGAATTACTACAGCAACAGCTTGTAGCTCACTGTACTATTTTTGAGCACAACTTTGGTGCTTTTGCCTCATTTTTAAATCAGTGATCCCAGTAGCACAGTCTAAGCAGAGACCTCAGTGCTTGGCAAACAATCAATAGAATCAATATAATTATTAAAAAGAAACAAAATAAATGCCAACCATATAAAAAAAAAACATAAACTTAAGGAAAAAACTAAACTTGATTTTGTGTCTTTAGGCTATTGTTAACAGCAAGCATGAGGTTAGTGCATATGTATTATTATTGGAAAGATTACTGCAAAGAAAAAAAGGTTGAACCAGGAGGGGGCGATATTGCTCTTCTTACCATGAGTTACATGCAGGCTATTACTTACCATGTCACTCACATTTATTTCACAAAACAGCTGAACCCACTTAATTCGATTTAATTGTATTTATGCAGAGCTGAATCACAACAACAGTCTCCTCGAGGTGGTATAGATTGTAAGGTAGAAAGTCTACAATTAAAAAGAAAAAACCTCAATACAGTGGGAAGGAACAACTCACTTTTAACAGGAAGCACCCTCTGGCAGAACCACGGTCAGGGAGGGGCAGCCCGCTGCGACCCTTTGGGGATGAGGAGACGAAAAAGGGGACAAAAGACACACTGTGGACGAGAGCCAGAGATGAACAAGAACTAATTATTGAATGCAGAGAGGTGTATAAACACATGGTGGGAATCCCCCAGCAGGGTAGTCCCAGGGTAACTAAGGGAGGATTCATGGTCACCTGATTCAGCCCTAGCTATATGCGTTGGCAAAAAGGTAACTTTGAAACTTAATCTTAAAAGTAGAGATAGTGTCCGTCTCCTGCATTCAAACTGGGAGCTGGTTCCACAGAAGGATGATCCCCTTCTACTTCTAAATATCCTAAAAACCACAAGGAAGCCCACAGTCTGAGAGCAAACTATCAAACTACGAGGTCTTTAAAATAAGATGATTATTCAAGACCTCATGTGTGATGGGAAGGATTCTGAATTTGATGCTGGACCCACAAATCATAAAAGAGAAACACTAACTCACACACACCAGAAAGTGCCAAGAATTATAATTATATGTAATTTAGTTTTGCGTTCCTTTATAATGCTTTCAACTATACAAATAAGACACTTCATGGGGGCGCCTGAGCCTTGTAGACACAACAAATACTGAACAAACCTCATGCGCCCTGTTGTTGACAAAACGATAAAAATGAATGTGTACTTCTGTCTTATTTAGGTCATTTTTGTAGTTTTTGTAGACAGACTACTGTAATTTCTCAATAAAATGTCGCTTATTATCGCTCACTCTCAAGAACAAAAACGTGAGTAATTTCCCAGTAGCTCACCATATTTGGGATCTTCTAACATCCACACTTCATGTTTAAACGGTGGTGCGGAGGCGGTGTACCGTCGCAGGCCGGATGTAGCATTCAGCGCGGTGTGCCTTTTTTTCAGTTGCTAAGCAACAGATTTGTCCCGCCCCTTTCGTTATGACGGGGCGGGCCAGTCCTTTGACTGGTGACGTTACAAAGAAACGTCAGGTGACGTTACAAAGAAACCTTAAACCGACCTTATATATAGACCTGGCTGTTCAGTTGAACCGCATTCACACAGCGGGACAGCAGCGCTTTAAACGTTCAAACACGGAGTTTAACACAAAACAACATTTTAGACATAAAAAACAAAAAAGTGAAATGGCAAGCTCGAACTGTAACACAATGACAAATGATGAAACAGTTCAGACCAATGGGGATAATTCTACAGTACATGCTTTGGTATCCCTCTTGAATAACTTGTTCAGTAGTTTTTCGATCAAGCAGTGGGGAGAGCTTATCTCAGGCTATCCGGATTGCTTCACCGCTAAGCGGCTTGTAGGTTTTGTAGAGGACGTAATGGACCTGTGTGAACAGTCAGTAGCAGTATCACCACTGAGGTCTTCCCAGAACTCCCCTGTACATGAAAACTGTTCTGTCCACACCACTACTGGCAAAACGGTTTTGTCACGTGTGAAATTTTTGGACGATTCTGCTGAGCAGGAGTTTGATACAGCACAGAATATAGATGCTAACAGCCAAGAAACAGCTAACACAGAAGAAAGCTGTCAAAATGCTGACCAACACAGTGCTGCAAAAGCAGAAAACAATCCAATTCCAGATCCCCAGCAGCAGAAATCCTGTGTTGAACATGAAGCCAGCATCCCACCGTTAACAAACGTAAGTCAAACGGAGTCATATAAAAAGATACAGCATCACAGATCTTCTGTAGACTGTGAGCCACCTGAAAAAACCTTAGACTTTGAAAGATGGTTAGAGACATTAATTCAGGCTGTGCTTTCAAAGCTTGGTAAACTTTTAAAGTGCCCTCATTCTCACCAAAAACGTTTGTTGGATCTACTCTTGGACAAATTCAAGGGGATGGATTTGCATTTAGACCGAAAAGTGCAGAATTATTTTGACTGCATTGCTAATGCGATTTTCACTGATATTTGTGACAAATTACATGAATTGTCACTAATATCATTGGAAATGGGGAGGAGTGGGGAGGAGGATTCAATGAATTTAATGGAACAACCAATATTTAATATCATAACTACTTCAGTATTCCAAGAACACCTGTTGGCAGTAACAGTTACTGATAGACTGGAATCATATGAAAAGAAAGAAAGATGCAGACTTTCAGTGGAAATCTTTGTGGAAGGACTGATTTCCCAGGTTTCAAAAAAATCAGGCACAGTCTTCAGCATTGAAAGTGCTGAAGCTATCTCCAACCGGCTTACCATGAAAATCTGGACTGAAATCAGGGCCAGATACGACAAAATCCCACCAGAGAAGTTCAAGAAACTCAGCGAGAGGGTTTACAAATCCCTCTGTAAAAGATGGAAGCATGCAGCGGTTATGGTGACAATCTTGCAATTAAACTTCCAAGATCTTGATGAAGATATTGTTAAAACTTTCAAAAGAAAGATATTCCCAGAACCAAGTTGCATATCTAAGTGCTTCTCATCGGTGCGTGCATTTTTTGGGAGGTGTAAGGGAAGAAACAAAGTTTCCACTTTATAGTGACGTCGTGATATCAACAGCAAAATATTTTCTAAAACTCACTGGACACTTTAAATGAGCTAGTTTTACATTTAGATCAGATCAAGTCATTTTTGAAATCCCCAGGAATGGTCGCGGCAGATGGCCACCCCGCCCTGAGCCTGGTTCTGTCGAAGGTTTCTTCCTCTTAAAAGGGAGTTTTTCCTTCCCACTGTCGCCTCGTGCTTGCTCAGAGGGGTTTGTTCTTTTGGGGTTTTCTTTTTAATACTGTAAGTTGTTACCTTACAGTGTGAAGCACCTTGAAAACACCATTGTTTCCTTTGGTGCTATACAGATTGAAGTGACTTGCACTGATAACATAACTAAGCTGGGACTTTAATTTAACATCAATAAAATTATAAAAATATTACATCTTGATTTCTGCTTGTTTTCATTGTCTGTGACTTAATGAATACAAATGTGTAATTTAACAGATTTTTTCTTTATGTTAGTCTGACCGGTGACTCCACGTTGGCCTTAGGTGTTGGCGCGGATACGCTGCAGCCCCTGAGCCATTAATGGCCCAGCACACTACAGTAAAAACAAAACAACAGCCATCTGTCCAACTAGGAAAGGAAAATAATAAACTGCCTCCTTGGAGGCAACCTGACTCAAAACAGTTGCAGTCCAACTCAGACCGACTGCAATCACTCTCAGGCAGATTGATGAAGATCTGCAAATAACTGTTGTCTAATTTATAAACGCAGACAGATTGCCAACACGTCTGTTCACAATAGAGGACTGTACTTACATGGTTGCAAACTGGTTGTTATCTTGCTTATATGAAAACATTGCTTTGGAGCAATGAAACTCAAACACATTCATTTTTAAAATGCTTCAAAATGAAATTTTGAAGCATTTGGCTTTATGCTTTGAAAGTGCCGTTGTGAGTGGGAGTGTGAAATCCTTACTTGATGTGTTCCCTTTGCCTTTACTGTTTTCAGTTTTATCAGTTTTCAGTTTTATTTGTCATATGCAAGTTAGCACAGGGTCAACATTGCAATGAAATGTGTTTGACGAGCAGCAGTCACTCAGCAGCATGGTACAGTAGAAGAAAATATAATAAAATATAATAAAATAAAATAAAAAATAGAAAAATAGTAAAGAGCAAAATATTAGAAAGACGTGGTAAAAGAGAAAAGATGACTAAATATATATATATGTATCTATAAATATATGTACACTAGTGATTAAATAAGAAAATCTTGAAAAGAAATATGACGGGAGGTCAGATGGGATATTGCACAGGAATGAGCAGCAGAAAATTACAGTATTACTCAGACTTTTAATAGTCATATTGTCAGTTTTGGCCGACGGTCATGGGTCACTTCCACTAAAATAGCACGAGACTGGAGTAAAATGTACTTTATTAATGAGAACACATGGTGATACAGCAAAGAATCCAACCCTTCTGAAAAGCAAATGGCTTCCTGTTATACTCTACCTGATTCAGGTGAGCATCTGGAATAGACCAAGTCTGGGGGTCAGCAAACCAAAGGGAAACAAAACCCTCCCCATAAGAAAACCACTACAATATAACCAACACATCATAGACATATGAAGATTTGTAACAAGTCCTATAAATAACTCCATAACATATAAACTTCAGTCTCTTCTATATACATTAAAACAGCGGTCCCCAACCTTTTTTGCGCCACGGACCGGTTTATGCCCGACAATATTTTCACGGACCGGCCTTTAAGGTGTCACAGATAAATACAACAAAATAAAACTAGTACCGGTACCGGAAAAAAAGAAGATTTATTCATAACACACGTGAAAGACCCAGGAAAACAGAGTTAACGATAAAAACGATAACAAAATAACGATCAAAAACGATAAAAACTCTGAAAACCATACATTTCACACCCGAGCCTCATCTCTCGACCAAACGACGGTCCGTGGCCCGGCGGTTGGGGACCGCTGCATTAAAACACCTTAACCACAGTTAGGTTTCAGCCCTCGTTGACTCAGAACAAAGTAAGACAATCAGAGTTCGATTGGTTTTTACTTGTGCAGGGGAAGCCTGGTCGGATTCTCAGAGTTGCAAGCTCTACACCCAAACTCAGACAACTCCAACTCCAGCCTCCACTCGCAGCCTTTTATTGAATGAAAACAGTTACACAACCGCCCATTGTAAACCCCATATGTTGTGTGGTAAAAGCTAAGGCACTGTGTGTGTGTGTGTGTGTGTGTGTGTGTGTGAGTGAGAGAGAGTGTATGTGTGTCTGTATACGTGACTTCCTGCTTACAAACGTTTTAACCGCATCTCTAGTCATAAAAGGGTCATCTCCCCTCAACCTCGTATATGGCTTAACCTCTCTAACAGTCCACCATTTACATGGTGAGCCCATAAAGGGCAGGAAGTGAACACTCCTTACCAAATAAGGAAACCAGAATCTTATATAGATTGTGCCTGCAGTTGAAAACTATAGCTAGTAACATCCCCAACATCCTACATGTGGGGGAGGAACAGAAAATATCTGAACATACAGTTCAAGACAAGGTCCAAGCACAATAATGACAACTTTTAACAAAATCACTCCAACACACTCCCCTAGCCTGGCACATTGGTTTTCTCCAGGAGCTCATAAGCAGGTGATTGAGCTGCTTTTACTCTTTACAAAGTGAGTACTGTTAACACTTCTCTTTTTACATATACAACTAATTTAGGTTACAGACAAATGATTAAATGTGAACAGCTCTAACACAGGTTCTTTTCCTGACACAGGTAGGATGGCCAGTCCCCCTGTCTCTTCACCTTTAACGAGTCACTTAATTAACAACCCAAAAAGCCTAATAAAGAATCACAATCAACCAGTGTGTGTTTTTCTTCATTACGGTTTTTAAATACAAATCAGTCAGTCAATTAATAAAAATACAAGTAAGGGTAATGGAACCCCTGGTCTCCATTACACACATAAATACCATAAAGACACTAAGTCGTAGAGCTCTGAACTCCTTGCTTCTATGATATTTACACTTCTTCTTGGCCTTCTCCTTCACTCTGAGTCACTCCAGGATAAACGCATCAGCTCAGACATACAATAATTAAAATATGTGTAGGTGACCGTTTGGCAGAAGACGATGTCGAGGCGGTACTGCAGTGACACGTCCGTGGCTATCGTCGGGGCGGTGTCCTGCATCAGAAGGAAGTCAATAGACTTCTTGGCTTTGTTGCTCATCATGGCGCTGTAGTCCGTGGGCGTGGCCTGCAAAAAGTGTAAATAAACCATCAGAGACCAAACACAAATATGCCTTCCAACCACTAGTTTAGACAACATCTTGCAAAGAGTGTGTATTTCAGAGTGCAGTTGTTTTTAAATTTGACAGAAACAGAAATAAAGACGGAAGAGAAGGACAACAGGGAAAGCAGAAGCACCGACACACTGAAATCTTTTAGGGTCAAGCTCCAGAACTAGCCACAAATCCTGCTGGAAAGAACCTAAAAATACTTAAAAATACTTGCAGAGATCGAATGGAGCCGTTAACTCAAAAGCCTGGTGTCAGGCATGTTCTTTAATAAATAAGAAACGAGCTGATATGTTACAGACCTCAGTCTTTACGTAAAGAAAAAGCTGACATTTAGAGCGGTCTCGCAGCAGATTTTAAAACAGTGACACTGATTTGTGGGGTTTTTGGGCAAAAATTTGAACCTTTTTGTTTTATCCATGTCCTTGAACACAGCTCGTGACTTGGGCGCTTTCATATGTACCGATTCATTTAGGTTTGTGCACTGAGGCCAGATTTAGGTATTAAAAACGAGTCAGTCATAACACTTCTTACATTAGTTAAAAAGCTGAGCTTACACTAAACCAACATTTAAATTTCCCCTTGTGGGACTAATAAAGGTATATCATATCATATCATATCATATCATATCATATCATTACTAAAGTATTGCTGCAACATTGTAAAGACAAAGATGACACACAGACCAGACATAAAACACTGAACACTTTTTAAAGACGAGTCATTTAAGAGTATTTTCTCATAGAATAAAGTCAGCTGATATGGTGAAGGAAAAATCTGCTCACGAATCCTCCAACTTCTTAAAAGTAAGGAGTGACCTGAGCTGGAAATCAACATGAGAGGGATGACTCAAGAAGAAGAAGAAGCAACAAGAAAAGAAAAACAGAGTTCAGAGTGTAGTTAAGATATCAAGCTGTATCCACAATGTGTGCCAAGAAACTAAGCTTGTCTGTTGTCATGCTAAAGAAATAAAAAATCTGGAATCAGAAAACAGCCAATAACTGCTGATCAACTCACCCACTCCTCTTCGTGCCAGTCCACGTGCAGTGACGACTGGCTGTTGTGACCGCTGTACTTTGCTCTCAGCGTATCCTGGTCATTGCGGAGCACTACTTGTTCAGACTCAGCGGAAGGAGAAGCTTTGGTTGCGATGTACTCGTACTGCGTTCAGGGCCTAAATAGCTGAAGCTAGCAGCTTGCAGCCGCACACTGCCACCAGCTGACGGGTCTGAAAGGAAGAGGGTATGAATGAAATATGAAGCGTCCCCACGTAACGTCAAACACTTTTAGTACCTTGTCAACCAGACTGGCGAGCGTCCACTCCAGTCCGCTGGCCGATTGGTCTTTGGCAGCTTGAGACAGCCTCTCTGCGTAATAGCTGACCTGAGTCTTCAGCGTGTTGACGTAGGCGATGATCTCTTTGGCTCGGACAGTGTCCTGGGGTATGTGGATGATGACTGAGCTGGAGAGGGCACTACTGCAGGGAACAAAGACACACCGACACATCTGTATCCGAGCTGGGACTGAGGACACTCACCAGCCACTTTATTAGGTACATGTGTTCAAAAGCTTGTGGCAGCAATTTAGTGCATTTAGTCAAATAAAGACAATAGAGTGGCCTGCAGGTGTATATTTTTGTAATGTTTCTGTCTTATGCCTGAAATATGCTTCAGCAGGAAATATACGCTGTAACTGGAAACAACAGCATGATGGACCGGTTTAGTGTTAAGAGGTGTTACATCTGAAGTTAGAACGTAAATTTCCTGCAGAAATCTAAATCAAGCTTCAGAGGTACTGTTCCAAAAATATAGGGAGGGACGTTACCCACCAGATGTAAAAACAAACACTGTCTGCATGCACATGCCTGCTCTCAATGAGCCTAATCGTGGCTTAGAAAAAACAACGAGGAGCCGACTTCGATAAACGCGATACCACTCGCTTCACAAATTCAGACCATCTGTGTACAGTGGCGTGTCTAGAAAATTTTTGTTGGGGGGGCCAGGTAGGGGCACAGATTTGGAGAAGGGTGGCAGATTTAATTGGCAGATAATGTTTTAAAAAAAAATTCTACCAACCCTTAACCATAATTCAATAATCCTATAAACCTAATAACCAAATGCACTTTTAACTCTTATTAGAATGAGATTTTAACCACTACGGTGCAAAGTTTTTAGATACTGCGTTGATAAAGTACAAGAGATACAATCAGTGCTTTGTCAGTGTTTACTCAGCAGTCAAGGACAACAATATTTGCATAGTATTTTTACTGACATATAGTGCACATATGTTTTGGGCAAAAACATTTTTGAAAATTAAAATACGAACATTTGTAACAAACAATTGACAAATTAGCCAATGCCAATGCAAAACTTTATCTGCCTGTTAAAAAAAGAAGATAATCTTCTCACAAACTGGTGTTTGATTTTGAAACAGGAAAAAAGTGGGGAAACAACTGAAAAGACTAACATTTGAATGAAACCTGAAAGCAAGTAAATACTTTCTATGCTGCCTTATCGTAAACTTTGGTAATATTGATAAAGAACAACACTGGCTGATGATAAAATACAGTCAGCTGGCATGGTGACACTGCCAGTATTAACCTGCAGGGCTGGACTGGGACAAAAAAATTGGGCATTTTTACTACAGACCGACCCACCAGGTAGTAAAGCCATAAAGACTTTGACTGAAAACAAACCCTGTTGTGACAGTGATGTACAGTCTTGTTGGTATATGTATGATTTCTATACATTTTACGTCAGATAAAAACTTTGGTTGTAAGATTTAGATAATTATTTAATAAAAACTAGGTATTTTAAATGAGAATAAGAAAGAAAAGTATTTCTTTGTGCCCCCCTTTCCCTGTTAATGCCCTACCTGGCCCCCTGGCAAAACTTTGCTAGACCCGCCCCTGCACAGTTACCAGCTGTCTGCTACATAAAAAAGGATCCTGGTGTTATTTGTCTCTCAGAAACAGTTCATAACTTCCCTTCAACTCATTCATGTCACCTAAAAGGTAAACCTGTTTCTCCATCACCTGTTCAGCTCTGATGGTTCAGTAAGGACATCTCCTGGTTTCATCTTCATGTTTCCCTCTCACCACATATCTAAACAGACATCATGACCAGCAGCTTTACAGCTGTGGCTCCAGCAAACATCAGCTGATACTAGAAATTAATATTAAATACATTCTAACAACAGCCGATCAAGCTTAAACGTGCTGCTGTTGTTTAGCGCAACATCTGCTGGTTTCCTCTTTCTGGCGCAAAGTGGGCGATAAACAAGAGAGAAAAGCCGATCAGCTGATCATTGATCAGTTTCATGATTGAAGTAGCAACAGGAGAGGGAGGGGGAGAGAATGAGAGAAGAGGCAGCTGTGCAGCATAAAGACAGAATAAATCCAGCTTTGTGTCTTTTTCCATTCTAGCTGAAGTTCGGGACAAACTGCGTCTCTTCTCAGCTCAATACGAAACGTGTAATATTTTCTCTGAATGAGGGACCATTCCATTTTTTTAAGGAGCCGTTGGCAACTCTACTAACCTTATGAATAAAATAAAGTTCACTATCAGTAACATCATAGCACCCACCCAGCTGTATAAAAACTCCGTCAAACTGGCTAGAACGCAGTATGAGTTATTGCAACTGACAGTAAAAAGTCAGCAACATGAAAATAAACTCCACCTAAACTTGGTTTATATCTGACCCAGATAGACTGCAGGTCATAACTTCTTACCTGAAGTTCAGTTCACCTGACACTCGGACTGGTGGCTGCTTCGGGTCTCTCCTCCTGCCTCCCCTTCCCTCATCCACCTGTTGCCTCTGTGGAAGCCCCGTCATAGCCACCACCAAACAACGGAGTTATTTCTACACATCGACCTGCATCTGGCCAATCCACCACCTCTCATTGTTCATGCCATTACAAAAAAAATAAAAAATAAGTCACTGGGGATATGCCCGGTATGCCCGATGGCCAGTCCAGCTATGTTAACCTGCAACCAAATCTGCAGCTCCATACAGCAATGTTACGACTTAGATTATATCTTATAACGCATAACTCTTATGTTAGCTGCCCTCAGTAGCATACTGTCTGAAATATTCCACAGCTGCAATAATTCTTTAAGTGTTATTTTTTTCCTTGGTATTCTAATTTCACCGAAGTTTACTAAACTCAACAAACTTGATATTACTTACCGGGACATTTATTCTGTCCTCATTTTCTTTCACCGAAAAATTGTTTCCTGCAGTGCCATCTTTCGCGCTTGGCTCTCCTACCTTTGCTAACGTGATGCGCATAGCGCAGAAGCGATGCTGCATTCACTTACACTCGGATATCTGAGCGTCACCGTGAAAACATAATCGGACATTTGATATTTGATTGAATTTTATTGTTTTGCCTTTGGGGTGGCACCTGGGGTGGCCAGTCTGGTTTGGGGGGTGGCCTGTGCCCCCCCAGGCCACCCCGCTGGACACGCCATTGTTACCGGGGCACGATCACCGGGGACCCGTTTTTCCAGCACACACGCCCGATACCACGTGACAACAAATACGTCATTTCCTGTTGACTAAAAAAAAAAAAAAAGCACCCTCTCACGGTCCTAGGGACCAAAAAATTGTCCCACCTGATCAGTGGGCGAAGCCGCTGCTGCACGCCGGAAATGAGGCTTCATTTCCCGCAGGTCTATCTAAGCAGCCCGCTGTTTTCCAGCCCGGGGTCAAATGTGGAGCAAGGGCGCCACCCGGTGGACAAATAAAAAAATTACAACTGAATTACAAATGAACGCTAAACATCAACGATCCCTTTGACCGTAATTAATTTGCAGTGAAAAATAGCGTTTATAATGGGTTTCAATGGGGCACAAATCGACCACTAAGCACAATAGTGTAAGTTTGTCTGTAGCTTAGCCACTGAAGCTAATTGAAGGAAGTCAGACTTGAATTTTGAAATAAAATCATATCAAACTTTTTTTTTGGAGAATTTGGCTATAGTCCATTCAACACTGTGCAAATGGCATGTAATCAAAATTTGAAAATAGCCACAAATCGACCCAAGATCCTCCAGGGGTTTTAAGTACACGCAATATTTTCACTCTCACATTTTACTCTGTACTGGAAGACTTGTTCATTTTCAAGATTCATTCATCCATCCACTTTCTTCCACTTTATCCGGAGCCGGGTCGCGGGGGCAGCAGCCCAAGCAGAGAAGCCCAGACCTCTCTCTCCCCAGCCACCTCCTCCAGCTTATCCGGGGGAACACCAAGGCGTTCCCAGGCCAGCCGAGAGATATAATCTCTCCAGCGTGTCCTGGGTCTGCCCGGAAAACCTCGCCCAGGAGGTATCCAGGGGGCATCCTTGTCAGTTGCCCGAACCACCTCATCTGGCTCCTTTCGATGTGGAGGAGCAGCAGCTCTTCAAGATTCTCTCAAATAATTTTTCACCATATAAACTAAGGTTTTTTTATTTAGGCGTCATAGTTCTGAAGAGAGATATGTGTTTTTTAATAGGTGGACATTTCTGCCAGCAGGTTGGGGATTAAAAAGGTCGATCATGCTTGGCTAATTTGAGCAACTGTGCCAACTTTACAAAACTATACGTTTTTATACCACAACTCCCCGTTCAGCCTTAAATGCCAGAAGAAGAAGACTAGTCTCCCTAAATCTGACTCTGTTTATTACCGGAATCTGGAAAATACTGTAAGAAAGCTACATAAAGTATCAGCATTGAGTAACAATTTAAATTCACGTCCTCAGCAACAGCATTTAACAGTATTTCCATGTACTTCTTACCTTTGCAATTAACTGCAGGTTAAACGGCCCGGTGACTTGCAGCCACGATTAGGCTCATTGAGAGCAGGCATGTGCATGCAGACAGTGTTTGTTTTTACATCTGGTGGGTAACGTCCCTCCCTATATTTTTGGAACAGTACCTCTGAAGCTTGATTTAGATTTCTGCAGGAAATTTACGTTCTAACTTCAGATGTAACACCTCTTAACACTAAACCGGTCCATCATGCTGTTGTTTCCAGTTACAGCGTATATTTCCTGCTGAAGCATATTTCAGGCATAAGACAGAAACATTACAAAAATATACACCTGCAGGCCACTCTATTGTCTTTATTTGACTAAATGCACTAAATTGCTGCCACAAGCTTTTGAACACATGTACCTAATAAAGTGGCTGGTGAGTGTCCTCAGTCCCAGCTCGGATACAGATGTGTCGGTGTGTCTTTGTTCCCTGCAGTAGTGCCCTCTCCAGCTCAGTCATCATCCACATACCCCAGGACACTGTCCGAGCCAAAGAGATCATCGCCTACGTCAACACGCTGAAGACTCAGGTCAGCTATTACGCAGAGAGGCTGTCTCAAGCTGCCAAAGACCAATCGGCCAGCGGACTGGAGTGGACGCTCGCCAGTCTGGTTGACAAGGTACTAAAAGTGTTTGACGTTACGTGGGGACGCTTCATATTTCATTCATACCCTCTTCCTTTCAGACCCGTCAGCTGGTGGCAGTGTGCGGCTGCAAGCTGCTAGCTTCAGCTATTTAGGCCCTGAACGCAGTACGAGTACATCGCAACCAAAGCTTCTCCTTCCGCTGAGTCTGAACAAGTAGTGCTCCGCAATGACCAGGATACGCTGAGAGCAAAGTACAGCGGTCACAACAGCCAGTCGTCACTGCACGTGGACTGGCACGAAGAGGAGTGGGTGAGTTGATCAGCAGTTATTGGCTGTTTTCTGATTCCAGATTTTTTATTTCTTTAGCATGACAACAGACAAGCTTAGTTTCTTGGCACACATTGTGGATACAGCTTGATATCTTAACTACACTCTGAACTCTGTTTTTCTTTTCTTGTTGCTTCTTCTTCTTCTTGAGTCATCCCTCTCATGTTGATTTCCAGCTCAGGTCACTCCTTACTTTTAAGAAGTTGGAGGATTCGTGAGCAGATTTTTCCTTCACCATATCAGCTGACTTTATTCTATGAGAAAATACTCTTAAATGACTCGTCTTTAAAAAGTGTTCAGTGTTTTATGTCTGGTCTGTGTGTCATCTTTGTCTTTACAATGTTGCAGCAATACTTTAGTAATGATATGATATGATATGATATGATATGATATGATATGATATGATATACCTTTATTAGTCCCACAAGGGGAAATTTAAATGTTGGTTTAGTGTAAGCTCAGCTTTTTAACTAATGTAAGAAGTGTTATGACTGACTCGTTTTTAATACCTAAATCTGGCCTCAGTGCACAAACCTAAATGAATCGGTACATATGAAAGCGCCCAAGTCACGAGCTGTGTTCAAGGACATGGATAAAACAAAAAGGTTCAAATTTTTGCCCAAAAACCCCACAAATCAGTGTCACTGTTTTAAAATCTGCTGCGAGACCGCTCTAAATGTCAGCTTTTTCTTTACGTAAAGACTGAGGTCTGTAACATATCAGCTCGTTTCTTATTTATTAAAGAACATGCCTGACACCAGGCTTTTGAGTTAACGGCTCCATTCGATCTCTGCAAGTATTTTTAAGTATTTTTAGGTTCTTTCCAGCAGGATTTGTGGCTAGTTCTGGAGCTTGACCCTAAAAGATTTCAGTGTGTCGGTGCTTCTGCTTTCCCTGTTGTCCTTCTCTTCCGTCTTTATTTCTGTTTCTGTCAAATTTAAAAACAACTGCACTCTGAAATACACACTCTTTGCAAGATGTTGTCTAAACTAGTGGTTGGAAGGCATATTTGTGTTTGGTCTCTGATGGTTTATTTACACTTTTTGCAGGCCACGCCCACAGACTACAGCGCCATGATGAGCAACAAAGCCAAGAAGTCTATTGACTTCCTTCTGATGCAGGACACCGCCCCGACGATAGCCACGGACGTGTCACTGCAGTACCGCCTCGACATCGTCTTCTGCCAAACGGTCACCTACACATATTTTAATTATTGTATGTCTGAGCTGATGCGTTTATCCTGGAGTGACTCAGAGTGAAGGAGAAGGCCAAGAAGAAGTGTAAATATCATAGAAGCAAGGAGTTCAGAGCTCTACGACTTAGTGTCTTTATGGTATTTATGTGTGTAATGGAGACCAGGGGTTCCATTACCCTTACTTGTATTTTTATTAATTGACTGACTGATTTGTATTTAAAAACCGTAATGAAGAAAAACACACACTGGTTGATTGTGATTCTTTATTAGGCTTTTTGGGTTGTTAATTAAGTGACTCGTTAAAGGTGAAGAGACAGGGGGACTGGCCATCCTACCTGTGTCAGGAAAAGAACCTGTGTTAGAGCTGTTCACATTTAATCATTTGTCTGTAACCTAAATTAGTTGTATATGTAAAAAGAGAAGTGTTAACAGTACTCACTTTGTAAAGAGTAAAAGCAGCTCAATCACCTGCTTATGAGCTCCTGGAGAAAACCAATGTGCCAGGCTAGGGGAGTGTGTTGGAGTGATTTTGTTAAAAGTTGTCATTATTGTGCTTGGACCTTGTCTTGAACTGTATGTTCAGATATTTTCTGTTCCTCCCCCACATGTAGGATGTTGGGGATGTTACTAGCTATAGTTTTCAACTGCAGGCACAATCTATGTAAGATTCTGGTTTCCTTATTTGGTAAGGAGTGTTCACTTCCTGCCCTTTATGGGCTCACCATGTAAATGGTGGACTGTTAGAGAGGTTAAGCCATATACGAGGTTGAGGGGAGATGACCCTTTTATGACTAGAGATGCGGTTAAAACGTTTGTAAGCAGGAAGTCACGTATACAGACACACATACACTCTCTCTCACTCACACACACACACACACACACACACACACACACACACACACACACACACACACACACACACAGTGCCTTAGCTTTTACCACACAACATATGGGGTTTACAATGGGCGGTTGTGTAACTGTTTTCATTCAATAAAAGGCTGCGAGTGGAGGCTGGAGTTGGAGTTGTCTGAGTTTGGGTGTAGAGCTTGCAACTCTGAGAATCCGACCAGGCTTCCCCTGCACAAGTAAAAACCAATCGAACTCTGATTGTCTTACTTTGTTCTGAGTCAGCGAGGGCTGAAACCTAACTGTGGTTAAGGTGTTTTAATGCAGCGGTCCCCAACCGCCGGGCCACGGACCGTCGTTTGGTCGAGAGATGAGGCTCGGGTGTGAAATGTATGGTTTTCAGAGTTTTTATCGTTTTTGATCGTTATTTTGTTATCGTTTTTATCGTTAACTCTGTTTTCCTGGGTCTTTCACGTGTGTTATGAATAAATCTTCTTTTTTTCCGGTATCGGTACTAGTTTTATTTTGTTGTATTTATCTGTGACACCTTAAAGGCCGGTCCGTGAAAATATTGTCGGGCATAAACCGGTCCGTGGCGCAAAAAAGGTTGGGGACTGCTGTTTTAATGTATATAGAAGAGACTGAAGTTTATATGTTATGGAGTTATTTATAGGACTTGTTACAAATCTTCATATGTCTATGATGTGTTATATCAGCCCGTTCTCACTCCCGAGGCGTAACATGTCGACGTTTTGTCACGTCCCGCGGCGTTCCTGAGGAACGTGAAAGGAGACCTTCGGCGTTCTTATGGTACGCGGCGGGCTATGGCTGGAATCCAGTTCAATGACGCTCCCGCGGTAATAGACGTTCCAGCCCTGTATTCCAGCCCTAAACCTAACCTTATCCCTAGCCCTGACCATAACCTTATTCCTGACCTTAACCAGGACTTTAATGATGTTAAATAGCGTGTTTCTAAGCGACTTGAAAAAAAAGAGCAAACGTGTAGATTCAGTCCAGACAGTTCTCATATTTCCTCTTTTTTCCGAGGTCGTCGTTCAGGAACGTGGTGGGTAGCCGAAAATGTAATATGGTGACGATTTGTCACCTAGCGTAAAATGTTACGCTTTGGGAGTGAGAACGTGTTGGTTATATTGTAGTGGTTTTCTTATGGGGAGGGTTTTGTTTCCCTTTGGTTTGCTGACCCCCAGACTTGGTCTATTCCAGATGCTCACCTGAATCAGGTAGAGTATAACAGGAAGCCATTTGCTTTTCAGAAGGGTTGGATTCTTTGCTGTATCACCATGTGTTCTCATTAATAAAGTACATTTTACTCCAGTCTCGTGCTATTTTAGTGGAAGTGACCCATGACCGTCGGCCAAAACTGACAATATGACTATTAAAAGTCTGAGTAATACTGTAATTTTCTGCTGCTCATTCCTGTGCAATATCCCATCTGACCTCCCGTCATATTTCTTTTCAAGATTTTCTTATTTAATCACTAGTGTACATATATTTATAGATACATATATATATATTTAGTCATCTTTTCTCTTTTACCACGTCTCTCTAATATTTTGCTCTTTACTATTTTTCTATTTTTTATTTTATTTTATTATATTTTATTATATTTTCTTCTACTGTACCATGCTGCTGAGTGACTGCTGCTCGTCAAACACATTTCATTGCAATGTTGACCCTGTGCTAACTTGCATATGACAAATAAAACTGAAAACTGATAAAACTGAAAACAGTAAAGGCAAAGGGAACACATCAAGTAAGGATTTCACACTCCCACTCACAACGGCACTTTCAAAGCATAAAGCCAAATGCTTCAAAATTTCATTTTGAAGCATTTTAAAAATGAATGTGTTTGAGTTTCATTGCTCCAAAGCAATGTTTTCATATAAGCAAGATAACAACCAGTTTGCAACCATGTAAGTACAGTCCTCTATTGTGAACAGACGTGTTGGCAATCTGTCTGCGTTTATAAATTAGACAACAGTTATTTGCAGATCTTCATCAATCTGCCTGAGAGTGATTGCAGTCGGTCTGAGTTGGACTGCAACTGTTTTGAGTCAGGTTGCCTCCAAGGAGGCAGTTTATTATTTTCCTTTCCTAGTTGGACAGATGGCTGTTGTTTTGTTTTTACTGTAGTGTGCTGGGCCATTAATGGCTCAGGGGCTGCAGCGTATCCGCGCCAACACCTAAGGCCAACGTGGAGTCACCGGTCAGACTAACATAAAGAAAAAATCTGTTAAATTACACATTTGTATTCATTAAGTCACAGACAATGAAAACAAGCAGAAATCAAGATGTAATATTTTTATAATTTTATTGATGTTAAATTAAAGTTCCAGCTTAGTTATGTTATCAGTGCAAGTCACTTCAATCTGTATAGCACCAAAGGAAACAATGGTGTTTTCAAGGTGCTTCACACTGTAAGGTAACAACTTACAGTATTAAAAAGAAAACCCCAAAAGAACAAACCCCTCTGAGCAAGCACGAGGCGACAGTGGGAAGGAAAAACTCCCTTTTAAGAGGAAGAAACCTTCGACAGAACCAGGCTCAGGGCGGGGTGGCCATCTGCCGCGACCATTCCTGGGGATTTCAAAAATGACTTGATCTGATCTAAATGTAAAACTAGCTCATTTAAAGTGTCCAGTGAGTTTTAGAAAATATTTTGCTGTTGATATCACGACGTCACTATAAAGTGGAAACTTTGTTTCTTCCCTTACACCTCCCAAAAAATGCACGCACCGATGAGAAGCACTTAGATATGCAACTTGGTTCTGTGAATATCTTTCTTTTGAAAGTTTTAACAATATCTTCATCAAGATCTTGGAAGTTTAATTGCCAGAATGTCACCAAAGATGCATGCTTCCATCTTTTACAGAGGGATTTGAAAACCCTCTCGCTGAGTTTCTTGAACTTCTCTGGTGGGATTTTGTCGTATCTGGCCCTGATTTCAGTCCAGATTTTCATGGTAAGCCGGTTGGAGATAGCTTCAGCACTTTCAATGCTGAAGACTGTGCCTGATTTTTTTGAAACCTGGGAAATCAGTCCTTCCACAAAGATTTCCACTGAAAGTCTGCATCTTTCTTTCTTTTCATATGATTCCAGTCTATCAGTAACTGTTACTGCCAACAGGTGTTCTTGGAATACTGAAGTAGTTATGATATTAAATATTGGTTGTTCCATTAAATTCATTGAATCCTCCTCCCCACTCCTCCCCATTTCCAATGATATTAGTGACAATTTATGTAATTTGTCACAAATATCAGTGAAAATCGCATTAGCAATGCAGTCAAAATAATTCTGCACTTTTCGGTCTAAATGCAAATCCATCCCCTTGAATTTGTCCAAGAGTAGATCCAACAAACGTTTTTGGTGAGAATGAGGGCACTTTAAAAGTTTACCAAGCTTTGAAAGCACAGCCTGAATTAATGTCTCTAACCATCTTTCAAAGTCTAAGGTTTTTTCAGGTGGCTCACAGTCTACAGAAGATCTGTGATGCTGTATCTTTTTATATGACTCCGTTTGACTTACGTTTGTTAACGGTGGGATGCTGGCTTCATGTTCAACACAGGATTTCTGCTGCTGGGGATCTGGAATTGGATTGTTTTCTGCTTTTGCAGCACTGTGTTGGTCAGCATTTTGACAGCTTTCTTCTGTGTTAGCTGTTTCTTGGCTGTTAGCATCTATATTCTGTGCTGTATCAAACTCCTGCTCAGCAGAATCGTCCAAAAATTTCACACGTGACAAAACCGTTTTGCCAGTAGTGGTGTGGACAGAACAGTTTTCATGTACAGGGGAGTTCTGGGAAGACCTCAGCGGTGATACTGCTACTGACTGTTCACACAGGTCCATTACGTCCTCTACAAAACCTACAAGCCGCTTAGCGGTGAAGCAATCCGGATAGCCTGAGATAAGCTCTCCCCACTGCTTGATCGAAAAACTACTGAACAAGTTATTCAAGAGGGATACCAAAGCATGTACTGTAGAATTATCCCCATTGGTCTGAACTGTTTCATCATTTGTCATTGTGTTACAGTTCGAGCTTGCCATTTCACTTTTTTGTTTTTTATGTCTAAAATGTTGTTTTGTGTTAAACTCCGTGTTTGAACGTTTAAAGCGCTGCTGTCCCGCTGTGTGAATGCGGTTCAACTGAACAGCCAGGTCTATATATAAGGTCGGTTTAAGGTTTCTTTGTAACGTCACCTGACGTTTCTTTGTAACGTCACCAGTCAAAGGACTGGCCCGCCCCGTCATAACGAAAGGGGCGGGACAAATCTGTTGCTTAGCAACTGAAAAAAAGGCACACCGCGCTGAATGCTACATCCGGCCTGCGACGGTACACCGCCTCCGCACCACCGTTTAAACATGAAGTGTGGATGTTAGAAGATCCCAAATATGGTGAGCTACTGGGAAATTACTCACGTTTTTGTTCTTGAGAGTGAGCGATAATAAGCGACATTTTATTGAGAAATTACAGTAGTCTGTCTACAAAAACTACAAAAATGACCTAAATAAGACAGAAGTACACATTCATTTTTATCGTTTTGTCAACAACAGGGCGCATGAGGTTTGTTCAGTATTTGTTGTGTCTACAAGGCTCAGGCGCCCCCATGAAGTGTCTTATTTGTATAGTTGAAAGCATTATAAAGGAACGCAAAACTAAATTACATATAATTATAATTCTTGGCACTTTCTGGTGTGTGTGAGTTAGTGTTTCTCTTTTATGATTTGTGGGTCCAGCATCAAATTTAGAATCCTTCCCATCACACATGAGGTCTTGAATAATCATCTTATTTTAAAGACCTCGTAGTTTGATAGTTTGCTCTCAGACTGTGGGCTTCCTTGTGGTTTTTAGGATATTTAGAAGTAGAAGGGGATCATCCTTCTGTGGAACCAGCTCCCAGTTTGAATGCAGGAGACGGACACTATCTCTACTTTTAAGATTAAGTTTCAAAGTTACCTTTTTGCCAACGCATATAGCTAGGGCTGAATCAGGTGACCATGAATCCTCCCTTAGTTACCCTGGGACTACCCTGCTGGGGGATTCCCACCATGTGTTTATACACCTCTCTGCATTCAATAATTAGTTCTTGTTCATCTCTGGCTCTCGTCCACAGTGTGTCTTTTGTCCCCTTTTTCGTCTCCTCATCCCCAAAGGGTCGCAGCGGGCTGCCCCTCCCTGACCGTGGTTCTGCCAGAGGGTGCTTCCTGTTAAAAGTGAGTTGTTCCTTCCCACTGTATTGAGGTTTTTTCTTTTTAATTGTAGACTTTCTACCTTACAATCTATACCACCTCGAGGAGACTGTTGTTGTGATTCAGCTCTGCATAAATACAATTAAATCGAATTAAGTGGGTTCAGCTGTTTTGTGAAATAAATGTGAGTGACATGGTAAGTAATAGCCTGCATGTAACTCATGGTAAGAAGAGCAATATCGCCCCCTCCTGGTTCAACCTTTTTTTCTTTGCAGTAATCTTTCCAATAATAATACATATGCACTAACCTCATGCTTGCTGTTAACAATAGCCTAAAGACACAAAATCAAGTTTAGTTTTTTCCTTAAGTTTATGTTTTTTTTTTTATATGGTTGGCATTTATTTTGTTTCTTTTTAATAATTATATTGATTCTATTGATTGTTTGCCAAGCACTGAGGTCTCTGCTTAGACTGTGCTACTGGGATCACTGATTTAAAAATGAGGCAAAAGCACCAAAGTTGTGCTCAAAAATAGTACAGTGAGCTACAAGCTGTTGCTGTAGTAATTCTAACACACTTATTGTTTTTAAATACATACATGTTTAGTTCTTTTAAACCTAATTATATAATTTTTTTTTGCAAAAGTGTCACCTAAACACCCAAATATACGTAATTCCAAACTTACTTTAATTATTACCCATTTGGCTGGTAACATGGACCCAGTCTGATGGATAGTTACTGAACAGATAGTCTTTTCTTTAAAGGCTGCATTCAGAGCAAATCATTGTAAAAACAAGACAAGTCAATAAAAAACAAGTAATAACTATAATACTAAACTACAATAGAGAGAAAATCCAGTAAATATAATTATATTATGTAAAAAATATACAAATATTTACCTCTAATTTAAAAAGACATTACAAGGGTACTAGTTTCATTTTAATCTAAACATAATCTAAATTGACACTAAATCAGTTTAAATATTACAGCTGAAGGTGATTTTAATAAATGTACTGCTGCTTGACTTTGTTTTACTACTGCAGTATAATTTATCATGTACAAAAGCTCCAAATGTTGTTTCTCTGACTTAATGTTCTGATGACGTTTGTGTTACTTTGCAGGAAATAGTCAGGACCCAGATGAACCTGTGCTGGAATTCAGTGTGGGTGAGTAATATGAGCATTTATGAAGGCTGTCCATGACCTGTAATTAAATTTAGCGTCATTAGTGCCACTCATTGCAAGTGACAGTGCACATGCTTTCAGCATGGAGTCTGCTCTTATGGTAGCAAAATAAATTCAGAAAATCTCCATCAAAAAGCAGCTCAGCAGCAGAAATATATATGGTCAGCTGGTTGTGAGTTAATGAGCATGTGAAATCAGTGTGAACATTTTGAAACAACAACTCTCCAACCTCGTAATTGTAAGACTGCCTGTGCAGCCACAGGAGCCTTCAGAGAGTCTTCCTGCTTGTCTCTTGGGTTGATTTGCTCGTGTTTTCTCACCCAGTCAATGACTGTAAAAGGGCTGGACTAATTGGAGGCAGGTGTAATTGATTGCACTGATATGCTAGTCTACTTATAGCCCACATTACAAACACTGCTGTGTTATTTTGTCTCTCAGTGCAGGTATGTAATGTGACAAAACCTCTAATGATCTGATATGTTTGGGATGGATGGGCTGTGAATTATATAGTGAATTGTCTTATTTTGTTGCTCTGTGCAGGCTTTCTACTTACAGGGTGGTGGGTCTCAGAGGACAATTGCTACCCCTGTTGAAGTGAACAACGTGTGGAGTGCAACTGGCTTTGTGGCATAGCTGGCTCTGGCCTTGGACTGTGTGTTTTTACTTTGTACCTAAATGGGACACTGGACTTTTAACTACTATTCATTGTGTTTATAAATAAAATTTTAGAATTTTATTGACTGTCATCTTTTTGCCCACGGTTGGTCAGACCTAGAATCTGTGTTTGTGTGTGTGTGTGTGTGTGTGTGTGTGTGTCATCAGCAGGGTTTTGCATAAAAGAGTGTGAGCAGGTCAAAAGGTCAATTCATTTATTGTAGTTTTATGGCAGCACCCTCTAGTGGCCTTGAAGCAAACAGTCTCCTAACTAAGCCATGGCATCTCTGGTCTCTCCTACTTTTGTATGCTCTGCTGGAGGAGCAGCATTGGATCTAGTGATACTGAGTAAGCTGATTAGGACAGGCCTGGAGAAATGTGGTTTGCATGAAGTATCAGGAAAAAAACAACCTTGTATTGTAAAATAATAATACACGAATAATAAATACTTTTCATGACATTCAGATTTCTGGACTCACGAGTTCATAGAACATTAATGTTACGAAACATTGAGAAGTCTTAAAACTACATTGTATACTTATTATTTATTTACTTTAATCAGATTTGACTGGTATTTTTAAACATTAAGTTTTTGTTCCTTCAACTATTGTATTTAAGCTTATGACTCACTCACAGTATGTTTATATAACTGCCTAAAAAACGGTGAGGATGTGGCCGCAGTGGCTGAGAAGCAACTTTACCGTCCAACTTTTTTTCAACTTTAATTTATATACACTCAAAAATATAAACGCAACACCTTTGTTACTGCTCCCATTCCCCATGGGATGGACGTAGAGACCTAAAATTCATTCCAGATACACAATATAACCATCCCTCCCAAACAGTGGTCACAAATCAGTCCAAATGTGTGGTAGTGGGCACATCTGCTATATTGAGATAATCCACCCCACCTCGCAGGTGTGCCACATCAGGATGCTGATCTGACATCATGAGTAGTGCACAGGTGTACCTCAGACTGCCCACAACAAAAGGCCACCCTGGAATGTGCAGTTTTTTGCGCTATTGGGGGTCTGGGGACCCAGAACCGGTCAGTATCTGGTGTGACCACCATTTGCCTCATGCAGTGCAACACATCGTCGCATGGAGTCTATCAGATTGTCAATTGTGGCCTGTGGAATGTTGGTCCACTCCACTTCAATGGCTGTGCGAGGTTGTTGGATATTCGTGGGAACTGGTACACGCTGTCGTATACGCCGGTCAAGTACATCCCGAACATGCTCAATGGGTGACATGTCCGGTGAGTATGCTGGCCATGCAAGAACTGGGACATTCTCAGCTGCCATCTGCCCTGAACAATGTGAACCATGATTCATCCGTGAAGCGCACACCTCTCCAACGTGCCAGACGCCATCGAATGTGAGCATTTGCCCACACAAGTCTGCTACGGCGACGAGCTGGAGTCAGGTCAAGACCCCGATGAGGACGACGGGCATGCAGTTGAGCGTCCCTGAGACTGTTTCTGACAGTTTGTGCAGAAATTGTTTGGTTGTGCAAACCAATTGTTCCAGCAGCTGTCTGGGTGGCTGGTCTCAGACGATCTTCGAGGTGAACCTGCTGGATGTGGAGGTCCTGGGCTGGTGTGGTTACACGAGGTCTGCGGTTGTGAGGCCGGTTGGATGTGCTGCCATATTCTCTGAAACGCCTGTGGAGACGGCTTATGGTTGAGAAATGAACATTCAATGCACAGGCGACAGATCTGGTTGACATTCCTGCTGTCAGCATGCCAATTGCACGCTCCCTCATTGCTTGTGGCATCTGTGGCATTTTGCTGTGAGACAAAACTGCACATTCCAGGGTGGCCTTTTGTTGTGGGCAGTCTGAGGTACACCTGTGCACTACTCATGATGTCAGATCAGCATCCTGATGTGGCACACCTGTGAGGTGGGATGGATTATCTCAATATAGCAGATGTGCCCACTACCACACATTTGGACTGATTTGTGACCACTGTTTGGGAGGGATGGTTATATTGTGTATCTGGAATGAATTTTAGGTCTCTACGTCCATCCCATGGGGAATAGGAGCAAAAACAAAAGTGTTGCGTTTATATTTTTGTTCAGTGTATGAAGACGTGGATTCTCCTTTTCACATGTTAGCATGTTGTTTGGCCAGCTGTGGCTTACATTACCACAGCTGTGATAAAATTATCAGGAGTACTTCTATGTCTATGAGGGGAAAGCTTTCCTTGTTTACATATAATATAATAATGATACAGATAATGAAAGTCAGACAAAGTGGATCATGTCTTTTACAAAGTGCATAAATAAATCAAGCAGATTTTTTTTCGGTTGTGGTTTCTGAGTTGTGAAATGTCTGCAGCTCCGGAGTGGACTGTATTTGATTTGTCACATTGAAAGAGGGCCAGAAAATTACATAATCAGTGAAGCCAAACACATGTCTCTTTCCTAATATGGGCAATGTCTTTAGTAAAACTCAGCTGTAAGCATGTCTCCAGGCTCTGAATTGAAGGATTTTAGCACACAATGTTATGTGTTTTCAAACTCACAAAATCATATTTTACGTTCTTGAAGCAATAACCACGTGAAACTGAAGTTTAAATACTTTTCTTCCCTACATCCTGTGTGCAAGAGTCAATTATAGCATCATTTGGAGAGTTATATTTCATTTAGCATGTTATCGCATATCTGAAGGGGACCTAAAATAAAGCACAGTTCAGTCAGAGGGTCTCTTATTGATTGAAATCAACTTTTCCTGCTTTTAGGAGATAACTGAAAGTATACATGAAAGTGCCTTATCTTTTATAACCACAGGTTTTTTTTTTATAATGGGTGTTTGTGTAAACTGTGTGTCACAGAAATAAAAGGCTGCTGTGGCGTGATGGTTCTTCGTAGTGGTCTGACACCGAGGGCAGAGGGGCTGCTCTGAGATCCTTCCCTTGCTAGCATGTGAAAAACCGGTTGAGCTGTTCGTCTTGTTTCATTAACGGGAATAAGTCTCTAAAGCAGCGGGGCCTGTGGAAGCGCAGACCCAACACTTTCCAGTAGCATAAGATTTTTTGCCAAGAAGTGCGACAGCAAAGAACTGATTGTCCAAATATAAGTTTCCTTACTTTTTCTATGAAGTTTATATGTTTGTAAAAATAAAGTAAACCATCTGCTCTAAACAGGTTTACATAGACTCAAGATTCCTTTTATCATTTTCTTGAAAATGTGTTTTTGGGGTGTTTTGCAAAACTAACTTTCCTCAGTCACACACTTTTTTCCTTCAGTTAAAAAACTTGTAGATCTGGCATATTGATCGATCACAGGTTTGATAGCTTATCTCTGGACAGTCAGCTTAAAGAAGAATTTGCAAAGTTCATTGTATTTATTTAAGATCATTTTTGACAGCCACAGCTGTGACACATCAATGATTTTTATAAGATATTTATCACAGACTGACAGAACTACGAGAAACACCTTTTAGTTATCGTCCTTTTTAGTCGTCTGAAAAGTTCATATAAAAGCAGAGGTTTCTCTGTTTTAAAGACACAGAACATTTTTAAGACACAATCACACAAGTAGATATTTCAAGAAGACAGTGTAAACAAACATTTAGGGGCTGTGGTTTCACATGTTGCTCCACCTATCATGCGTTAGAGTCACCTTCCAGTAAGTTTCCAGGTCACTTACCCAGTATATGTACTCAGACTGGAACCAGTATGTTTGAGATTCATACAACCAGAAAACTGTCTCCTCTGTTTATTGTGTGAATTCACACTATTGAGATCCTGTTTCTCTTTAAACTTTATTCTACCTTATTCTAGTTGCTCCGACCTTTGCTGGTTAACTACTCCCTCCGTTTTCAGCCGATTTCCACCATTTAAACTTGAATCTGTTCTGCTCCCTGTGCTAATGCCAGCTGTATCTTTTGGTGGTCATACCTTTCATACTTTTTGAGATATTACAGTTTTTGCCCGTTGCTTGAACACTACAAACCCATGCTTAGACTAAAGTAACACAACTTGAAGCTTTTGTTACCATACCTCAAACACATGTACCCCTACCTTAAACAAAAGCGCTGCTTTGCACCCTAGTTGCAATTATGCAACACACTTACTCCTTTATGCAACACACATGGTCCTGCATGCTACACTCTATTTCATACATAAGACACTTCGTTCACAAAATGAAATTTCAGGGTGCCATTTGGAAAACACATGTACCCAAAATACAAAACACATTGGGTAATTGCAACCACTCAAATACACACCTGAAGGCACTTACTTGTAAAACTGAACACCAATTAGCCAACTACAAAAAGCCCTCAGTTTAGCCAATTCAAGAACTTTGCAAGCATGGATGGAGGGAGAGCAAGAGGAGGAGGAGGAGGTCGAGGTCGAGGTCGAAGTCGAAGTCGAAGAGGCCATGCACGGACCCATATTTCTGATGATATAAGAGCAACTTTGGTGGACCATGTCATCAACCATGGCCTGACTATGAGGGAAGCTGGGCAGAGAGTCCACCCACATCTAAGCTGCTTCACAGTGGCATCTGTAATAAGAACATTCCGACTAGAAAACAGGTCTGTCTTCACCTCTCTACCTTCTACTCCACTCAGATGGTTTTTATAGCACTGTTCTACAGTATATACCATTACCATATCAAGTATACAGGGTATTGCAGGGTGCTAAGGCTCCTTTTGCAGCCAAAGTGGTAGTTTCTGTGAAACATAGCATGATTACTTATATTGAAGTACAGTGGATGATACAGTATATACAGTAAAGTACTGTAAGAAAAATAAGCAAAGCGATGACAATATGTGGTTGTATTTCTCTAGACTGACTCGAAGACCTTCTGGGGGAGGACGCCAACGCCTGTTCACACAACAGCAGGAACTTGCCGTTGTGGACCTAGTGAGGGCAGACAATGCCATCCGTCTCCACCAGCTACGAAAGCAAATACTTGCAGACAGGCAAGTGTTCAACAGCATAAACCATGTGAGCATCACCACCATCAGACGCATCTTGGGAAAACACAGCATCACCATGAAGCAGCTCTACAGAGTCCCATTTGAGAGGAACAGTGACAGGGTCAAAGGACTTTGAGCTGAATATGTACGGGTAAGTGTAACTGTCCTTTACATGTACAATACAGTATTGGTGAAATCCAGTAGCAGCTGAATATGTACCATATCAGTACCACATGGATCCATTCTGAGAGCTACACAGGTACCTGTGTGATGGGGTTCTGTATGTGTAGCACTGTAGTACAGTAATATGTTCTCTTGGCCATGGATGGAGTTGCACAGCCTCATGAATTCATTTTCATTGATGAAGCTGGATTCGACCTGTGCAAAACAAGACGACGGGGTCGTAATGTCATTGGTCAAAGGCAATTGTGCACGTCCCAGGGCAGCGCAGGGGAAATGTCACATTGTGTGCCGCCATAAGCCTTTGAGGGCTTCTGCATCATCATGCAAAACTAGGTCCATACAACAGCCAACATATACTCACATTTCTAGATGCTCTCCATAACATAGTTGTACAGAACAGACCAGATCAGCCCAGGTTTGTTTCCATCAGGCTGCTCTGGTCCAGGCCTGGTTCTCCAACCACAACCAACTTGAAGTGGTATACTTGCCCCTTACTCACCATTTTTAAACCCTATACAGGAATTTTTTTCGGCTTGGAGATGGCGTGTATATGACCGCCAACCACATGCCCGCATGCCTCTTCTGCAGGCAATGGAACAGGCCTGCGGCGACATTCAGGTGACAGCAATCCATGGATGGTTTCGACATGCAAGAGGATATTTTCCCCGGTGCCTAGCGAGAGAAGACATTGCTTGCGATGTCGATGAGGTCCTGTGGCCAGACCCCAACAGACGGCGGGATCCATGAGCCCACGTATGCACAATTGTCATGATTTTTTGTGTTTACAGTATGGTGTTTTTTCTATTACTGTATTATGGTGTTTTTTGTTTTTTTTGCTTTCTCTGAATTCATGGTAAATGGCCTGCATTTGTATAGCGCTTTACTCAGTCCCTAAAGACCCCAAAGTGCTTTACACTACATTCAGTCATTCACCCATTCTCATGGTACTGCAATGTACAATACTGAGTAGGCCTATTTGTTGTTTTGGTTGTTTGAAAATGTGTCTCCTGAAAATATGCCTTCTGAATAAACAATGAAAGACTGCAGTGTTTTATATAAAGTAGACTATTGTGCTCCCCCTGATCTGTAAGTGTTTGCATATGATGCAAGTATGTGTCATTTTGTCAACAGTTACATTTTGACAAAGGAATGTTAGGTTTTGACAGCAGAGTTTAGGTTTTGAGAGTTTCAATTTGGCACAGATGTGAATGGTATATTTCCCAGTGTTGTGTCGTGTGTACCCAGAGGTTGCCCTTTGTTACAAATTAAAGTCTACAAATCAATGACATCACACTGGCCTATGTTTATTCAGTCTATGATTACATGTCAGTGAGATCTTGGAGCTGCCAGCATGCAAAGCTGCAGCTTTAGAATTTAGGCTCTAATCCTTTTTTCCACCATTTTTTTTATTTTTCTTCTTCCTTTGTTTCTCAGACATGTATGTTTTTTTTTTTTTCCTCCCATCATTTCCTCTTATTGTCCCTTTACATACTCTTTTCCTCGCTCCAGTCTACTGCCAGAGTTTCAGTATTTTATTCACTTAATAGCAGGACAGAATACCACGTGACTGTGGCCTTGTGTTATACCCTCTCTGCTGCAGTGATGCTGCAGACAAACACAAACATCGTGATCAGACATTTAAGAAAAGCCTCTTACAGATGAAGGTCTGTGTCTCTTGACCTAAACACATCAAGTTAAATCTAATTTATGTTCATCAGTGCCCCTCACACTGTAACTTAAAGTAATACATTTGTTATTGGTTAATTACAGAAGCACGTTTGTACGGTGGCTGGGAAGTGCAAAGCGCAACAAATTAAACGGCAACAAATTAAAAATCCACAACAAATTAAAAAACGGCAACAAATTAAAAATCCACAACAAATTAAACAACTGCAACAAATTAAAAAACGGCAACAAATTAAAAATCCACAACAAATTAAAAAAACGCAACAAATTAAAAATCCACAACAAATTAAAAAACCGCAACAAATTAAAAAACCGCAACAAATTAAAAATCCACAACAAATTAAAAAACCGCAACAAATTAAAAATCCACAAATTAAAAAACCGCAACAAATTAAAAATCCACAAATTAAAAAACCGCAACAAATTAAAAAACCACAACAAATTAAAAATCCACAACAAATTAAAAAACCGCAACAAATTAAAAATCCACAACAAATTAAAAAACCGCAACAAATTAAAAATCCTTGACGGAAAGGGATTGTCTGAAATACCGGAAGTGGAGAGTGATGTCACGAGAGGGGGCGTGGCCAGGATTTTTGGTTGAGGCGCCATGTTTCTGGGCCGAACAAAGCGCTAGCGAAAGAGGAGCGAAAGTACACGGATAACACCAGCTATGGTTCGTACTTGCTGTGCAGTCGGTTGTAAAGTTAGATCGCACGACCGGCAAGGGAATAAGGTTGAAAATGGTTTATCTTTTCATTCTTTCCCCACCTGGAAGCAACATGAGGCAGCTCATGTATCGGATGTTACCAAAAGAAGGCGTCTAGTCTGGATAGCAGCTGTGAGACCAGCTGATATCCAGTTCTCTTCCTTCTCCAAATATCTGTTGGTGTGCTCCAGACATTTTCATTCCGGTAAGTTATAGATATGTTCATATCACTCTTTATCGGTCTTTTAAGTCTGACATCACTAGCCATGTCTTGGCTCAAACTCCCAAGAGCACCTGCAGGTCCATAAATCACACGATCACTGTGGCATCACTGAGTGTTGAAAAACTATCTAAAGTCTTTCATCTGTAATAAAATGATCAGCGTTCTGCTCTACCATGTGTAACAATTGAGTTTATCATCCAGGCATCCATGAAAACGAAATTAGCAGGAAGTTAGCTCGCTAGATTCCATCTAAATACAATATAGCATGTCCTAACTGAGGGATTTTGGAAACAAAGTCAAACGTACAGCTCTGCTATCACTTCCAACATAAATGAAGACAGAAAACTAAACAGCAGTGACGTTTGTAGGGTACTGAAGTTTGGCTAGCTGGTGTAAAACGATGTGCTACGTGACCGTTAGCGACACAGCTATGTTAGCATAATATAAACACTAACTTTTTCCACTTGATAAAAGTTATCGTGAGGATTCTCGGTGGTCAGGAACAACGGTGCTTCGTGTCCATCCCGTGTAGATGTTAGTGAAACTGTTGGGAAGACAACATGAACATTTTATTTATACTGTATAATCTGCAGATTCTGACAGAAATCTGCATATCCTTTGAAGCACCGCTCCTCTCTAAAATTGCAATAAGGATAATTATTAGGCCATATGTAAATAACAAAATAACTTAAAGCAAAGTCTGAAACAAGTCTTTATATTTAAGGGCCATCAGTCAAACAATACTGTTTGGTCTGGGTCTAAACAGAGCGTGTTGTGTGTGACATCTGCTTTTGCATATGTGGGCCACTTTGAGGGTTCACAAAGGAGCACGTTTGCTGTCACATTTTATTTGTAGTGTGAACAAGCAGACAAAAAAATCGGAATTGAGCATTAAGACCTGCAGTGTGAACGTAGCCATAGTGAGTTCAGTGCATTGATGTGACATTGTCCTGAAGGATTTAGTTATTCTCAGTGGTTAAAGAAATTGCAATTATTTATTTATATTTATTAGAAATAATCCTAATTACATATCTTGCTTCCGTGTTTGTCCTTTGTCACAAAAATACATTTTTTACTATAATACATTGATTAATGACCTGCAGAATCTCCTTATCATATTACGTGTCCATAATTGTCACCTAAAGTCAAACTTTATGCTTTCTCCATAAAGTGATTACATACTTTAGTTTCATTTTCTGAAGTCAGGTTTCTGAAAGAGAACAGGCAGATTTGGAATATAACATGCAGCGTTCTATAGATGGATACATAAAAAAAATGGAAAATTACATGTATGTGCTAACTTTCTAAACACTTTGTTACATTTATGATAAATGGATTTGAAAGTAGATAAAACACATTTATGTTGGCCTTAGCTCATTAGAGTCTATGTCTTTAAATTAACTAGTAACTTGTATGTTTCAGGTACTGCACTCTCAAAGACTGAATGAACCAGCATTGCAGCCATGGGTCATTGTGAGCATCACAGGGAAGGTTGAAGCCGCCCACTGCACCTGTATGGCCGGAGTCGTGGAGACCTGCAGCCATGTCGCTGTTCTTCTTTTTAAAGTAGAAGCAACAATGCGGATCTGTGGCACAAGGGCTGTTACAGATGAACCTGCATACTGGGTTTTGCTGGGTAATATGACCAAGATACAGCCAGAGGTTGGCCATAAGATAGACTTCTCCTCTTCAGCTGCCCAAAAACGGCTCTGGATCAAAACATAAACAGACCATCCGTATTGAAAGGTATAAGGAGCCGTCCTCAAAAAAGAAAAATCCCACCTGCTACTGTGGAGGAGTTGTCACTGCTATTGGATACTTTGCTGGAGCACAGTAAAGCTGTGGGTTGTGGGAATGACCCATAATGTTTTATATAAGGGTCTAGATTTATGCCTGAAGTGCACTGCCATGTAAATAATTTGCATTTACTGAATATGTACTGACTGAGTACCACTGTTCAAAAGTTCAATAAAGAAACAAACTAATTTTTGCCTCTTTTTTATTATAGAACATCACATCAGTTACAATGTAGAATCCATGTCATTTATAGTTTATAAAAGACAAAATGTTTACACAAAATCATGACAGCATTTACACGATATCACCCACTACTAACACTACTTCATTTACTATCAATTACTTCAATTTATCTTCTGAAAAGTTACTGCTATTTATACAGCACAAGACTTAAGAATATTTAACAGGAGCAAGTTTCATTTTCCCCTGGTTTTACTACCACACTGTTCATCAAAACGGCAGCAAACCTTCACCATCTTATCCAGAAGGGTCACCTCTTCACCCTCACATGGAAGAAGTAATCTGATTGGCATGGTGGTATGTTTGAAGCAGGTCCCTTGTGTAGCGCTGGAACCCAGTCACGATGTTTCATCCATTTCATTGGCTGGTCTGCTGCAATAATGCCAAATAATTAGCAAGTCTATAAATAGCACGTAGTTCTGCAAAATCACTCATTAGGATGTTTTTTTTTTCTAATTTGCTATGACCTCAGAGTGCATCGAAAAGAAAACTAATAGGCTATCTGGTCTTTAAGTGATGGTGTGACAAATCCTGCTTCCAGGCCTGAAGTAGTCTGCGTTTAATATGGGTTTTGTGTTGTTAACATGTTTAATGTTTTGTATTGTCTTCTATTTAATCTCAAAAAACTCCTAAAAACAGTAAGTGATCACTGTTGGCCTCCCACTGCTTCTATCACCACTAATCATTTGAAAGCTCAGTTTTTAAAACCTTACGATGTAGCTACAGCCCAGCCCATGCAGCAGTATATGAATGACTAATCCTATTCATCCTTGTGGATGGATTATCTCAGTTGTTCTCCTGGCTGAAGTTTGGTCCGTTTACAGCATCCTGCCACCAGCATTTGTTCCTGACCACCGAGAATCCTCACGATAACTTTTATCAAGTGGAAAAAGTTAGTGTTTATATTATGCTAACATAGCTGTGTCGCTAACGGTCACGTAGCACATCGTTTTACACCAGCTAGCCAAACTTCAGTACCCTACAAACGTCACTGCTGTTTAGTTTTCTGTCTTCATTTATGTTGGAAGTGATAGCAGAGCTGTACGTTTGACTTTGTTTCCAAAATCCCTCAGTTAGGACATGCTATATTGTATTTAGATGGAATCTAGCGAGCTAACTTCCTGCTAATTTCGTTTTCATGGATGCCTGGATGATAAACTCAATTGTTACACATGGTAGAGCAGAACGCTGATCATTTTATTACAGATGAAAGACTTTAGATAGTTTTTCAACACTCAGTGATGCCACAGTGATCGTGTGATTTATGGACCTGCAGGTGCTCTTGGGAGTTTGAGCCAAGACATGGCTAGTGATGTCAGACTTAAAAGACCGATAAAGAGTGATATGAACATATCTATAACTTACCGGAATGAAAATGTCTGGAGCACACCAACAGATATTTGGAGAAGAAAGAGAACTGGATATCAGCTGGTCTCACAGCTGCTATCCAGACTAGACGCCTTCTTTTGGTAACATCCGATACATGAGCTGCCTCATGTTGCTTCCAGGTGGGGAAAGAATGAAAAGATAAACCATTTTCAACCTTATTCCCTTGCCGGTCGTGCGATCTAACTTTACAACCGACTGCACAGCAAGTACGAACCATAGCTGGTGTTATCCGTGTACTTTCGCTCCTCTTTCGCTAGCGCTTTGTTCGGCCCAGAAACATGGCGCCTCAACCAAAAATCCTGGCCACGCCCCCTCTCGTGACATCACTCTCCACTTCCGGTATTTCAGACAATCCCTTTCCGTCAAGGATTTTTAATTTGTTGCGGTTTTTTAATTTGTTGTGGATTTTTAATTTGTTGCGGTTTTTTAATTTGTTGTGGATTTTTAATTTGTTGCGGTTTTTTAATTTGTTGTGGATTTTTAATTTGTTGCGGTTTTTTAATTTGTTGCGGTTTTTTAATTTGTTGTGGATTTTTAATTTGTTGTGGATTTTTAATTTGTTGCGGTTTTTTAATTTGTTGCGGTTTTTTAATTTGTTGTGGATTTTTAATTTGTTGCGGTTTTTTAATTTGTTGTGGATTTTTAATTTGTTGTGGTTTTTTAATTTGTTGTGGATTTTTAATTTGTTGCGGTTTTTTAATTTGTTGTGGATTTTTAATTTGTTGCGGTTTTTTAATTTGTTGCGGTTTTTTAATTTGTTGTGGATTTTTAATTTGTTGTGGATTTTTAATTTGTTGCGGTTTTTTAATTTGTTGCGGTTTTTTAATTTGTTGTGGATTTTTAATTTGTTGCGGTTTTTTAATTTGTTGTGGATTTTTAATTTGTTGTGGTTTTTTAATTTGTTGCGGTTTTTTAATTTGTTGCGGTTTTTTAATTTGTTGTGGATTTTTAATTTGTTGTGGATTTTTAATTTGTTGCGGTTTTTTAATTTGTTGCGGTTTTTTAATTTGTTGTGGATTTTTAATTTGTTGCGGTTTTTTAATTTGTTGTGGATTTTTAATTTGTTGTGGTTTTTTAATTTGTTGCGGTTTTTTAATTTGTTGTGGATTTTTAATTTGTTGTGGATTTTTAATTTGTTGTGGTTTTTTAATTTGTTGTGGATTTTTAATTTGTTGCGGTTTTTTAATTTGTTGCGGTTTTTTAATTTGTTGTGGATTTTTAATTTGTTGCGTTTTTTTAATTTGTTGTGGTTTTTTAATTTGTTGCCGTTTTTTAATTTGTTGCGGTTTTTTAATTTGTTGTGGATTTTTAATTTGTTGCCGTTTTTTTATTTGTTGTGGATTTTTAATTTGTTGCCGTTTTTTAATTTGTTGTGGATTTTTAATTTGTGGCCGTTTTTTAATTTGTTGCGCTTTGCACTTCCCAGCCACCGTACGTTTGTGAGCATAAAGATGTAAGCCTTGGACCATCGGGATGAAATGTGGTTGGGAAACTTAACAAGCATTGATAAAGCTTCATCAGTAGTTCGAACAATGCCTCAAAACCTTCGCTCACCACAGGTGGTTAGCAGACTGTGGTTGTACCATGCAGCCTAATAACATGCAGTAAATTGCAGGTTAAAGCAGTCTGCTTACACATTGTTAAACGAGGGAAGGGAACTAATGTGGCTGTCACATGACCCTTTTGTCCCATTTCATCCCAGCATTTGATTAAATTGCTGCTCACTACTTAAAACTGATCACATAAAACTATTTTTCTTCATCTTTTAATGATTACCAAAGTCTGTGAATCCCCAAATTGTTCAGTTGTTCTTTTTGCTCCCTATGAGGTCACTTTTACCATGTGACAAAAACAACACCCCACTGTACACACTTGAGCCACCAGCAACTTTATAAATCCCCAATAAAAAGCTGACAGGTTGCAATGATGTTCCAAATAACTTATTAAGAAAACAACTAAATACACAGAAAATATTATGAAAACTGGTTTATTTTATATCTCCTAGTTTGAAGTGAAGCAATAAAAACATGTATAAAACATCACAAACTGTAATATTATACAAATGCTTACGTCCTGCTGATGCAATGGAGACATCTTCCAGTGACAGTCTTCATCCGTGTGAGTGTGAGGAGGCTCCTAAACCCACCGACACAGAAGTGCATGTTCACAACTCCCTCTGTGCAGGTGGGGTCAGGGCCCTCCTCACCCTGGGTGAAGAGGGGTGGTGCTGTGGCCAGTCAGGTATGAAGTGCTGAGAGTGGATCTTTGGTCCTCTGTGCAGCTCTGTCCACTCTCAGCTGCCCTGCAAAGCAATAACACGAGAAAGACGTCATTTTAACACAAAACAGCATTTCCATTGTTGGTAGCTGCAGCATGTTGTTAAAATGCAATTTTAAACTCAACATATACACACAATAACTATAACTAAACTTAAACCTACAGTACTGTAGGACGATGATTTACACCAGCTATTGGAAGGATTTAGTCTTCAAGACAGTTTGTAGCCAATGTGAGGTGATAACTTACATAGCTGGAACACAGCACCACTCTCCAGTTTGTCATTTGGTCATCCATCCTTCTCATCGGGTTGGGGTAAGGCTGTCTTCTGGGTGGAGTATCTCTCTGTGTTAGCTCCGTCCTGGGCGTTGAGTGTCTGAAGTGCTGAATGCTGGGAGAGGACAAGTGTAAAGCACCTGAAGACAAAAAGACAAAGAGAAAAGCATGAATTCACAGATCACAGAGTTGTTCACTTTACTTTTCTTCTGTTATGTGTTTTTACCTTACCTCTGATCCCTGAGCCACAGGCTATACCTTATGTAAAAACAAGAGACTACAGTCAGTTCACGACATCATTTTAAACCTTTTCTACTTATTTGTGTTGACATTAAGTACGGACTTACCTTTGTCCTGCATGGTGAGCTAGAGCTTGAGAAAAAAATGTTAGTCATTTACAAACACTGCAAAGGCCAACTTAAACATTTAAAGCTTAAAAACAAGTTCTAACATAATCTAGTCAGAGTCGCTGTCATCAAGTGAAAGGTTAAAAGGCCTTTCCCAGAAGCGTCTGACACCAACAGAACCCGAGGATGTTGAAGGGCCATAAAACTTGTCATCACTTACCTTGCACCTCTTTGCACTTACCTCATCAGTGCAGGTGTCGTCTCCGCTTCTCTTTGCTGAGGAGGTGAGAGCTGAGGTTGAAGGAGAAGCTGAGAGAGTAGCGGAAGAAGGAGCAGGAGAGGAAGGAGCTGAGGGAGCAGGGGAGGAAGCAGCTAAGGGAGCAGGAGAGGAAGCAGCTGAGGGAGGAGCAGAGGAAGCAGGAGAAGCTAAAGGATCACCAACCGGGAAGAGTGGGGCGTTGGCCTGGCCGAAAGGCGGCATGGCGAACGGGGCAGCACCTGGAGCAATAGGATGTTGCCAATCGTGCCAAAACGGCTCTGGAGGGAGCTCCTGGATGAGAGGGGAATCAGCTCTCTCATCCATGGTGTCATACCCCGAGTCATCACTAGGCCAATCGGCCCACTCTTCTGAGTTGTTCCAGTCAGAGGAATTGTCAGTGTCTTCACTCACCTCTTCGACGTCCTCAGGTATGTAGGGAGGGTACTCACCTTCCTCTTCACTGTCATCAGGATCCTGTGCTTCAGGAGAAGAGGGTGAGGATGGGAGAGGGATATACTCACCATACTCACCTTCACTGACACGCTCGGTATCAGAGTCATCCAGGATCCTGATGACCTCTGGAAGGCCTTCTTCTGCAGGACGCTCAACCACGTAGTCGAGACGACCTGTGAGGAAACAAGTTTAAAATAACATTAAGAATGTAATAAACATCAAGTGCTAAAGGAACAGAGCTACATCTGTTAGTTTGAGCAGACGATGAGAGAAAAGCATTTTAGGCTACATTTATGTCAGACTGAATGACACTTCTACTTGTTCATGCAAGCAAAAAACAGCTAAGTCAACTAAGTTCACATCATTAACTGCTATATAATAAGATATAGTAGTGGCATAACATAAGGATACCATTATTACTACTGTACTATGATTACTGTTTTCATATTCTTTTTTATATTCATTTATTTTTGTTATTTTTTATTATCATGTTTTGTAGCAGGGGAAAAGTTATAGTTTATTTCAATAAAGCCTTTGATCCAAGAAGAACAGGATGTTAGGAAGGGACCGGGATCTGGTGTGTTTACACCTGTGTGTTCTGACGTCATGACATGCTGAAGATGCTGTTACCACAGAGACTGATTTTGGGGCATTTTACAAATTTTAGTCCGTTAAGCTATTTTTAACCAAATCATTAAAAAAGTGTCAAATTTGAAGCCTTCAAATCAAAGTAACACCTTTTTTTTCAAATTCATACACCAGTCGTTAATAATTTCTACACCTCTCCCGGAAAATTTAAAGCATACAAACAATTTACGGGGAAAAATCTTGGAATAAGCATATTTTGATAACATTAAAACTTGATATTCACACTGGAACTTATTAAATTATTACAGTCATTTAGTAGCTCTTAAAATAACTGAAGAAATGTTAAAAGTACCTGCAGCGAAGTCCAGGGGGCTGTCGAGTCCACGACGAGCCATCTTCAGGCTTTGCTGTATGAAAAACAAGTACAAACAATCCAAAGATGAAGTACTTGTTGTGGCGAGCAAGTCAAATCCGCTTTCAGTAAATATTTTCCGAAAACTTAACTTTCCACAGGCTGAGGTTGGAGCAGGTCAAAACAAGTCCAATAGCAAGTGTAAAGGGACGAATGGAACCTTGTGCAGCATTTATATACCCTCCGCAGGCCATGGTTACGGTTGCCAACATTTTTCTTTTAAAAGCTAACAATAACTTAGCGTTCTCGCTACTCACTATGCTGTTAAACAGCTATATGTTAGCAATGACAACATTTAACAATGCTAGCCGTGCTGATTAGCCTTAGGATTGCTTGAGGTTGTTTCCAGCTCTAGTGGTCATAAGCGAACTTAGTTCTGTGCCAGCTTTTAGCACGAAAATCAATCTTGTAAAGCTCACTATTACAGTTTTTGCTCGTTGCTTGAACACTATAAACCCATGCTTAGACTAAAGTAACACAACTTGAAGCTTTTGTTACCATACCCCAAACACATGTACCCATACCTTAAACAAAAGTGCTGCTTTGCACTCTGGTTGCAATTATGCAACACACTTACTCCTTTATGCAACACACATGGTCCTGCATACTACACTCTATTTCATACATAAGACACTTCGTTCAAAAATGAAATTTCAGGGTGCCATTTGGAAAACACATGTATCCAAAATACAAAACACATCGGGTAATTGCAACCACTCAAATATACACCTGAAGGCACTTACTTGCAAAACTGAACACCAATTAGCCAGCCACAAAAAGCCCTCAGTTTAGCCAATTCAAGAACTTTGCAAGCATGGATGGAGGGAGAGCAAGAGGAAGAGGAGGAGGAGGTCAAAGAGGCCATGCACGGACCCATATTTCTGATGATATAAGAGCAACTTTGGTGGACCATGTCATCAACCACGGCCTGACTATGAGGGAAGCTGGGCAGAGAGTCCACCCACATCTAAGCCGTTTCACAGTGGCATCTGTAATAAGAAAATTCCGACTAGAAAACAGGTCTGTCTTCATCTCACTGCCTTCTACTCTACTCAGATGGTTTTCATAGTACTGTTCTACAGTTACCATATCAAGTGTACAGGGTATTGCAGGGTGCTAATGCTCCTTTTGCAGCCAAAGTGGTAGTTTCTGTGAAACATACCATGATTACTTATATTGAAGTACAGTGTTGTACAGTGGATGATACAGTATATACAGTGAAGTACTGTAAGAAAAATAAGCAAACCGATGACAATATGTGGTTGTATTTCTCTAGAATGACTCGAAGACCTTCTGGGGGAGGACGCCAACGCCTGTTCACACAACGGCAGGAACTTGCTGTTGTGGACCTAGTGAGGGCAGACAATGCCATCCGTCTCCACCAGCTACGACGGAAAATACTTGCAGACAGGCGAGTGTTCAGCAACATAGACCATGTGAGCATCACCACCATCAGACGCATCTTGGGTAAACACAGCATCACCATGAAGCAGCTCTACAGAGTCCCATTCGAGAGGAACAGTGACAGGGTCAAAGGACTTCGAGCTGAATATGTACGGGTACGTGTAACTGTCCCTTACATTTACAATAGAGTATTGGTGAAGTCCAGTAGCAGCTGAATATGTACCATATCAGTACCACATGGATCCATTCTGAGAGCTACACAGGTACCTGTGTGATGGGGTGAGGGTGCTGTATGTGTAGCACTGTAGTACAGTGATATGTTCCCCTTTTTTTCAGAGAATCTTGGCCATGGATGGAGCTGCACAGCCTCATGAATACATTTTCATTGATGAAGCTGGATTTGACCTGAGCAAAACAAGACGACGGGGTCGTAATGTAATTGGCCAAAGGGCAATTGTGCACGTCCCAGGGCAGCGCGGGGGAAACATCACATTATGTGCCGCCATATGCCTTCGAGGGCTTCTGCACCATCATGCAATACTAGGTCCATACAATAGCCAACACATACTCACATTTCTAGATGCTCTCCATGATATAGTTGTACAGAACAGACCAGATCAGCCCAGGTTTGTGGTGATATGGGATAATGTCAGTTTCCATCGGGCTGCTCTGGTCCAGGCCTGGTTCTCCAACCAAAGTCAACTTGAAGTGGTATGCTTGCCCCCTTACTCACCATTTTTAAACCCTATAGAGGAATTTTTTTCGGCTTGGAGATGGCGTGTATATGACCGCCAACTACATGCCTGCATGCCTCTTCTGCAGGCAATGGAACAGGCCTGCGGCGACATTCAGGTGACAGCAATCCATGGATGGTTTTGACATGGAAGAGGATATTTTCCCCGGTGCCCAGCGGGAGAAGACATTGCTTGCGATGTTGATGAGGTCCTGTGGCCAGACCCCAACAGACGGCGGGATCCATGAGCCCACGTATGCACAATTGTCATGATTTTTTGTTTACAGTATAGTGTTTTTTCTATTACTGTATTATGGGGGTTTTTTTGTTTTGGTTTTTTTTGCTTTATCTGAATTCATGGTACTGCAATGTACAATATTGAGTAGGTCTATTTGCTTTTTTGGTTGTTTGCAAATGTGTCTCCTGAAAATATGCCTTCTGAATGAACAATGGAAATCAAAGACTGCAGTGCTTTATATAAAGTAGACTAGTGTGTTCCTCCTGCTCTGTAAGTGTTTGCATATGATGCAAGTATGTGTCATTTTGTCAACAGAGTTACATTTTGACAAAGGAATGTTAGGTTTTGATAGCAGAGTTTAGGTTTTGAGAGTAGAGTTTCAATTTGGTGCAGATGTGAATGGTATATTTCCCAGTGTTGTGTCATGTTTACTTGTGTTTAGGGTTTTGGCACAATGAGCAAAGTTTTGCAAAATGTGTTCAGGCAACGGGCAAAAACTGTAAACTGACAAAGCCTTAGAGCCTAGAAACTATGATACTTACAACTGTGCTATGTTTGTCTCATAGCATATAGCAAGACCCCATAACTGACCTTTGACCTCTTCTCAAGATTAGATAATGCTATATAGAGCTATTTTAGCACTATGTTTCTTACTGCCATTGTTTGACAACATATAAGCATAAAGGAAATGATATATTGAGATTCTAAATATCAGGTTATTATGACTTTATTATAAACTTTACAGTAACAGTTCAGAACTATTAAGCAAGCTTAGTTTTGGAAAAATCCCATTTGTGATCAAAACTTTTTACTTCATATTTATTACTAAATAATTCAATAAATTATACTCAAGTACTGAATAGTCACAAAAAATAGTAATTATGCTGAAAATTATGTTAAAGTGGTTTTCGACTGAGCATATAAACAAAAGCCTGGGAAAAAGTTCTGTTGAACAACACACATATGTTACCAATATTGTAGCCGGTGTTATTTAATAATTTGTTTTATTTTTGATACAATTTCAAACTTTATTAACCTTTTCAATAAAACAAAGTTTCAGATTTAATTATTCTGAAACTAAGTTTAAGCTTCCCAGAACGTTTTGTTGCAAGTTACATTACTGATATAAGAAATATAAAATGTTTGTATTGTTCACCCACAAGTGCAGTCTCTGGCTCAAACACAGAAGCTTGATATGTTTGGTTGTCAGTCCAGACATTCCTAAAGAAAGTTGTCCTTCTTCAGCTCCAGACCTTTCTAGATAAAAATGGCATTAGTGAAGTATTTCAGTCTGGTTTTAAAAACGCACCACAACACTGAAACTGCTCTTGTAAAAGTTTTTAATGACCTTTTAACTTTTCTGACTTGGGAGATTTTGCCATTTTAATACTGTTAGACCTCAGTGCTGCATTTGATGGGATTCTTATCGCTCGGCTTGAGCACTGTGTCAGAATCAAAGGGACTGCTTTGGAGTGGTTTAAATCTTACCTGTCCAACCAAAGTTTTTCTGTTAGATTGGGGGAAACATCGTCCTCAGAAGCCTCACTTTCTTGTGGGGTCCTCAAGGAGTCCAATCTTGGTCCAGTTCTCTTTTCTATTTATATGCTCCCCATGGGTTCAATTTTTTGAAAAACATGGGATCTCATTCCATTGCTATGCAGACAACTCACAGATTTACCTGCCACTGAAACGTGAATCTGTGAGTCGTCTGAAGGGTTTGCTAGATTGTTTGGAGGATGTTGAGGATGGCATGGATGGCTTTTAACTTCCTTAACCTAAATGAACAGAAAACAGAGGTGATTGTGTTTGGTCCCTGTGACCGCTGTGACTTTGGCCCTTTAGGAATTCATAATAATAATAATAAAAACCTTTGCAAGGAACCTAGGAGTGTTTTTTTTTACTCTAATCTAATGTTTGATAAACAGATTAATGCTGCCTTTGCTGTAACTGCTCCTAAGCTCCCTTCACGTCAGGACTTCCCCAACATTGGACACTTTTAACTGACCATTCATCCTCCTCTTTCTCTCATTTTTTACATTCATCAGGTCCTCAGAGTACTCGTTCCATCTTCCCAACACACTCTTTTCACTGTTTAGCACATTTCCATCTTTATCCATCTTACTCCACAAATAGTCTTTTCCTTCGGGGCCGACAAACTGACAACTTTCAACATAATCCATTTGATTTCCAGCTTCAAACTCGTGATAATGACGGACACTCTCTTCACCCTGAAACAGCATTCATGAAATCTTCCTTCAAGATTACAACTACTTGATTTACAGTGGAGTGAAAAAGTCTTTGGCTTCTTCCTTATTTCCTTTTTTTGTATGTTTTTCACATGTGAAAGTTTCAGATCAATAAACAAATTTAAATATGAGGCTATTTAAAAAAAACAAACATCAATCATCCAAACAATTTATTCAAAAAATGGAATTTTGAAACAAGTGAGCTGTAAATACAAAATTGCAGTTGCACTAAAACACATTTTTGCATTGTCCAACTTTCTTATCTCTCGTCTGCTCTCACAGTGAGTCACACACATTTGTATTTACAGAGCACACTTTGACAAGTAGTCTAAACTCTGGGTGAAGTGTGTGATCACACCGAGTCCCAGCTGGTTTGAGGAGCAGACTGAGTCTCTGCAGGGTTTAAACTCAGTCCCTGGAAAACAGACACAGTCCAGTTATATCTGGATGAAAACTGTCTCTGTGAAGGCAGTTTTGTTTTTGTTAACACTCCCTCAGAGAGGGACAGCTGGTTCATGTTTATTTAATCCCATTATCCAAAGACACTTCTACATCATCATCCACAGTTATGGGTCAATGACAATATCAAATAACAAGATCAGAATAACAACCTTAGGATTATTGAGATTTGTACTTACTGTGGTTTCATCCATCTGAGTTTTGTTCCCTAAAATGAGAGAAGAAAGTCAATTTCAGTTTTGTTTTAAAATTCAAAATCATTCAATCTTAAATGTACCTTTATGTCTTGTCCTTATATTGACTGTTGCAGCAGTTATTAAAAGCGCTGCTAATCCCACAGAGACAACAATGAACCTCAAAGAAACAAAAAATCTGTCAAACACAAAAAATGTGATTATTAAAATTATTTGGTTGCAGTTTTCTGTTCCGTGTAAATTCCTTTCTTTTAAAAATGTAACAGCATTTTATTAATAAATGTGCAAATTTCTGTGATATGATTTGTATTTAAAAGTATTTATATACAAAGTTAAAGTGAGTTTTCATTTGCATATCATTTCAAAAGCTCAAATAAATTTAAAATAAACAGATATTTATGCAACCAGCTTAATCTTCAGTCCTGCTTTTGAAGGACTCTTCATTGTTGGGGTTGTTTCTGATTTTGTGCTTATTTCAGTTTTTCTGGCTGGATTCTTTGTTGTTTTTGTGTCACCTGAATAAATGAAAAAGTAAAAGCACAAAAGTTTTTCATGTTTCTCATCTGATGTAAACATGAGAAACAATATTCTACTTTCACACTTGAAATATTTAAGTAAATGTTTGATGTGATTTTACTTATATTACAGTTTTTGCCCACTGCTTGAACACATTTTGCAAAACCCCGCTCGCTGTGCCAAAACTGTACACACAAGTACACATGACACAACACTGGGAAATATACCATTCACATCTGTGCCAAATTGGAACTCTACTCCCAAAACCTAAACTCTGCTGTCAAAACCTAACATTCCTTTGTCAAAATGTAACTCTGTTGACAAAATGACACATACCTGCACCATATGCAAACACTCACAGATCAGGGGGAACACACTAGTCTGCTGTACATAAAACACTGCAGTCCTTGATTCCCATTGTTTATTCAGAAGGCACATTTACAGGAGACACATTTCCAAACAACCATAAACGCAAATAGACCTACTCAATACTGTACATTGCAGTACCATGAATACAGGTACAGCAAATAAAACAACAACAACACAATAGTACTGCAATAGAAAAAACACTATACTGTAAACACAAAAAACCATGACAATTGTGCATAAGTGGGCTCATGGATCCCGCCGTCTGTTGGGGTCTGGCCACAGGACCTCATCAACATCGCAAGCAATGTCCTCTCCCGCTAGGCACCGGGGTAAATATCCTCTTGCTCTCCCTCCATCCATGCTTGCAAAGTTCTTGGAATGGCTACGCTGAGGGCTTTTTGTAGTTGGCTAATTGGTGTTCGGTTTTGCAAGTAGGTGCCTTCAGGTGTGTATTTGAGTGGTTGCAATTACCCGATGTGTTTTGTATTTTGGATACATGTGTTTTCCGAATGGCACCCTGAGATTTCATTTTGTGAGCGAAGTGTCTTATGTATGAAATAGAGTGTAGCATGCAGGACCATGTGTGTTGCATGAGGGAGTAGGTGTGTTGCATAATTGGTACTGGGGTGCAAAGCAGCGCTTTTGTTTAAGGTAGGGGTACATGTGTTTGAGGTATGGTAACAACAGCTTCACGTTGTGTTACTTTAGTCTAAGCATGGGTTTATAGTGTTCAAGCAACGGGCAAAAACTGTATTGTCTGTTTGTCTCTGTTTGTCTCTGTTTCCCCTGCGAAAGACTGGCGACCTCTCTGGGTTGTACCCCTCCTCTCGCCCTATGATAGCTGGGATAGGCTCCAGCTCCTCTGTGACCCTGGTAAAGATAAGCGGAAGATAATAAATATATGGAGTATGTTGATGTGGTGGAGGAGGTACAAGTATCTGGGCATCCACATCTGGCCATTTTCTCTAACAGGCTGATTCAGTTCCACTGTCACAAAGACTGAAACAAAAAGCATTTCATACCCCACATGTGATCACCTTCTATTATAAGCTACAACAATAATAATAATAATCATCATCATCATCATCATCATCATCATCTCATCATTGTTGTCCATGTATCTTCTCGTCTTCACTGCGTAGGCAGATCCTGAAGTTTCCTACGCTACGCTACACCAAAACCACGAATACAGTTTTTTTAATTGGTTTGGCGCAGTTTTCACAAGCAACTGGTACATTTTCAAAACTCTTAGTACTTATATCACAACAGATCATCAAAAGTGCACCTTTTTCAAACATTTCAGCATATTTTCAATTGTGTTAGTACAATACACATAATGACAAAATATCATTTTCACTACACAAAATAAGTGTTTCATCTAAATAAATGTTTCGTTCACAGTTACTGCCTTTCATAATGTTGTCACTATAAAATTTTTGATTTGCATCTCTTATCATTCAGTTTACAGTTTTTTCTGAATGCTTAAACCCTAACTGTGATTCCTGTAGCACAATCTCTAAAACTATTCAGACTTATAGCAAAACCACTCACTGAGTGTGCAAAACTAAAAGCACAAAAACTGCTTTGCACTCAGTTTGCAATTTTGTAACACACACTTTGCAAACCTGTAGGCACAATTCACTGCACAACACTCAATTACCAAATTTCCAACACACTCCTAGCAAAGTATACACATGTATGGCTATCATTAACACTAATTTGCCAACTGTCTGGCACACTTTCACATGTCAAAACTTTCTTAGATAATTAGTTCACTTTGCAATCAGCCTAAGCACTATAATACAGGTAAGCTGTGTGTGCGGAGTACAATGGAGGGAGCAGAAAGAGTGAGAAGTAGAGGAGGCCGAGGAAGAGGACGTGGAGGTGAAGAAGTAGGATGAAGAGGACGACAAGGACAAGGAGGAGCAAGAGGAAGACGAGGAGGGGGGAGAGGAAGATGAGGGGGGGGGAGAGGAAGGGTAGGAAGAGTAAGAAATAGAATTGTAGAGCTACAATAGTGGACCATGTAATCAACTATGGAATGACCCTGAGGGTAGCTGGCCAACGGGTCCAGCCTAACTCGAGCCGCTACACTGTAGCAAGTACCATAAGGACATCTTGAAATGAGAATCGGTTAGTACAGTCACTTCGCACAAAGATTTGTAGCACTGCCATATGCCAATGAGAAACACACCAATACCATTGATGTAAAAATACTGAAATTGTTACTTTACAGAATTGCTAGATGACCAGATGCTGGGGGCAGAGGAAGCATGTTCACTGCAGACCAAGTAACCCATATAGTCATTATGGCGATTGCAAATAATCCTATACTTGGAAATGAACACTTGTGTTTGTTTTGATGTGTTTGAATAAACACCAGTACTTGAAGTTTGGATCCCTCTATGCTTATGGATCTATGACAGAAGTATGAGCTCAAACTGACATAGCCTACCTTGTGCACAGAGAAAGCAAAAGCCAGATGTGTTTTATATTCATACCATCAGTGTGCAGTTGGCGCATTGTGTGCTTAGTAGATGATGGCTTGTGTGTACTGTTTGATACGGAAACACCATTTTTACGAAGGTGTGAAGAGTTAATCTAGCTGTGTTTGCTTTTGCAAGAGAACTACAATGTTTTGATTATTGGGTGACAGGTTTTCTTATTTGTGTGAAGAGTTTTGCAAAATTAGCCAATAGTTACAAAAAATGTGCTTAAGCAATCGGAAAAAACTGTAATACATTTTTCTGTCATTTAATTCAACCGATCTTAATGTTTAATCAATGAATCATTCATTATGTCCATGGATTTTCAACTTGACTGATTGTTGTCTGGTCATTTGTAAGTTCCTTTTAAGAGGAACAATGTCCAGGTGAAACAACTGCGTTCAGAATATATTCAGGTACAACACTAAACTGGCATGCAATTACTGTAACAGAGGGTGATGGAGCTGGACGCTGCTGTGAATCATCACAAGTATATTTTTGTTGATGAGGCCGCTTTCAATCTAGCAAAAACTAGACACAGAGGACGTAACCTTATTGGGCTACCATCCACGTCCCTGGACAACGTGGGGGGAACATCTCATGTGTGCAGCTATATCTGAAGATGGTGTGGTAGGCTGTAGACCAGTTCTAGGGTCATACAACACTGAACACCTGATTTTTTTTTTTAAATGAACTGGAGCAGGCCTGTCAGGGAGAAGACATCGTCTATGTTGTTGTGTGGGACAATGTCAGCTTCCACCATGCACAGCTGGTTCAGGAATGGTTTCAAACACACCATATTCCCCTTTCCTCAACCCAATTGAGAAATTCTTCTCTACATGGTGGTGGAAGGTGTATGATCGCCATCCCCATGAGCATTTCTCCCTTCTTCAAGCCATGTGTGGAGCTTGTGGTGATATAACTGCTGAGCAATGTCAAGCCTGGATTCGTCTTGCCAGGAGATTTTTCCCACGGTGCCTGAACAACGAAGACATCCACTGGGATGTTGATGAAAACTTATGGCCCAATGTTAATGACCGGCTTGATTAATTGTATAAAAGTGATAAAAAATAAAATAAAAAATATATTGTGCTTATGTAAATGACTTGTTGTTTTTTCTCCCTTTTTCGTGTGTGTGTGTGTATATGTGTATATATATATATATGAATATATTTTTTATTTTTTTTATTTTTTATTTTTTTTGTTATGCCTGAACATAAGTGTAATACTTGCTGTGTAAAGTTTTACAGTTCAGTTACACTCATTCATCACCAAGGACAATTTGAAACGCTTACCTTGTATTATTTGCTCCTGAATGAAATGATTGGTAAAAGTACTACGTTGAAAAAAGATCTTACTGTTTTGTTTGGGTGAGTAAAGCAAATGTTCTCAGTATATATCACAATGATCATATGTTCTGCAACAATGATTAAGTGGAATGAAAATATGTGCAAATACAATGAACTCATGACATCAGATTTGAAAGAATGACTAGTGGTGTTACAAATGTGATCAAATGTGAGTTTTGTACTGAGAGATTTGAAAATGCACACTTTAGTTGTGAAAATAGTACCAAACCAATTAAAAAAAACTGTAAAGTTCAGGTAAGGTTTTGTCTTTGTGTATTATTTATTTATCTACTATATTTATATTTATGTATTTATTTACTCAGTAACATCAGTAACGAGAGCTCACAGAGAGCACAACCCTCTCTGAAGGTCAAGGGCCATACATCAGCTATTACACCATGCAGAGTTTTTATGGATTGTTTATGCTGATGTGAGCATAGTTAACTGAGTCCTCCTGCAGCAATCATGTGAGTAACTACAAAACATTTGATGGGCGACTTGTTAACTGCAAAACAGAACTTCATAGAAGTTGGTGGAGAGGCTGAGCATGGGCAAACAAAGAATATTTGATCCACAATTTCTTTGAAAGTAAAAATAATGTATTGAACACAGAAGCATGTGATCTCTAAGCGCCCTTCCACTACTTCCATCGAACCGCTTATCCACTTCAGGGTCACAGTGTTATGTCACTTTTCCAGGTTCGTGGTGATGATGAAGGTGATGCAGTGACCTACAGCACTGTGAAGGCTCATTCCTCTTCTGCTGCAGCCACTGCTGATCCCAGCAGCCTCTACTCTACTCTCAGTTTCCCAGTCACATAGTTCAAGTTAACAAAAAGGACTCGCATTTAAGTTAAAGACTAATTTTGTGTTTGCATGCAACAGATTGATAGCGACGTGCTAATTATCATAAACTATTAGATAGATACCATTATTATAACAAACATTTGGTTTCAAATCCAGAAGCACGTCTTTATATCCTCCATTAAAACTATATAAATAAATGTAAATAGAAACTTTATTTTCTTTATGAAATCAGACCAGTGTGTTTCCAGAATGTGATCACTGGAGGGCAACTTGCATGTGACAAATAAAGTTCTGATTGATTGATTGAAGTGTGAATATCTAAATGTACCCACATAAGCCTGGTATAGATATTAAAGATATAGTTATACATTTATATTTTACAAAAACATTTCCGCTAACATTTGTACATTATTAACATATTTGCAACTTAACAACAAAAAGTTGTTCCTGGTTAGTTCAGCAGAAGACATGTGGAGGTTAAATGTCATTTAAACCCTGCTTACACTTGCTGTTCACTTTAATTTAGCTTCAGTTTTTTATTTCCTGTTTTACTTTGAAGTTTACTTTTCTTTCATGTCTCGCATTAGTCCTACTTTTTATTCTGTTATTTCTCAATCTGCCCATATTGTCTTCATCTGTGTTTATCCTAAACCTCAACTAGTCCTCGATGTATATAAAGTCCTGTCCTCCTTTATCTTTCCCTGATCATTTGTTGGATCTTGTGATTCGGGTTTCTTCTTTAAGTTTTGTTTAGTTCCTTCCACATTCAGTTCTCAATTTTGTTTTCGTTACATTTTAATTTGAGCAATTTTTAAGTCTGCTGTTTTCCATTTTATTTCTGCACATAAATAAACATTCATATTTGTAAACCATTTCTTTATTAATATTATTTTTTATTACAAAGTTATACTACTAATCTCTTCTCACTATTACAACTAGCATGAAAACCACCTGACGTTCTGTAAGTCTCTGTTATCCCAATAGAAAAGCTCTGATACGTATAAGAATTTTCTCAAAGGACTTCTAAATACCCTCTTGGTTTTACAGCTTGACTTGATGAGCAATAACACTGTGATGGAAAATGTCTTTATTCTATGTATTCATAACATATTTTAACAATAGAAGAATATAAGGGGCACCTTTGGGGGTGGGAGGTATGCCCCCCACACCTCCACCAGTGACGGCCAGAAAGGGCACCTTTTGCACGTACGAGGACGCACACATGCACACTGATGCACGCGCGTTCGCTCATCTGAAAAAGTGGCACTTCCGGGCCACGCGGTCCCCACTGCGCACGCTCTATGGCCTCCATATTAATGATCAATGATAACTGAAGAGGAAGCTTGAACCCTGGCTCTGGACATTTTCATGACAGTGGCAGTGCAGACATCTACATGTTTTTTTCCATCATAAAGACTGTGATATGAAGCATCATCAAAGTGTCACTTCAGTAATGCTGCTGAGAGAAAGAAGTGTTCACTCGTGTTTTTTAATAGGTGACTTAAAACACCAAACTCTAATTTCAGGGGTTTATTTTAAGTTTAAAGAATATAACAGCTGGTAAGACAGCTGGTTTAGTCACTGTGAATGTTAAAGGAGATTTGTTAAACCATTGCTTAATGGCCCGTTAAGCAATGGTTTAACAAATTTGCAGTGCAAGTCACTCTTTACTAACACATTGTAGATCAGTTTATCTACAATGACACATGATTTTTGAAGTTTTGTGTGTGAGGGTTTAGTCTCTCACACCTTACCCTTTCCTCTCCAGTATCACAACAGTATGACTCCAAAGTACGGTTCAGTAAACAAACAAGGACTCTAATGTCAGAACAGAAAGATGCAGTTGGAAGATAATTGATTGTGTTTTTATGACGTGTAGTAAACTATACCCCTCTTCTTCTTCTATGTTGTTGTTCTTGTGTGTGTGTGTGTGTGTGTATACCTTAGAAGTCAAAGTATACTAATACTTTTGTAAGTATTAGTCATACTTACAAAAACATTAAGCGTCTTCTCCCACCCTCAAAGACAGACAAAAAAAGGTTTTTGCACGTACCACTTTTCCACGACACCACACAGCCAGCCTGAATGCATTTTAGATGCATCCTGAAGCGAAATCAGTTTAGTTGCAAAACTCATTGACAAACCAATGGCCATTTTTTTCAATTTCCATTAGTCTAACTACAATACTGAAGATATAAACCTTTGTGGATCCTTGAGCTGTTAAATGAGCTTTGAAGTATTAAAATAATTTACATAGTGAGAAACTTGTTCTTAATCAAGTGGCCAATTTAGACATGACCTTTGCCAGTACTGAGTCAGGATGAGCTCACAACCAATCATCCGTAACTACAACGACAAGATCCAAACAAGACATTAAATTATGTTACTAAAAATTCTGAAATAATTTGTGGGTATTACAGTTTTTTCTGAATGCTTAAACCCTAACTGTGATTCTTATAGCACAATTTCTAAAACTATTGATACTTATAGCAAAACCACTCACTGAGTTTGCAAAACTAAGAGCACAAACACTGCTTTGCACTCAGTTTGCAATTTTGTAACACACACTTTGCAAACCTGTAGCTACAATTCACTGCACAACACTCAATTACCAAATGATCAATGCACTCCTAGCAAAGTATACACATGTATGGCTATCATTAACACTATTTTGCCAACTGTCTGGCACACTTTCACATGTCAAAACTTTTTTAGATAATTAGTTCACTTTGCAATCAGCCTAAGCACTATAATACAGGTAAGCTGTGTGTGCGGAGTACAATGGAGGGAGCAGAAAGAGTGAGAAGTAGAGGAGGCCGAGGAAGAAGACGTGGAGGTGAAGAAGTAGGATGAAGAGGACGACAAGGACAAGGAGGACCAAGACGAAGACGAGGAGGAGGGAGAGGAGGATGAGGAGGGGGGATAGGAAGGGTAAGAAGAGTAAGAAATAGAATTGCTGATTACATCAGAGCTACAATAGTGGACCATGTAATCAACCGTGGAATGACCCTGAGGGAAGCTGGCCAACGGGTCCAGCCTAACTCGAGCCGCTACACTGTAGCAAGTACCATAAGGACATCTTGAAATGAGAATCGGTTAGTACAGTCACTTCGCACAAAGATTTGTAGCACTGCCATATGCCAATGAGAAACACACCAATACCATTGATGTAAAAATACTGAAATTGTTACTTTAGAGAATTGCTAGATGACCAGATGCTGGGGGCAGAGGAAGCATGTTCACTGCAGACCAAGTAACCCATATAGTCATTATGGCGATTGCAAATAATCCTATACTTGGAAATGAACACTTGTGTTTGTTTTGATGTGTTTGAATAAACACCAGTACTTGAAGTTTGGCTCCCTCTATGCTTATGGATCTATGACAGAAGTATGAGCTCAAACTGACATAGCCTACCTTGTGCACAGAGGAAGCAAAAGCCAGATGTGTTTTGTATTCATACCATCAGTGTGCAGTTGGCGCATTGTGTGCTTAGTAGATGATGGCTTGTGTGTACTGTTTGATACGGAAACACCATTTTTACGAAGGTGTGAAGAGTTAATCTGGCTGTGTTTGCTTTTGCAAGAGAACTACAATGTTTTGATTATTAGGTGACAGGTTTTCTTATTTGTGAGTTTTGCAAAGTTAGCCAATAGTTACAATAAATGTGCTTAAGCAATCAGAAAAAACTGTAAATGAAATCAACCACAAAGAGAAACATCCTTTTTCATTATTTATTTCTCCACATGACACAGAAGTCGTTCGACACTTTACAAACATCCGTTTGGATTTTGATTTTAAAAAAAGTTTGTCAACAGTGTAAGAAATTACTGATAGTTACAGAGATTACCCCAAAACCATCAAAGACTGTGCTCTGAGGATATTTGTGCGTTTCCACTTGCAGTTAATGCAACACATTTGAAGAAAGGGAAACAACCATTTCATACAACCAAGGATGTCACGACTCTGAAACAGACTGAAATCATGATACAAACATGTGCAGTAAGTCGTATCGTACCATTATACTCATGTAGAGCTGGAATGATGAAGGTTTTCCGGTAACCTAGAAATATATTAGACACTTAGTTTTGCTTTTGCTCATTTTAAAACAAAATATCAATCGGATTGTTTGGTGTAGTAAAAATATTTTTTTCTCTGTATTTTGTTAGAAATTTTCTTTTGAAAAACCTCGAGGCGTAAACCACCATTGCTGGTTTTCAGAGGACTGTGCCAACCCAAACAAACATCTGATGAAGCTGGTCCAGTAAATTGGTCTAAACGTAAAAATGCATTCAGGATTTATCTTCTTTGACATCCTCATTGGTCCCTTTAAACATCATTAATCAGATGCAGCAGCTGCAAATTATATATATATGTAAAAGAGACATCGATAGCAGCACCCACTTCCTATTTCTTCCCTTTGCTCCTCGATTTGGCTCATCGATGCACAAACACTGATCATCTCTTAACCATTTCAAACAAGACAGATTCTGGTTCTATATGTTAATTATGTTAATGGTTTTAAGACATGTAAAAATAAAGGAATCTTGAAATACAGCAGGAAAGAAAACAAGTAAACATTTGTGTGACTGGAGAAAAAAAAAGTTCTGTGTTACAGCAGCATGTTATAAACTTTAACTCAGTATTAAATCTAGTATTTAAACCTACTTGCACCCCTCGGGGGCAGGAAATGAGAAATGTATAGATTTCAGAAAAGATACATTTTTGTTTCTCTGACAGTTTGTAGGACAAAGAAGCAGCACACTGTCACAATCAGCAGGGCTGATTGTGTGTAGAGTGAAGGGTGGACCCAAATGCAGACGGAAACAAAAGGCAAAATGCAAGGCTAACAATAAACTAAACTGGGTGAGCTAAATTAACTTAAAAACCTACAACAGGAACATGGACTTGACGCGAGGAGACTTGACGCAACTTCTTGGCTTGCAAACAAAGCAGACGATCTGACAATGACACACTGAAAACACAGGACTTAAATACACAGGAGGTGATTAGGGGAAGTGGGAACACATGGAGGAACAGCTGACTGACATGAACCTAATGACAGGACGGGGGAAGTGAAACTAAATACAATGAACAAAGAACACACGACTCCTTCAAAATAAAACAGGAAACACTGAAACTAGACATGACAACACAAGCTTAACAGACCTAACACGTGATGAACGATACAAGAACTCAAACATAGAAACCAAGGAAACAATAATTAATAACTGCCTTTCCTTAACTAAAGCTAAATAGGAATGACACAAACTAATCACATATCTAAAATGAGACAAATACAAAATGAACTCAGAGCGCTGGGTCAGAGACCCAGCCTGTGACACACACTGAGTTATCGGCCCAGTACGGTGGCCAGCAGGGCCATTCGGATGTACATGCCATTCTCCGCCTGACGGAAATATGCCGCCCTCGGGTCTGTGTCCACCTCCACGCTGAGAGAGAAATAACAAAGAGAAACAGATCATTAGTCCACTTAATCAACACAATAGCAAATAATGTAAGGTGGGTTAAAATAAAATTCAGTTCAAATTTAAGTTAGTTAAAAGAAATCGTACTGAAATTAGACATTGTACACAAAACGTTACATTTTTGCAGCCCATTTAAGGGCTCAAGCAACATTTAAACAACACAGCTGGAACTGATATTGTTGTCAGACATTTGACTGAGCGCGTCTCACCTGATTTCATTGACTCTGGGCAGCGGGTGCATCACCACCATCTTCTGTTTGGCTCCAGTCATGATGTGAGGAGTGAGGACGAACTGACCAAAACACTGAGAGAAACAACAGAGTCACAGTTAAAGATCAAAAATACTCCGGGATCATCCAGTCACATGAGACCTGAGCTGATTGGTTCTGTCTGCACCTATGAATGCTTAGCTAAAGGGTTCCACTTCCATATTTCCCCACACGCTTACATCTGTAGAGGGGTGAGGGAACGCCTTCTTTCTCGCATATCTTCTTGTTTTCTTAAGACAATTCTATTTAATAGTTTTGCCTCTAGAAATATTTCATTTGGAAAGAACTTTGTGACGAATAACTGAACAAATCAGCTGCTTTCCACTAAAGATGAACTCCAAATGCAGACAAACCCCAGCTTCACCAGATGGAGTCAGTGGAGTTTGCAGTGCAGAATAGTGGATTAGGGAAAATGTCACCATGAGACCAACTGAACGATATCAAAAACGATTACCGGGCCAGCATGAGGCAGGAAGCACCAGGCCTAACTACAGATGCGCTGTGAGTATATGCAAGTATCTGTGTCACAAAATAAAACCAGTCGGTGAAATGAAACTTACGGCTTTGTACTCCTCCTCAGATGCAAACCTCTCCTTCTGGATCCTCGTCATGTAGAGGACGTCGGTGTCAGGCAGAGCCTCCTCGATGCTGTCAAACTCCTCCTGCAAACAAACATGTTTTTTTAAATTAGCAGTTTTTAGTACATATTTGTGAAAACTCCTCTTTGCTGTGTAACCATGTTTAGTCCTCACCTGTTTGATGCCCTTTGAGGCCACGTAGCTGACGATCTCTGCTGGCATGTGGAGGTTTTTGGGAGCCACGTAACGCAGAGTGATGCGGTACTGGGTCAGCAGTTTGGCGAGGGAATGAACCGTTCGGCCATGTTTCAGATGTCCAACCATCGTTATCTGACAGACGCCACAGTTTTAACATGTTTTCATGTAAAGTTTTATTCTGGCTGAAGATTAAATTAAAAAGGAATCATGTCGCTCACCGTCATGCCGTTGACCGTTCCCAGCTCCTCTCTGATGGTGAAGACGTCCAACAGGGCCTGAGTGGGATGCTCCCCGACACCGTCGCCAGCATTGATCAGCGGCTTACGGCACTGACGGGACGCGCTCTGAGAATTGATTTGATTTTGATTTTATTGATTAGCATTCAAATTCAAATCTCAGTGAAAACAGTGAAAAAAAAACAAAAACAAAAAAACAGTGAAAACAGAACAAAAATCTACCATAAAGAAAGAAAGCATGAGACAAGGCTAATCAAAAGGTATTGGCTGAAGCATTTGCTTATTACGCCAACCCTTTTCACAAAATATCTTTTTGTATGCAGCTCCTGTACACAGGGCTTGAAGAAAATAATAAAACAAAGCAAAAACCAAACAAACAAAAAAAAAAAAACCAAAGAAAAAAAAACTTTCCACCTTAGATAAGTAACTACATCAAAGCAAAAGAATCAAGAGGTTGTTTTTTTTTCTCCTTTTTGCTCTTTTCATTCTTGATTTATATATTTTTCTATTACTCTATTTTTAAACATGTTTTTAAACAAGGAAAATGAACTACACCTTTTTAAATCACTGTCATAACTATTCCACAGGTTAACTCCTCTAACAGAAACACATCTCTGCTTTATATTTGTCCTTATCTTGTTTTTTTTAAAGAAATCTGTTCCCCTTAAGTCATATTGACTCTCTCTGACTTTGAACAGCTTCTGAGTACTGGGGCAAAGCAAGTTATTTTGTGCTTTATACATTATCTGTGCCATTTTATATTCAACTAAATCATAAAATTTCAGGGTATTCAGATTAATAAACAAAATGTTAGTTGGTTCTATATAGTTTGATTGGTTTATAATTCTTATAGCTTTTTTTTGTAACTTGAAAATATGAAGAGTGTTCGTTTTATATGCATTACCCCATATCTCCAGACAGTAAGTCATATATGGAAGCAACAGAGTACAATAAAGTGTGTATAATGATTTTTTGTTCAGGACATGCTTTGTTTTATAGAGAATAGCAATGGTTTTTGACATTTTTGTTTTCACGTGGTTTATATGAGACTTCCAACTCAGCTTATCATCAATTATCACTCCAAGAAATTTATTTTCGTACACTCTTTCAATTTCAATTCCATTAACCCTTATTTTAGATACATTTTTCATTTGTCTAGTGCCAAAAATAATCAATTTTGTTTTCTTTATATTTAATGATAACTTATTTACATCAAACCAGTTTTTTAATATATTTAACTCCTTTTCCGCTGTAGTCAGAAGCTGTTCTAAGTTTTTAGCTGAGCAGTACAGAGTGGTATCATCAGCAAACAATACGAAGGAGGAGTCACGTGCGTAAGATATTAAAAACTCATCTTCAAACTAAACAAGCATCAAAAAACACACAACAGGGTGCTGCTGCAGTTACTTTTATGACCAATTAGTGTTTATTTTCTTTTACGTAAAGAAAACTTTTAATAAAAAAAAGTATCCATCTAAAATCCACCTCTACAGCTCCAGGTGTTGGGTGACGCAGCACGAGGACGTCAGCGTAGCCACTCATGATCTGGACAGAGTCCGCCAGCGATTCTCCCTTCAGCGAGGAGGAAGTGGCCTCGCTGGAATGGACGACGGAGCCGCCCAAACGCTGCATGGCCGCTGCGAAGGAACTGCTGGTGCGAGTGCTGACCTCATAGAATATGGAGGCCATTACTTTACCCTGAACAGGAAGGCATGAGGAATGAGGGATTACTTTAAGGTACCTCATCATTCTATAACTTTGGTCATGTTTGATACGAACATCCACCATTGTAACAGCACATAACTGAAATTAGTGAATAGTGCAGTAACATGAGGCACATTTAGGAGATACCTTGAGTATTTCCAGGCTTCGTTCCTTCTGAACCATCAAACGTAAAGTGTGAGCAACATTGGGAGAAACCCTCGAGGTAAAACAAAAAACTGCTGTTCCAAAGCATTCTGGGAGCTGTAATACCAGGTGGCAGGCCGGGATCAGAGGCACGGTGGATGCGGGACGGCAGCAGGTAGCGGCTTTCTCCACCAATGCGTCGTGGGCTCGCAGCTCGAGTCCGCACTCCATCCCGGGGTGGAGTTGGACGCTGACGCTCAGGAGTCTGATGGAGCAGAATTAATGTAAACAAAACACATGAAGTAATCCCCACATAGAGGAGTTCAAGAAACACTCAAAACAGTTCTAAGTACAGGCTTTAAATGTTTTTGTTTGTAATTAAACTCTGTTAGCTGTACGTTCAAATTCTGTGAACTTTTTAGATGTCATCTACGCTCATAAGAAAGAAGACCGGGGATATAAGCACCGGAAAAGAGCTTCCTCCAAACGGTGGTGTCTAAGACCTCTTTCTTAGAAATAAAGTGAGGAGCTGCTATTCCTCCACATTTCAAAAGGAACAAGTTGATACCTGCTGTTTGCCTCCTACCAGACATTTCAGGCATGGAAGAAACACCAACTTTAATCACTGATCTGAACCTCTCGATTTTGCTTGCTGTGTCTTTTACAGCATTTTAAACTAATTACATCTAAGAAGTTCTTTTATTCAATTTGTTGAATGAAATTCTAGTGTTTTCTTTCAGTTACGTTTACTTAGCATCAACTAGCCGATATCTGCTGCTGTGTGCACGTTCTTCATGGCTATGGCTGCTAAAGAAGTGTGTTAGTGTTGGCAGATAACTTCACTCTCTTCTTAAATCTGGTCAATTTTGGCTCCAAAAATAATCATGGTGGTGGCCAAAACACCAATGTGATGTAATATTATTGTAGAGTCTTTATCTTACAACAGAAAGCATGGAAGGCAGCTGCATTATTACCGCATTCACTTTTATTACCATTGGAGTTTCTTTGACAGGTTCTGGAGGATGGGTGGAAGAAGTGGGCCAAGTCTTCACATCCTCACCGTAACCTGGAGGCACGAGCACCTGAAGGAGACAGGACACGTACTTTATTAGATCAACTACATTTATTCTCTTTGTTTTCTTGTTCAAAAGCAAAATGCACGAATGCTGACCTGGCCGTCGATGTAGGCCACCTCTCCTCGCAGGACCACGCGGCGGACTTTACCTTTCACCTTCATACCTTCGAAAGGAGTCCACTTAGACTTAGTGAACTGCATGGCCTGAGGAATAACCCACTCCTGCTCGAGGTCCACCTGAAAGACACGTAATTGATAAATAATTAGGAACATATTTCATCAGAGTACAGATAGGCTGCTAATTACTGCATCAAAATAATGTCTCCTTAAAATGAATTCCCTTTAATTGTGTTTGTCTGTTTACCTCCACGTAGGTGTTTTCCTGAACGGGCAGGTTGAAGATCCTGCGTGGATTGTCATAAAGACGTCTGGTAATATCATCCAGAGTCAGACGTCCATCACTGACGGCGGTGAGCAGCAGAGGCAGCATTGTTTCCAGACCGGGGTAACCAGGAGGAGGACGCTCACTGTTCTTCTCGTCTACAGAGTGAGGAGCTAGCAAAACAAAACAAAAACCGTACAGTTCAGGAAGGTCGAAGACAAGTCTGTCTGCATGATCGGTGACAGAAAATGAATGCTCTCTGACCGTGGTCTGTAGCAAAGCAGTCGATAATGTCCAGATTTTCCCAGAGTGTCTCCATGTCCTCGCGTGTTCCCAGCATGGGTCGAACCTGCGCTCGACCGTCGCCGATCTGCGCCACATTGTCCTCACATAGGAAGAGGTGGTGAGGGGCGACCTCGCATGTGACCTGGATGCCCTTCTGCTTTGCAGCTCGGATTATCAGGATCTGAAAACCATTAAGAAGTATTAAAACTGTAGGAAAGAATCCAAAAAATTAAGATAAGATGCACTTTAACAGCCGAAGCACCAAACACCAAATAGCACCGAGGCTCCAACTGCTCAACCAGGTTCAAAGGTTCAGCAGCAACCAAGATGGCGGCGCGCAGACGCAGCGGCCCGGAGCTCCTACACTTTTGCACTTTTGGTGGTACTGTGTATTATTTCACACAGTCTGGGGTTACTTCAATACAACAGAGATGATCTACTACAACTAAGCCGTGGAGATCTTCAACTAACATCCGAGTATCTCATCCCCCCGGAGATCGTTAAGCAACCCCCGGGGCTACCCGCAACAGCAAGCCGCAGGAGGAGACGTTGCGAGCGGAGGCAGAAGAGAGGCAAGCGGGGAGGCCTGTGGGCACGGCTAAAGACTAGTCCGTTTAAACCACCACTCCCGATCATATTCCTCTCCAACGCCCGTTCAATCCGTTACAAACTGGATGAAATACGACTGCAGATCGCCACTCGACGGACTTTTAATAACTGTTCGTGCATGATTTTCACTGAAACCTGGCTGGACAGCGCCATTCCCGATGCGGCTATCAATCTAGCAGGCCGCACCGCCTATCGAGCCGACAGGTCTGCGGACTCGGGTAAGAAGACTGGCGGGGGGCTGTGCATCTATATTAACAACCTTTGGTGCACGAACGTCACGGTAACGGAAAAACTGTGCAGTACGGAGGTAGAACTGTTGGTGTTAAAGTGCCGTCCATTCTATCTCCCTCGGGAATTTTCTGCCGTTTACATCTGCGCTGTTTACATTCCACCAGATGCTAATGCTAAGCTAGCGTTAGCACAATTGAGCAGCAGCATCAATAACAGCCTGGTAGCACACCCGGACAGTGTCTTTATTGCGGCTGGGGATTTTAACCACGCGGACCTGAAATCTGTACTTCACAATTTCCACCGTAATGTGAAGTGTGCTACCAGAGGAGATAGAACGTTGGACCAGGTGTACACCAACATGGCGAATGCGTACAGAGCCCAGGCTTATCCCCACCTGGGTCAGACCATCTCTCCCTTCTGCTACACCCAATATACACACAAAAGATCAAGAGCACTGGGATTACAACCAAAACCGTGAGAACATGGCCGCAGGATGCTATTCCGATGCTTCAGGACTGTTTCCACTGCACAGACTGGGATGTATTCAAGGTGCAGGACACTGACAATCGTGTCGCATTGGACAGTTACACCTCCACTGTCTTGGACTACATCTGTTTCTGTGTGGACAATGTAACAACTTGGAAACGATTCCGTGTGTTCCCTAATAATCCACCCTGGATGACACACGGAGTTCAACAACTTATTCGAACAAGGAACAACGCTTTCAAATCCGGGGACCAGGAGGCATACAGTGCTGCCAGGGCCAACCTGAGAAGAGGCATCAAGACTGCCAAGCAGCAGCACAGGAGGCGTATCGAGGCCAGGTTTGAGAACAACACCCAGGTTTGAGAACAACACAAACCCAAGGCAGGTCTGGGAGGGCATCAGGGCTATCACGGACTACAAAAGAAGAACACCATCACCCTCAGCCGACAGTTCTACTCTGGCTGAGGATCTAAATCTCTTTTATGCCCGTTTTGACAGGGAGAACACCGACCCTGTCCTGTCCCCTCTCCCCTCAACCGACCCTGATCCGGTCCTGAGCACTCATGAGCTGAGGCGTGTGTTCTGGAGCATTAACACCAGGAAGGCGGCCGGGCCGGATGGAGTGCTGGGCCGGGTGCTAAAAGACCTGGCGGACGTCTTCACCTCTATATATAACACCTCGTTGTCCTGTTCACTGGTACCATCCTGTTTCAAAGCAGCAACCATCGTTCCCATCCCAAAACAGTCAAATGTCACATGTCTGAACGATTTCAGACCTGTGGCACTCACCCCCATTCCCGCCAAATGCCTGGAGAGACTGGTCATTAAACACATCAGAGCTGCTTTTCCACCATCCCTGGACTCGCACCAGTTTGCATACAGGGAGAACCGGTCAACCGAGGATGCGATCGCCACAGTGCTGCACACATTACTGAAGCACTTGGAACACAGGAATACCTATGCACAGCTCCTCTTTGTAGACTACAGCTCGGCTTTTAATACCATCCGGCCATACAAACTACGTCCCAAACTCCACCAACTGGGACTTAACTCCTCTCTGTGCAACTGGATTGTGGACTTCCTCACTAACCGTAGACAGAGTGTCAGAGTGGGTAAGAACACCTCTTCCACCCTTGTGGTCAACACCGGTGCCCCTCAGGGGTGTGTTCTGAGCCCTCTGCTATACACTCTCTTCACCCATGACTGTATTTCCTCCTGCGCGTCCAATCTCATTGTTAAGTTTGCAGATGACACTACAGTGCTCGGACTTATATCCAACAATGATGAGACAAACTATAGGACAGAGGTGCAACAACTAGAGTCATGGTGCCACGACAATAACTTGGTCTTAAACACCAAAAAGACCAAGGAGATCATTGTAGATTTCCGGAAGAGGGGTCATAACAACCATCTGCCTCTCTTCATTGGCAGTGAGGCGGTGGAGAGGGTGAGCAGTTTTAAATTCTTGGGGGTAACTGTGACCGAGGACCTGTCCTGGGGCAACCATATCACCTCAGTTGTACGGAAGGCCCAACAGCGCCTCTACTACCTGAGGAGACTGCGGAGCGCACACGTTCCCAGATCTCTGATGTTGAACTTCTACAACTGTGCCATCAGCAGCGTTCTGACGTATGGATTTCTAGTGTGGTTCCCCAGCTGCACCAAGGCCGATCAGCAAGCACTCCAGCGGGTGGTGAAGGAAGCTGGCAGAATTATTGGAACAAGTCTGCCAGAGATCAGTAATATCTTCCCCACTCGCTGTCTGAGGAGGGTGCACAGTATCCTGCGGGACCAACATCACCCTGCGCGCCACCTTTTCCATCTGCTGCCCTCAGGGAGAAGGTACAGGTCTATACAGGCCAGAACATCCAGACTGGCCAACAGCCTGTATCCACAGGCTGTGAGGCTCCTGAACTCTCTGCCCCCCTCTCACGGACAATAACCATATCCAACTTCTTAATAGCAATGAACTGGTCTGCATTGGTGCATCATATCTTTATTCTCTTCCCCCTCCTGCCCCCCCCTCTTTCTTAAATAGATAACTATCATATCTGATATCATATCTCACAGTACAATAATATTGAATGGGTTGCATTGTTGTATTTTGTCATGTTTCTCAGGTCTTTGTCTGAATTTCTATGAACATTATTGCTAAGGATTGTCTTATTGCATTGGAGTCACACTGGGTTAAATATGTACACTTGGGTTTTAAGGGGTATTTATTATTTTCTTCTTTTTTTTGGGTTGTATGGAAGCCCCAAACGCAATTTCATTGTTCTTGACAATGACAATAAATAAATAAATACTAAATACTCAACCAGACCACCGACAGGTCTCGCACGCCACAGCCGCTCTATCACATGACGCATGCTGCTCCGACGTGCTAAGGTTATGAGCTGAGTTACGCCATGTCGCAAGTTTTGTTAAATGATTTTGTGATATTTAATGGATCTGATTACATTTTTTATTTCTCTTCGATATCCGATCCAGTAATTTAGGTCAGTGTCGGACCGATGCGTAATATCGGATCGGTCCATCTCTAATTCGTGGTAATCAGTGAAATTCGTATTGCAGACAACTTGGTGTGGTCCACCAAACTCCAGTAACTGGAGCAATCTGCTAGCAACCAAAGCGAGCACAAGAAGGTTTTCGGTGCAGTGCTATGTTTGTGACCAGTTTCACCTAGCAACATCCAAGTGGTTAAGGAACCCACATTTGTCACTAACAACTGGAGGTTGCCAGGGGATCACCAACCGGTCTCTAGTGTGATTGCGGTGTCAGTGATTAAACATCGGCAACAAAAAGTGAAATAACATCCCACAGACAGCCTGTCAAGTGCTGACTTCCCTGTGCCAAATATTTTGTTGTTTTAATTTATTTATCACAATTATTATTTATTTGTTAGTGATATTAAAGTGATTTATGTCTATATACTCCCGAAGGAAAAACAAATCACTATAAAGATATAAATGTAAAAAACAATATACATGTATATTTGTATATGTATATACCAAGATACCAAGTTATATACCAAACATTTTTGCTACTCCAAACAAAGTACATTTGACCAAAAAGTCCTAATTAAATAGAAGTAATTAGAAACCTGAGATAAAGTTTAAAGTATAGATTTGACTTTAGGTCAGTATAAGTTTAAGTGGGGCGTGTAGGAGTGAAAGTTCTCCATGTACTGTATGTGTAAATCTATAAGGCCGATAGGTGATGTAACAGCCCAGCTAGCATTTCTCCAGCAGCTACACTCATTAGTGATGGGTCGTTCGCGAACGAAATGGCTCTTAGAGCCGGCTCTTTGACGTGAACGACGCGAGCCGGCTCCTTATCGCGAGCCGTCACGTGGGTTTTTTTTTTTTTTCTTTCTCTCACCCTCTCTCTCTCTCTCTCGCACTTTTTTTCCGCTTCACTTCGCACCTGAGCCTTGTGCTTTATGCTGGGCAGAGGGGGGAGGGGCGGTAGTTACACTCAGTAGCACAGGAACAGAGCCAGAGAGAGAGAAAGAGAGGCAGGGACAACAACGTCACATTAGAAAGGTATAGTAATCATCCACAACTATTTTCGGTTGCAGATGATAAAGGATTGAGAAAGTTTATTCATGCAGGCCCATATGACAGAGAATATGCATCTTCTTTTTGTTTTCATATTATAATTTATATTTAATTGTGTTGTGGTTTGCAGTGTTTTGTGTTGTTTTCACTTTAAATTTGTAAAAGGAAAAAGCTGAAAATTTAAATAGTTAAAAGTTGAAATGTGAATAGTTGATTTTTGTATTATATGATTTATTTATTACATTTTATGTAGAGTGAAAAAATAAAAGTATATTTACAGTGGCCCCTACAGACAAAGCACATACAAACTTCAAATCACGTACAAACTCCAAAACACGTAAAAACTCCAAAACACGTACAAAAAACTCAGAAGCACTTAAAAACTCAAAACACTTACAAAAGACAACAGAAGTGCTCCAGGATGCTGGGCGCAGTGTTGAGCTTTTGTTACGTAGTGGCTACACAAGCCAGCAAGTACCAACGACCGGATTTGGTGTGTGGTAGTAACAGGTAAATGAACTTTTTTAAAATTATTTGAATATATATGAGTGCCTGTGTATAAATACACAAACAATACACACATGCTTTCAATTGTGTAATTTAAGTGATCTAGTAGCTCTGCTTTGGAAGTTCAGTTCATGCTAGAAATGTGTTTTGGAGTTTGTACGTGTTTTGTCTCTAGGGGCCACCGCATATATTTATATATAAACATATACAAATAAAACCACTTTTTTTTACGTTAGTAATTCCTTTTGTGCATAATTTTATATTATTGTTAATAATAAATTAATTAAAGCAACAAAACAACCTGAAGAGCCGGCTCGGAGCCGAAAGAGCCGGCTCTTTTTAGTGAGCCGAACCGAAAGAGCCGGATCTCTAAAAAGAGCCGGAAATCCCATCACTAACACTCATCCACTTACCCGCTCATTTCACACAGCAGCGTCCTCCCCCTCCTCACCCTTCCCTCGGTCACCACGCCTGTGTTTTCTGGCTGGCCAATGCACTGACCTACTTTTGCTGTTGTCGTTTCACATACGCACAGTCACATATACGCTCTTCTTGCTGCCACATACCTTGCTGTTTCTCGTCCGTTAGAAATGAAATCACTGGAACTCAAGAATAAATTTAAACACCAGGCTGCGCAAAAGGTTAAAAGAGAAGAATCTTAATTTATTTATTTTCTTTTGATTTTTGTCCAATTTCAATATTATAGAAAAATGCCACAGGTGGATAAAAAGCCAATGCAGGAAAAAAGAGGATCATGAATTTACTTTCACAGTTTAATCTATAACCATTTACTTAAATTTAACTGGCTGTTGTTTTGTTTTTTTTGTTTTGTTTTTAAAAAAAAACAATCTTTTTTTTTTTTATAAATAAGCAGTGTTAAAAAGTATAAATAAATCAATTTGATTGCAAAAAAGCAACACCATGGTAAAATGCATTACAAATATATTAACACTGAAACCAAAGGTCAGAGCTGAAAGCATGATTCAGATTCGATTTAAGCTAATTTTATTTTAATCTGCATTAATTGAAAATTACAAAAATGTCAAATGTCGTATTTACTTTTTTTTTTTTATATTCTTTATTTCTACAATATTACCTCACAAAGATGATTACAGGCATTAATTAACACAGTTTACAAGAGAAAAACGAAACAAAACGAGAAGGAAGAAAGACAGTGAGAAAGAAAGAGAAAAAAAAAAGGAAAAAAATTATATATACGGTATATAAAATAAAAGGAGAAAGCTCTGTCGGGAGTAAGCAAATTAACTAAATTGGTGGTTTCAAGCTTTAAAGAGAAAATTCGGTTTATAGGTATTAACGTATTGGACCCACTTATCCCAACACAGATGGAACCAGGCCATCCTGTCATTAACATGAGCTGTTACTTCCTCCATCCTATATATCTCTAACGTAATTTCCCACCATAATGACAAAGTCGGTATGTCTTGCGAGGACCATTTCTTTGTTATACATTTCTTACTTGCAACCAATAAAGCTCTTAACAGACATATGTCATTTTTGGACCAGTTCTGCGGTATACAGCCAAAAAAAATTGTCTTCATATCCTGAGGGAATGTACAGTTAAAAATGCCTTGTAATATACCATGAATGTCTTTCCAGTAAGTCCGTAGCACAGGACAGTCCCACATAATATGGGTGTGATGGGCTCCTTGGTATCCACAGTTTCTCCAGCACACGGGAGGATTCCCATCATAGTGAGCCTTTTGACATGGAGTGATAAAGAACCTTATCAGAGTTTTCCATCCGAACTCCCTCCAGCTTTTGGAGGAAGTACTCCTCCATTGCCATTCCCACATCTGAGTCCATTCTTCCCTAGAAATACACATCCCTCCCTCCTTTTCCCATAACATCTTCACATAACTGTCATCGAAGACCCCTCCACAAATGTCGTATTTACAAGGGCTTAAATAGCAACAGCATTTTTTTTAACTGAGGGAGGAAAAACATTAAAAATATAATAATCACAAGGTCTAAAATCACCTTAAAAGTTGTAAATGCCAGCATTGAATGTAGATGTATGTATTGATGTATGTTTCTTTGGCATCAACAGCAATAAAGCAGAGGTACGAGATGCTTTACAAAATGTACAAAATAGTTTAAATAGCAACATTCAAATAACTTGTTTAACACTTTCTATCCTAACTCTTTCATACAACTTTATCACAAATAAAAAATAAACAAAACTTAGTCTACTTTATTTATTCAATAATGCTGCTATCAATAAAATGTGATTTGTGCTTTAAATATATCACCAGCCTTCCAACAGTCTAATTTGTGCTCCGTTAAAGATCATGTGTTTCTCCTTCATTGCAATCTACGTTACTCTGCTGGATCTCCTGTGTAATGTGTCTGAGCACATTGTGTTGGGTCCAACCAGCTTTCTGTTTGTTTCTTTGTCTCTATTGCTGTCAGTCACAACCAACGGTTCGAGTCACTCATTATTGTGTAATAACTGCATATTTAGCCTACAGGGACAATTATAGTTTTCTCTTCTGCTTCTGGAGGGGTGCTGATAATTGCTTGTACATCATGGGTGATTTTGTTTAAAGAATGTCTGTGTTCTAGGTGTGAGAGATACACATATTGACGGGGCCGGGTTATGTTAAAAAGTATAAATTGTTATACTTTGTTCATTGGTTCAAAGGTACCCCACACTTCTTTTTTGTTTGCTTGTTTGTTCTGGTGTATTTTTCATTTGAACTGTTATTCTGCCAGAGTACTCATATTTACAAGATGGCATTGAACGCCCCATTGGTGTGTCAGGAAAACTCTTTTGTACGTATGTTCCCTGAAGGGGATTGGAGTCGTTCTTTTTCCACCGCAGCAAAGGGCTAGGAGTTGGAGAGGAGCTGCTGTATGTTTTTGTTATGATCTGATTGTGAAATAAAGCATATGCAGTGAGAAAGCAACTCCAGGAGTCATCCCTGCCTTAAAGCTGCAACATAGGGCTGCCACAAACGATTATTTTGATAGTCGACTAGTCACCGATTATTTTTGCGATTAGTCGACTAATCAAATCCATTGGACATAAAACGTACAGCTTATTGCACCAGCAGCATCTGCTCTTATATAACTATCATTAGCTTACAGCTTTAAGTGTTTAAGGTGCTAACTAAAAAGACAAGATGACAGTTTATTAAATTTTAATGAAATCTGCAGATTGTTTCGGTGAAGTTTAATAAACTCCTTGCCATCTAAAATATAACAGGACACCGGAGTAAATTCTCGAGCATCTCACACTTCTGATAATCAGCTGTCTGCTTGACGTTTATTCAGCTGTGTAAAAACTATAACTTTAATCTCAGCCAAACCGATTTACTCAGGAACAAATAAAATACTAAAAAAAAAGCCAAACAATAACATTTTTCAGTTATCTAAGTGACTCATATATCATGTTTAACCTGAGTAGCGAAAGACGGCAGTGGGTTTGTAAACGATTTGCCGGGAGTCCGCTGTTCTCACGGCTCTAGTGACCTTGCCCCCGGCTAGCTATCGAGCTAGTGGGTAACAGATGTCTCCGAAAACGTTGGCGCGCTTTTGAAAATATGTGGTGTCTTGATAAACTGAGCACATATTTGAGGCTTACACAGCTACATTCTCGCCTGAAAATATGTTAAACATTTATTTTGTGACCCAGAAAGAATAATAAGAGTAATATTAAAACTAACTAGCTGCCGCCATTGTTGGAAACTGAGCAGGGCTGCGCTATGAATTCTGGGACACAGCTTCTTCTTCTTCGGGGTTTAAGGGCAGCTGGCATCCTTGTACATGCAGTGCTGCCATCTTCTGTTTCAGTCCGTTATTACACTCTTAAATCCTACTACTCATTCCTGCGTCTTTTGGGATCTTACAAAGCTTCAAACGACGGGTCGACTATTAAATTAGTGGTCGACGATTTTAATAGTCGACGTAATCGTGACTAGTCGACTAATCGTGGCAGCCCTAGTGTGTTCTCATATGTATCTGTCCGTGGTTAACTTTATTTATTAACAAGACATTATTCAGGTGAAATAATGACACTCAGACAAGTTCTGTTAAAATAGCAACGTGCACGGGTGAGCGGCTCTCAGGAGACACTCACACCGAGTGCAGGCGATAGCTCTTTATTTATAAGACACATCGCGTATGCAAATACCTTCATATTCCTTTAATACATGTTCTTGCGAATAACTTCCTGTGACTGAGTGTGTGCACGTGTGTGTGTGGGGTCATATGAGTGTAGTCTAATTTCGGGAACTGCTGTTAGAGATTTAATCTCTTGTGGTTAGGTCGCTGTCTCTGGCCTTCATCAACATACAGAGTTAAAATGTCAGTGTGCACAAAAGTGAAAAAGCACAGCATATTTGTGAAATATATGAACACATCAATATGAGCTTATAGTAAACAGTAGTAAATAAACTTATATATGTTAAAAATCTCATGACAGTATCCATTAATCCATCAGTAATTGATTTTTTTTCTTCTCTTGTCATAATCTTTAAAAAAAAAATGCCAATACTTTTTGCTGCCATGTACACATTTAAAAAAAGTCTGCATTTTAAAAAGAGATGATAATGATAATAATAATAATAATAATAATAATAACAACAACAATAATAATCACATCTTCTTAAAGTTTTTTAAAGCTCTTCATGACATCTTTAAACTTTTATATTCACAACGAGGTAAATGTTGACCACTGACATCAACAGAAAGTTAGGCTAGTAATACTATGGCTGACACAAAGTTCATCCTTATTGATTACATTACTAAACATGGTGATATAGTAATGCCTTATTACTAAAGTGTTCTAAAGTTTTCCTTATATACTTGGCCATATTGATTAGTTTAGGACAATGTACTTCAAGTACAGTGTAATTTAAATGTAACTTTTGCCAAGCAGAAACAGTGAATTGATTAATTTTTAACATGTCAGGTTGTCAATGGAAAATTGTATTTAGTAGTCAGTATAATCTTTTAGTGATATAAGTTTGCATATGGTAGAATACTGCATGTAGTTATTTGTATTAGGAAATATTCAACCATGTATACTTAGAGGCATATAATCAATTGTGTGTGATCTCTAGCAGGCTGCAGGCTTGGCGTGCACCCCAGGAATGCACCCCCACATCCTGGGAGCATGGGAGAGGTCGTACCTTGTTTTATTGTTTTATGGCAGGATTAACGTAGCTATGTCTGTTTTAGTTTAAGTGCTTCTTTACATATAGATGAACTGCTGGACTTCCTCACCATGTTATTTAGGGTGAGGGGGAGACTACCCTTTCCTGACCAAGGATGTACCTTTTGTGCTTTTATGACCCTTTGATCAGCAGGACACACGCACGCACGCACGCACACACACACACACACACACACTGAAGTATAAATAAAGACCGGGGCAGTTTCTTAGTGCGAGTCTCTCAGTAGGGAGCTGCCCTTGCTAGCAAGAACTCTGTGTGTTTCTCTTCTCTGAGTCTTTACTGAAGAAGTGTTTTAGAACATTTTCCCTAACACAGGTTTTGCTGCTTTTCTTTCTCACTTTAAAGTAAATGTCACGGCTTTCATGGTTAAAAATGTCAAAATCAAAACAAATATAGTTTCATTAGTGCTAGAGAATCAGTTTTCTGATGTTTTTAAAATCAGATAAGTACTGAAAAATCACCCAGAAAAGTAGTACTGATTTAAAAACAGCTGTTTTAATGTGAACTTCGCTTTGAGTCTTTGTCGGGTCTGTTTCTGCAGTGCGGAGAAGCGGAGACGGGAGCTGGAGTGCTGCTACATCGAGGAGCTGGCGGAGCTGTTGTCATCCAACATGGGCGACATTGCCAGTCTCAGCGTTAAGCCCGAAAAGTGCCACATCCTCAAGAGCACTGTGGACCAAATCCAGCAGATCAAACGGCGTGAGCAGGGTGAGGAAACACGTTTTCTGTACGGTGTCTCCACAATTTCTGTCAAATATTATGCTCTTTAATTTTCTTTATAATTTTCTGCGTAACTATAATGTAAACCAAAAAAATCATAAAACATTTTATGTAAATGTTTAAACAAGGTTTGCAGGAGTAAACCAGGGTATGCAAAAAATAAACCTCCACATCTGTAAGATTTGTCACCTCAAGTTTTCAGTTAAAGCATACATTCTTATCCTATCTCGACAGATGTGGGGAGGAAAGCCTTGGCTGTCTTTGTGAGGCCACTCATTGACATCGGTGCATTCCTAACGGTGTGTTCACACCGAACGCGATGGACGCGAATAGAGCGTCAGGTTTACATGTAAAGTCAATGGAAAGGCGCGATGACGCGCGATTGCGGGTCCCGCGAAAATTCGGAAGCAGATTTGCGTCGCGAAAACGCCAAAACGCGTGAAACGCGCGTCAGTGTAGCGCGTCTGGCGCGTTTGACTCGCGAATAAAACCACGCGCGTGAGTTTTTGTGTTGCATTTTGTGCATACGCGCGTTTCGCGTCTACCGCTCGAGTTGGAAAAATCTGAACTCCAGCGTCAAATCGCGCCGCGACAACCAATCAGGAGCCTGGTGACGTGGCTGTTACCTAGGTCAAAGGGGCAGATCCAGCCAAAGCCTTTCATACTTCAATGGAGGGGAAGGCTAATCAATGCGGTAGCAAACAACTCGGAGCTGTACAACACCAGCTGCTTTCAGTACCGAGACAGGAATAAAAAGGACCGAGCTTGGAGGAAGATATGTGAAGAGATCGGGCAACCTGGTAAGTTCATTCATTTCTCTTTTGAAAGTTTTCACTGACCCGGGGAAGCCGCACAAAAGCTAGCAAGCCACCGCTATTTTCCCACTGACGTACAAATACCGTTCTGCTTTTATGCATGTTGTCATTTAGGAATATATTTTATTGTTTATTAATAAACAGCACACAGTGGTCCCGCTGTTCATCCATCACTGCTTTGCTTTTTCGCTGATTTTTTATTGCAGAGTACAGCATTGCATTCTGCAGCCTGATTGACAAATCTCCTGCGCTTGCCAAATTTATCACGTTTGGTTTTGATAACCATCGCGTCCAATAGAAAAAACAGCACAAAAACACCCATAACTATGAGCCTCATTCGGAAATAGACACCTGCACCGTGAGGGAAAAAGGCGCACGAAAGTGGCGGGCAGATGAAGACAAACCGCGGCATAATAATACTTTTACGTTTTGCAATCTACAAAGGTTTGCACTTTGAGAATCAATTGTGAGAACTGTGACCAGGGGCTAGTTATTCTGAGAACCCCTGCAATAAATGAGGGACCACTGTCTACTCTACGATTATTATATCCAACCTGTTAACATTTAATACTGTATTGATAGAACCAACTGATTCTGCAGCAGAGCATCCCCAGTCCCTGAGCTCCTGCTGCTGCACCCACAGATATGTACAGCAAGCACTGATACCTTTTTAGTCGGTGGGATTCCCTTTTACTAAATATCTACAACCAATCTGATTATATCCTGTTATTGTTTTTTTTTTTTTTCAATGTTGAAATTAAAATCTAGTAGCAGCCTTCTCATTTCTTTGTGTTTTGTGCTGTTTTACAGGCCCACAGAGGAGGACGGCTCCGAGGCAGATGAGGGACGGGTCCCAGGACGGTCCATCGGCGGTGGAGCTGGCCATCCTGGAGTCCCTGAAGAGGCCACACCAGTCTCCAATGGAGCATTTCCTCCTCAGCCTTGTTCCTGCTCTGGAGAGCAGCTGGTCCTTTTTATTCCTGTCTCTCTGTAAATTCTTATATTTTATATATTTATGTTTAATGTTTTTCTGTTTGAGACTTTTAATATTATTTCAAATAAATGTTTATAATGACTAATGTCTCAGTTCTACTACACAGCAAATGTTGGCACACAACTTGACACATGTAGAATTTATTTCATATTATACTAATGACAAAATATACTGATACAGTGGGATGCAGAAGTTTGGGCAACCTTGTTAATAGACATTATTTTCCTGTATAAATCGTTGGTTGTTACAATAAAAAATGTCAGTTAAATATCATACAGGAGACACACACAGTGATATTTGAGAAGTGAAAAGAAGTTTACTGGATTTACAGAAAGTGTGCAATAATTGTTTAAACAAAATCAAGCAGGTGCATCAATTTGGGCACCACAAAAAAGAAATGAAATGAATATTTAGTGTATATCAATGTGTGTGTCTCCTATATGATATATGGGGCGCCTTTGTCTGGATGTGCTTCCCATCCAGAGCTGCACAGCACAGAGGAAAGTTCCAGCGCTCCTGGAATCCCTCTGTGATGGACCACCAGTCTCCAGGTGAAGGCACAGCCATGAAGTCGTCCACTAGACAGTCCCAGATGGACGTCGCTGCCTGGGGGGTGATCTGGCTCACCGTGGACACACCGACTCTGAAACTGAACGCGATGGTCCTGAAGGAGTCCCCGGTGACAAGGAACCTGGACAAAATTGTTCAAAATCAGTATTATGTGTACTGCAGTTACAAAATACATTATTCAAATTCCAAAATACTTTTGTGATGTCAGATATAAATCACAAAACTTAAATCTTACATAAAACATTTTGTAATTATAAGGATAATTACAAAATGTATATTGGATAATATCTAAAACAGTTGTGTTTTGTTTTAACTTTAACATATCATAATTTGATTGGTAGCAACTTTCACAACTACAGTGAGCCAATCACTCACAATTCCTAAACATGTCAATCAGGTAGGAATGAAGTAAGACATTAATAGAAATAAAGAGTTGTGTGTTGACATGTAGCCCTTTCCTTGCTTAAATCATTAATATTTTTGAAAAATTAATCTGTGATAAGACAGCTTATCAAGATAGAACCATGTAACTAGAGATGAACCAAACTGTTCACAGTTTTATCTAACTCTGTTTTAATAAAGGCTGGTGACCCCTGCTATAGAGTCTGACAGCTGCAGGGATTATATACAAACATTCAACTATCCCAGAATTAAACCAGGTCTAAATAAAAAGGAGTGAGTATCACTACAAAGGTTAACTCAGTGGTCCTAATGCTACAGTTTGATATCAGCAAACACCAAGCGCATACATTGATGTGACACCACAGCCATGCTATCATTCAAACACTGATAACAGCATAAATCGAATTAAATCGGGACTTGATGAGACCTTCTGAGTATCACTAGAAATATTATAAAGAGTCGTCTCTGTACCACAGTTTGCTTTCAGTAAACACCGACAGCATTCACTGTTAGCATAGCACATCCATGTTAGCAGTGTATAACTGGATGGATTAGCATATTAGCACAGATATCAATAAAGGACTACCGTATTAAATAGTTTTACTAACCTCAGGCAGACGGACAGGCGCTCTGCAGGTGGGATTGAGCGTCTGTAGTTGGTGTCTAGGCGGGCGATGCTGGGACCGACGAGGGAAAGCAGGTCCTCAAACTGGCCGACGGTGATAGCGCTGGAATCGGCCGTCATCCAGGCGCAGCTCCTGGAGCAAGTGGTGAAACTCACCAAACTGCTCATGCCTCTGGAGGACCTGATGGACCCAGGTACGGCGAGGACGTCTTTTACGCTGCTGCTCTGCTCTCCACAGTACATAGAGAAGGGAGACTCTCTCTTCAAGCGCTAGCTTGATAGCTGCCATCTTGCAAAGATACCGGTCTGGCACAACTCCCTCCCACATTCCTCCCACATTTCCGGTTCACTGGATTTTTCTTGGACACGCGTTGAGACGCGAATGTACACGCGTCAAATTAGGGGCGTTTGGGGCGTTTTATTCGCGTCCATCGCGTTCGGTGTGAACACACCGTAAGACTTAAGTTTAACCATCACAAAATATCTGATAAACTTTCACCTTCTCCCTGACCTGAACCGGTTTTGTAACCTTAACTGTAAAACCAAGCTTTTACCCTCAAACAGGGATTTGAAAGCTTGTCAAAGGAGTTTAGAAAATGTAACCACTCTGGTGGTCTAAAGCTGAACTTTTTTTTTTTTTTTAACGTTTCCCTTTGTTTACAGAGCAGTGCAAAGGCCGAAACTCAAGATTTAGTATGGTATCCACTAGGGGTGGGGGAAAAAATCGATACTGTGTAGTATCGTGATATTTTGTTTGCTAATAATGTATCGATACAGGGACAGCAGAAATCGATATTTTGTTACAAAAAAAGTTTTGTGGACTGGAACTCTGACTTCAGAGCATGTTGATCCTTTTTCTGAGCAAGAATCCTGACACTGTCCAAATGTGTTTAACTTGTTTTTTGGCAGCAATAAACATGACAGTTTACTTATTTTAATTTAAGACATGTTTTATTTTAATTAAGTTTAAAACTTTTTTATTTAATGTAAAATTATATTTTGTTTTAATTTACTTTCAAATTCTTCAGTTGCTGAAGGGGCTGCATAGTTTTCATATTGCATAGTTCAGAATAGCTATAATTGTACCAGATGGTTGCATTCAGTTAAGTTGGACTAGACTGTAATACAAACCGTTCAGTATGTCAACAATAAAACTGAAATGAGAGAAAGACTGAGTGTGAGACTTTGATATTAGATAAAATGAATATTGATAACGTTTACCTTCATGTACAGAATCTGAATATCGCAAAATATTTTTAAATTTTGCAATAATATCGTATCGTGCGTTAAGTATCGTGATAATATCGTATCGTGGGATATATGGTGATTCCCACCTCTAGTATCCACCCAATGCTTGGCCTGAAGGACTGAACCCATAGTGTGGGCCACAGCAGCTCGTTGAGCAGCCGGATGAGATTGTGTCTTGAAATCAACTGACATGTTCAAGCGCTACTCTAAATAGAATTACAAAAAAAAAAAATGATAACAATAATGAAACTTTAGTGCAGGAACCAGATGCTCATCATCTGTTCCACATCCACCTTTTCCTTTTTTTTTTCTGCCTGTCCCATTTGGTTCTTTAGCCATCAGAATTGTTGTCTGAAGACCAACAAGGATACCCAATGGATTTACTTTGCCAAATGGATCATCGTGGCATTGCCGTATTGGTCCATTTGGTCGATCTTTGTTTTTATTATTTATTATATTTTATTTTCAGATGTTACAGACGGGACAGACATGAGTGAGGGATAGGAAAGGGAGAAAGAAAGAGGAAGGAAAGGAAAAACAGAAGGGGAGAGGGACAGTGAGAAAGGGGGGGAGAAAAAAAATAAAAATCTCCTGGATCACCTGTTGAGAGAAGAACACGAGGTTGTTTTTGTCTTTATCAAGATTCCCGCTTTTTCCATGTCTGCTATTACTGGACGGATTCCAGCTTTTGCTTCAGCAGACAGTGGGTATTGAGGTTTCATTGGCCTGTGGTTTGAGATGGTTTTAACTTTAATTGCATCAGCATTTTTTATTAGGCCCACGTCGGTCGGGCCTGTTGACCACAAAGTTTTTGGTAGGCTGGATATGTCTGGTCAGGACGTATTTACCATATTTTGTCAGTAACTATCTTCTGTGAGACAGTAGTGTGCTGTAGGCATGTCTAAATGTGTGCTTGGGGTCGTGATGAGGGTCCACCCGAGTGTGTACCTCATACACCCTGTTCTACAGCTTTGGAGCCAACCTTCATGGGTATCTTCAGTTTTCTCTTAATGGTCATTTTGTACCCTGCTGAGAATCGTGCCTAAATCCTTCCACTCGGCGGAAAGGTTTTTTTCTATGAGGGGGAACAGGCCATAAGGGCCAGGTGGGTCTGGAACTCCTCCCATGTCCCTGTTGTAAGGATCTGTCCCTATTTCTTCTTGCTCTTTGTGTGTGGGGACGTCGCGAGACATTTAATTCAATTGGTGTCTGGCTGAGGCGTATGGGCCTTGTGGTGGTAGGAACGGATTCGTTGGGGTTTTTTTTGTGGTTGTGGGTGCCTCTGAGGCTGAGGGTTCTGGCTGATATGGTGGTGGTTGTGAACAGGCCACCTGTGGAACTGGTGGTTTATTACTGGCCTGAGATGTGAGTTGCTGTCTAGACTGTTTCTGCTTTCTATTTTCAGCACGCCTTTGTTCTTCCTGTTTCCATGGCTGAAAAAAGTTCATGTACTCAGTCATGAGTTTTGTTTTTGTCTTGCCTGGCTTATGTTTATCGACCTCTTCCTTTAAACATTTTTCTAAATGTTTTATTGGTTCTGAACTACATTTCCCTTTTCCAAGACCATGATAAACTCATTGAAGGAAATGTAGCCATCTCCGTTTGTGTCAGCCTCCTGGATGGTCCTATCAGCAATGCTGCCGAGTTCTTCATCTGAAACGTTGACTCCAACAATCATCCGCAAGACCTGCAGGAGCTCATCTCAGGAGATCTTGCCATCTCTGTCCAGGTCATATAGACGGAAAGCAAAAAGCAGCTTGTTTGTTCTGCTGTTCAGGGGCTCTGTAGCTGAGGGGTTCTTGTTCTTCTCGTTGTCTTCGATTGGTCTGAAGTGAGCCAGGGTCCGCATGAAGCCCCGGAAATTTACCTGGTCCTCTCAAAGGGAAAGAATGCGTTGATGATTATATCTCCCAGAGGGTTGATGGCCAACTCGGGGATTCTCTGGAAATCTTCTCGACTGAGGGTGCCGTTTTCCCCTTTATCCAGGCTGGTGAAACGTCTGTACAGGTGAGTGATCTTCCTGTGGGAAAAGCCAGTTTCCTTCTTAATTTCTTCAATTTCCTCTTCTCTGAGTAATCTGGACGCTCTGGATCCCATGGTGAGATGTTAACGGAGGTTTAAAATCGAGATGATTCGCTAAGGCGTCTTGCGCAAGCTCTCCAAGAGTCTCTATTAAAACACCTTAACCACACAGTTAGGTTTCAGCCCTCGCTGACTCAGAACAAAGTAAGACAATCAGAGCTCGATTGGTTTTTACTTGTGCAGGGGAAGCCTGGTCGGATTCTCAGAGTTGCAAGCTCTACACCCAAACTCAGACAACTCCAACTCCAGCCTTTTATTGAATGAAAACAGTTACACAACCGCCCATTGTAAACCCCATATGTTGTGTGGTAAAAGCTAAGGCACTGTGTGTGTGTGTGTGTGTGTGTGTGTGAGTGAGAGAGAGTGTATGTGTGTCTGTATACGTGACTTCCTGCTTACAAACGTTTTAACCGCATCTCTAGTCATAAAAGGGTCATCTCCCCTCAACCTCGTATATGGCTTAACCTCTTTAACAGTCCACCATTTACATGGTGAGCCCATAAAGGGCAGGAAGTGAACACTCCTTACCAAATAAGGAAACCAGAATCTTACATAGATTGTGCCTGCAGTTGAAAACTATAGCTAGTAACATCCCCAACATCCTACATGTGGGGGAGGAACAGAAAATATCTGAACATACAGTTCAAGACAAGGTCCAAGCACAATAATGACAACTTTTAACAAAATCACTCCAACACACACTCCCCTAGCCTGGCACATTGGTTTTCTCCAGGAGCTCATAAGCAGGTGATTGAGCTGCTTTTACTCTCTAACAACCCAAAAAGCCTAATAAAGAATCACAATCAACCAGTGTGTGTTTTTCTTCATTACGGTTTTTAAATACAAATCAGTCAGTCAATTAATAAAAATACAAGTAAGGGTAATGGAACCCCTGGTCTCCATTACACACATAAATACCATAAAGACACTAAGTCGTAGAGCTCTGAACTCCTTGCTTCTATGATATTTACACTTCTTCTTGGCCTTCTCCTTCACTCTGAGTCACTCCAGGATAAACGCATCAGCTCAGACATACAATAATTAAAATATGTGTAGGTGACCGTTTGGCAGAAGACGATGTCGAGGCGGTACTGCAGTGACACGTCCGTGGCTATCGTCGGGGCGGTGTCCTGCATCAGAAGGAAGTCAATAGACTTCTTGGCTTTGTTGCTCATCATGGCGCTGTAGTCTGTGGGCGTGGCCTGCAAAAAGTGTAAATAAACCATCAGAGACCAAACACAAATATGCCTTCCAACCACTAGTTTAGACAACATCTTGCAAAGAGTGTGTATTTCAGAGTGCAGTTGTTTTTAAATTTGACAGAAACAGAAATAAAGACGGAAGAGAAGGACAACAGGGAAAGCAGAAGCACCGACACACTGAAATCTTTTAGGGTCAAGCTCCAGAACTAGCCACAAATCCTGCTGGAAAGAACCTAAAAATACTTAAAAATACTTGCAGAGATCGAATGGAGCCGTTAACTCAAAAGCCTGGTGTCAGGCATGTTCTTTAATAAATAAGAAACGAGCTGATATGTTACAGACCCCAGTCTTTACGTAAAGAAAAAGCTGACATTTAGAGCGGTCTCGCAGCAGATTTTAAAACAGTGACACTGATTTGTGGGGTTTTTGGGCACAAATTTGAACCTTTTTGTTTTATCCATGTCCTTGAACTCAGCTCGTGACTTGGGCGCTTTCATATGTACCGATTCATTTAGGTTTGTGCACTGAGGCCAGATTTAGGTATTAAAAACGAGTCAGTTATAACACTTCTTACATTAGTTAAAAAGCTGAGCTTACACTAAACCAACATTTAAGAAGCTCCTCACTACGGCAGCCGTAATGCTCTGACAATCCATCAAGCAGTGCAGCTTACCAAAGTTGTACTAAAACAGTTTTTAACAGATTTCTGCACGCCAAAATCGGTTTGAGGTCAGTAAGCACAACCAGAATTCATACATAGGCACACTTTCGATTTTTGAGAAAATTTATTAAGTGTGTCATATAGTGTGGAAAATATGTTATACAGAAGAAAAGAATATTTCGCGATATATATCGTTACCGCACGTGCTTCAAATTATACCGCGATATGGATTTTAGGCCATATCGCCCAGCCCTAATGTGACGCCCGACTTTACTCTCAACTTACTGTTTCTTTGCTTCCTCAAACTTCTGGATGAGCTTCCTCAGAACGCCATTTTTAGAAACAGTGAGAGGCCGGTGCTCCGACAGTTACGACATCATATGTCTTTTCTGGAAAGACAAACAAGGATGTTTTAGAGGCACAAAAAGAAGTATGTGCGATCCCAAGAAGATTTTTTTTTTTTTTAAATCAAATTATTTATTATTTATATAAATGATATTTGTAAGGCATCTGATATATTAAAATTAGTATTATTTGCAGATGACACAAATATTTTTTGTTCTGGGGGGAATCTAAAGGAGCTGCTGGATACAATTACTTCAGAAATGTGCAAAATTAAAAAATGGTTTAACAGGAACAAACTATCGCTAAATCTAAGTAAAACTAAAATTATCTTATTTGGGAATTCCCTTAGAAATGCACAAGTGCAGATTCATGTAGATGGTGTGGAAATTGAAAGAGTACTTGAACATAAGTTTCTTGGTGTGATTATAGATGATAAATTAAACTGGAAGTCTCATATAAATCATATACATAACAAAATTTCAAGAAGTGTCTCAATCTTGAGTAAAGTAAAACACATTCTGGACCACAAATCACTCCACATTCTCTATTGTTCCCTGATTGCACCGTATTTGAATTACTGTGCAGAGGTTTGGGGCAATACTTACAAATGTTCGCTATCATCAATCTTTATATTACAAAAAAGGGCCATAAGGATAATCCATAAAACTGGTTACAGAGATCATACAAATCCACTATTCTTAAAATCAAAAATTCTAAAATTCACAGATCTGGTTCATTTTTTCACAGCACAAATTATATATAAAGCAATAAATAACCTGCTTCCTGACAATATTCTAAAAATGTTTTCTAAAAGGGAACGGGGATACAATTTGAGGGGGGAATTAAATTTAAAACATCCTCGTATCCGTACAACATTAAAAAGTTTTTGCATCTCTGTGTGTGGAGTGAAGCTGTGGAACAGACTAAGTAAAGATATGAAGCAATGTCCAAGCATGGCGCAGTTTAAAAAGCGGTTTAAGGATATGGTTTTTACAGGGTACAGGGAAAAGGTAGAGATTTGATAGGGTGTTCTTGTCTAATATTTTCATGTGTGTGCGCATGCACGGGTTTGTTGGTATGGGTATATATGTATGTGTATATGTATGTATATGTATGTATGTATATATATATATATGTGTATATATATATATATATATATGTATGTATATATATATATGTGTATGTGTGTGTATGTATGTGTGTGTATATATATATATATATATATATATATATATATATATATATATATTAAATATATATAAAATTGTAGGTTGTGTATCCTTCAGGTGTTAATGGGGTTATTGAAAATGTGTATATGTGCGTATGTGTGTATATACGTAGGTATGGATAGATAGAAACATATATGTGTATATATTAAAAAAAAAAAAAAAAATTACACATAACATATAATGTAATTACAAGGAGGTATTTCTGTAGTCTATTGATACTAGATAGTGGAAAAGGGGTGGGATTAAATAAGCTTATGCTTCTTCCTGCTCCTTTTTGAACATGGACGTTATTTGGAGTTGTGGTTGCTCGTTTTCCTTTTGTTTGCTTTGTTCATTTGTCTCTTTTAATTCTATTTTTTTTTTTATACTTTTTCAACATGTTCAAAATAAAGATTCAATCAATCAATCAATCAATATGTATTTGTGTCTAAACCAAAACCCATTTCCCCTGTCCAAATCACGTTTTATGTTTTTAAACCCACTTTGCACAGAGGCATGTTTTGAAAAATTATTCTTACAAAGGGGGAAAGAAACAACTACGCTTAAAATAAAGATGGTATTAGTTTATTTTGTTCCAACCTGTAATTTATTGTAGTTTTATTTGTTTGCTTTTGGTTTTCTAAAGGTTTGAGGTGTAAAAGAAACTGCAGTGGAGTTTGAAAACAATAAATGGTTGTGTGTGGTTTGAGGATGTGTTTGTGCCGGGGGGCTGCGAAGATTTTCTTGTAAAACAAACAGGGGCCTAGCAAAAAAAAAAAAAAAAAGGTTTGGGAACCACTGGTTTAATGTAACATCCTTTTATTTATCCTCCCTGTCCTATATATCCAGGTTCAAGGTCATGGGTTTGGTCAATCTAAGGAGAGAAACTTAGACCTCCCTTTTCCCAGCCACCTCTTCCAGCTCATCTGGGGGAAAACTGGATTATTTCCAAGCCAACTGTGAAATGTAATCTCTCCACCGAGCCCTCAGTTTGCCCTGTGGCCTCCTACCTCCAGGACATGCCTAAAACACCTCATGCAGGTGGTGTCCAGTAGTGATAGGATTTCCGGCTCTTTTTAGAGAACCGGCTCTTTCGGTTCAGCTCACTAAAGAGCCGGCTCTTTCGGCTCCGAACCGGCTCTTCAGGTTGTTTTGTTGCTTTAATTAATTTGTTATTAACAATAATATAAAATTATGCACAAAAGGAATTACTAATGTAAAAAAAATGGTTTTATTTATAAATATTTATATATAAATATATGCGGTGGCCCCTAGAGACAAAACACGTACAAACTCTTACAAAACAGAGCTACCTAGATCACTTAAATTACACAATTGAAAGCATATGTGTATTGTTTGTGTATGTATACACAAGAATTCATATATAGTGAAATAAAAAAAAAAGATTAAAAAAAATGTTCATTTACCTGTTATTACCACACACAAAATACGGTCGTTGGTACTTGCGGACTTGTGTAGCCGCTAGGTAACAAAAGTTCAACACTGCCCCTAGCATCCTGAAGCACTTCTGTTGTTTTTTGTACGTGTTTTGAGTTTTTATGTGCTTCTGAGTTTTTACGTGTTTTGGAGTTTGTACGTGCTTCGGGGTTTGTACGTGTTTTTACGTGTTTTGGAGTTTTTGCGTGTTTTGGAGTTTGTACGTGCTTCAGGGTTTGTACGTGATTTGAAGTTTGTATGTGCTTTGTCTGTAGTGGCCACCGTAAATATACTTTTATTTATTCACTCCACATAAAATGTAATAAATAAATCATATAATACAAAAATCAACTATTCACATTTCAACTTTTAACTATTTCAAATCAAATTCAAATTTTATTTGTCACGTACACAGTCATACACAGTACGATATGTAGTGAAATGCTTGGACAACTGCTCGTGACCTAAAGAAAACAAAAAAGGAAAAGGCTATGAATAAGATAGGAAATAAATATGAAAAATTAAAAAGGGTAAAAGGGGATGCGCTTTGTAAATAAAACTGAATTGAGTGGTAGATACAAAGCCCTATACTGTCCTATATCGTACCATAATTGTTTTAAAAATAATTGCGTGGAATGAGTCTAGAGTTGAATGTTTTTAACAGGCAAAAAAATACTTAAATAACTAAATAAGTAAATGTTCAATTTTTGTCTTTTTTCTTTTTTTGCTGATCCGAAAATTGATCCGATCCGTGACTTAAAACAGTGATCCGATCCGAGAGATTTTCGATCGGTTGCACCACTAGTCGACGCGTCATTTAGAGCTTTGTAAGATCCCGAAAGACGCAGGAATAAACAGTAGGTAAACAGCAGTGTAATAACAGACTGAAACAGAAGATTGCAACACTGCATGTACAAGGATGCCAGCTGCAGTTAAACCCTGAAGAAGAAGAAGAAGAAGAAGCAGCAGTCTCCGGTATCGTAGCTGTGTACGAGGCCGATTACGTTACAGCGACGGGAGGAAGGCTGTCCAAATTCGAAGACGCCTCCAAATGCGGTCGACAATGCGTTCTTCATTTCCCCAGATTTGAAGGATGGGTCGGGTGTATCCTTTGTGGCCAAACCCGATTCATAGCGCGGCCCAGCCAATTCCAGTTTCCAACAATGGCGGCAGCTACTTAGTTTTAATATTACTCTTATTACTGTTTCTGGGTCACAAAATAAACGTTTAACATATTTTCAGAGAGAATGTAGCTGTTAAACCTCAAACATCTGCTCAGTTTATCAAGACACCACATATTTGCAAAAGTGCACCGACGTTTTCGGCGACGTCTGTTACCCACCAGCTTGATAGCTAGCCAGGGTAAGGCTCACTAGATCCGTGGAGAACAGCGAACACCCGGCACATCGTTTTCAAACCCCCGCGGTCTTTTGCTACTCAGGTTAAACATGATATATAAGTCACTTAGATAACCTAAAAATTTTATTGTTTGGCTTTTTTCAGTGTTTTATTTGTTCCGGAGTAATTCGGTTTGGCTGAGATTAAAGTTATAGATTTTACACATCTGAATAAACGTCAAACAGAAAACTGATTAAACAGAAGTTTGAGATGGTCGAGAATTTACTCCAATGTCCTGTTAAATTTTAGGGAGCAAAGAGCAGACAACTTAATTTATTAAACCACTGAGACAATTTTCAAATTTCATTAAAAGTCTAATCTATCATCTTGTCTTTATTTTTAGTTAGCACATACTTTAAACACTTCAAGCAGTAAGCTAATTATAGTTATATAGGAGCAGATGAATGCTGGTGCAATAAGCCGTATGTTTTACGTCCAATGGATACATGATCTGATTAGTCGACTAATCGCAAAAATAATTGATGACTAGTCGACTATGAAAATAATCGTTTGTGGCAGCCCTACTACAGACAATAATCAAGTTTATATGAAAAACTATATTTTTCTATCTCCAAAAGTTGATTCTGTTCATCTGAACGTAGCGTTTTGTGGGAGAAACGTTTCGTCACTCATCCAAGTGACTTCTTCAGTCTCAGCTGACTGCAGGGTTCTCCAAATCTTATAAACAGTACATTTGCATAATGACTGAAACCAGCCCACTGAAGGAACAATGGGCTGGGAGGTCAGTTCCTTAATCATAATTATGCAAATTCTCATGACCGTTGATCAACAACCACTGACCAAAACCCACTGATCAAAGACCACTGATCAATGGCCATGACTACCATTCACGGAGAGTTGGGGAATGGCTGCTATCACAACATTGTAAGATGGCGAAAGATGTACCCTTAGGCCCCCTCCTCGATTCAGAGATGGTCTTTCCCTTTTCACGTAAATGGCCTCCTTGACTCCGCGCTCAAACCAGCGTTCCTCTCTGTCCAGAATGTGCACATCCTCATCCTTCAAAGAGTGTCCACTGGCTTGTAGGTGTAAATAGACCGCAGAGTCCTGGCGAGACGAGGTAGCTCTTCTGTGTTGTGCCGTCCGCTTCGCCAGAGGTTGTTTGGTTTCCCCGATGTATAAATCCTGGCAATCCTCCTGGCACTTAACAGCGTACACTATGTTACTCTGTTTGTGTCGGGGGACCCGATCCTTGGGGTGGACCAATTTTTGGCGCAGTGTGTTTTGGGCTTTAAAAGCCACAGAGACCTGGTGTTTAGAAAAAATGCGTCTCAACTGCTCTGATACTCTTGACACATATGGGATCACTGCAGGTTTTTGCTTGGGCAGTGGTTGTCCTTCTCTCCTGGATTAGCTGGAGCTTTCTTTAGGTGCCTTTCCCGCTTTGACAGAAGTCCAGCTGGGATAACCACATTTACTCAGGGCTTTCTTGATGTGCCGTTCTTCTGCCTCCCTGGCCGCTGTGTCTGTGGGGATGGTGTTTGCTCTGTGTTGTAGCGTCCTAATGACACCCAGTTTGTACTCCAGTGGATTATGAGAGTCAAACCTTAAATACTGATCCGTATGTGTAGGTTTACGGTACACGTCAGCTTTTAGATGTCCCCCATTACTAATGGAAATCTCACAGTCTAAGAAGGCTAACCTGCCCCTTTTCATATCCTCCCTGGTGAATTTGATGTGTCGGTCCACCGAGTTAATGTGATCCATGAAATGTAGTACGTCCTGAGATTTGATTTTCACCCAGGTGTCATCCACATATCTGAACCAATGGCTTGGTGGTGTTCCAGGGTAGGATAGCAAAGCCCTCTTTTCCACTTCTTCCATGTACAAATTAGCAATGATGGGTGAAACTGGGGAGCCCATGGCACACCTGTGTTTCTGCCTGTAGAACTGACCCTTGTATGTGAAGTAGTACCTCCAATGCTTCCGTGACCGGGATGTAAGTGAAGAGAGATGTAACGTCGTACGAGACCATGGTTTCATCTGCCTCCATAATGACATCTCTCACCTTCTCAACAAAATCCAGGGTGTTCTGGATGTGGTGTTCAGAGCTGCCTACCAACGGGTGGTTCCTCCCAGCGCATTGTTCCCTCGGTGGGCTGGTTTCAGTCATTATGCAAATTTACTGTTTATAAAGTTGGGGAAACCTGCAGTCAGCTGAGACTGAAGAAGTTACTTTGTTGGGTTACTTTAAGTTGGATGAGTGACGAAACGTTTCTCCCACAAAACGCTACGTTCAGATGAACAGAATCAGCTTTTGGAGATTTACTTTCCTGGATAATTGAGAATGCATCAAGATATATTTTTCTATATATTTCATGTTTTGTCAACAACAGGAACGAGGTTTGTTCAATATTTGTTGTGTCTACAAGGCTCAGGTGCCCTCATAAAGTGTCTTATTTGTATTTAGGAAAGCATTATAAAGAAACGCAAAACTAAATCAGATATAATTACCTTGTACAACTCTTGGCACTTTCTGGTGTGTGTGAGTTAGTGTGTCTCTTTTATGATTTGTGGGTCCAGCTCCCAGTTTAAATTCAGGAGACAGAAAATATCTCTACGTTTAAGATTAAGTTTCAAAGTTTCTTTTTTGCTAATGCATATAGCTAGGACTGAATTGGGTGACCATGAATCCTCCCTCAGTTACCCTGGGACTACAATACGTTCTCTGTTGCTATGGGGCAACACTCGTAGGCTTCTGCCCCTATTTATTGTGGTGTGCCTCAAGGGTCCGTGCTCAGTCCTGCTCTTTTCTCTTTGTACATGTTGCTGTTGGGATTCATTTTTTAAAAATAAAACATCTCCTTTCACTGTTATGCTGATGATATCCAGATCTATTCACCTTTGACATCCGATGTGTCTGCTTCTTTGCAACCTCTGTTCAACTGTTTGCATGAAGTTAAAATTTGGTTATCACATAATTTTCTTACACTGAACGAGAATAAGACTGAAATCGTAGTCTTTGGTAGTCACACTCAGACCAGTTAGCTGATGCCCTTGGCCCTCTCGCTAGCCATCTTTCGCTCACTGTAAAAAACCTCGGAGTGTTCCTGGATGGCTCTTTTAAACTTGAGAAACAGGTCTCCACTGTGGTAAAAAACAGCTTTTGCCAGTTGCGTCAGATATCTAAAGCAAAGCCGTTCCTTCCTTTAACCTCCTAAGACCCGAACATATGAGAATATTCGTTTCAAATTTTGATAGAACAGTAGCAGTAATGTCCTCGTAAGTGGATATCAGGCCCATGTAGAGCAAAATTGAGTATTTTAGTCTAAATAACCCAAAATGTGATGTCCACATATGTGGATGCCAGGTCCTAGGAGGTTAAAGGACCTTGAAAATCTTATCCACGCATTTATCACATCCAGATTGGACTACTATAACTCCCTCTACTCGGGCCTCCAACACTCTTCTCTTTACCGGCTTCAGTTAATTCAAAATGCAGCTGTGCATCTTTTAACAGGTACGAGAATCTATGAACACATAACTCCAATTTTAGCCAAATTACATTGGTTCCCTGTTAAATATCGTATAGATTTTAAGATTCTTTTGTTCACTTTTAAAATTCTGAATAATTTAGCGCCCAGTTATCTTTCTGAACTACTCCACTTATACAATCCCAACAGAGCACTTAGATCGTCCAATCACAGGCTCCTAGCACAACCTAGGTCTCGACTGAAGTTGAGAGGTGACCGGGCCTTTGCAACCGTGGCACCTAGACTCTGGAATAACCTCCCTGTTCATATTCGTACAGCCGAGTCTCTCCAGTCTTTTAAATCATGTCTTAAAACTTAGTTTTAAGTTGGCTGTTCTAGCTTGTTGTGTTGTTACCTATTGTTTGTTGTCCTGTTTTATTGTTTTGTCTTTTACTGACTGTGAAGCACTATGGTCAACATTGTTGTTTTATATGTGCTATATAAATAAATTTTGATTTAGATTTTTGATATTCTTAATTCAGATGTATCTCAGGCAGCATTTTTAAAAAGACGATCGTTGCAGCCAAACTCTCGCAGTCAGTTCTTCTTTGCTAAAGAATAAAATATAAATAGAAGCTGCAATAATGGAAACATTTATCTCAGCTATCTTCACACATTCTGCTTCTTTTAAATGACGTTAATACACAATACACACATATAGAGTGGGAGAGACGGAGAGAGGTGGTGGTGGTGTTGGGGGTGTCAATGACATCTTTGTGTAGCACAAAATACCTCTAAACATATATTATTATGAAGAAAAAAGACACAATAATGTGCTGAATGAGAGCTGGATTCAGAAATGAGTACCTACAGATATATACATATGTAACAGTTATACCAGAATAAACCTCTCAAACACAGAAGCAATGACCCATTGATTAGTGCAGTAAATACTTCCAGTTTTATCATTCAAATTTACATTCTTGTGAAAAACTGCTCCTGAAAGACATCTGAAAAGAATCAAAAATGCAGTGAGTTATTAGTGATACTTACAGATCACAGACTTAGAGACCACTTCAGACCACTAAAATATCTTATCTGGCATATTTCCTATAGCTGCAGCTGTATAGCATCTTGTCAAACTGTGGTGAGTGACAATACTATTAAAGGAAAGAGGAACAGAATCGATGTTGTCATTTATCATAAATTACAACCTTCACACCTCGAACACCCCTTTCTTTTTTTTGTTTTTATAAATGCACCGTGGAAGCGGACACAGTGTAAACTTTCTCTTTATCATAATTTAACTTTACGAAAAATGCATTCAAGAATTTCAAAGATGTGAAAAGCTCATACAGTCCACTTATGGAACATTAAGAAATCACGAAAATAAGAGAGAACTTAAAATTACTATATAATTGTGGTAAGGAAATGACATCTCACTGATGGCAGGAAGTGCAAACAGTCTTTAAGTGTCATCAGCTCAGAGACTGTGACAGTTGAGATTGAGAACAAGAAATAAGTGCGACAGAGAAGCACGATGGATGAATTCAGATGGATTCAAATGTTTTTATGTCTGATGCTGATGATTCAGATTCCAGGTAAGGATACAGGAAACATTTCTAAATATTATTAAAGTCAATAACAGTAAATTACACAGCTGAGCATGCACTGTGATGTTAGGGGAGCGTGGGACATGTTTATAAACTTGTGTCTACCGTAATTGTCGGGCTATAAGCCGCTACTTTTTCCACAAGCTTTGAACCCTGCGGCTTTTAGTCAGGTGCGGCTTTTCTATGGATTATCCATGATTTTTGTCATATCGTAAGGCGATTTGTTTTGTTTGTTCCGCTGTTGTACGGTACTACGTTGCCTGGCGGAAGGGCATGTGATCAGACACACAGTATCGGGGTTCAAGAGTGGTGTGTTGGTCACGTGTCCATCCGCCAGACAACATAGTGCCGTACAAGTAGCGCGAAAAACAATGCGAAAAGCAAGTTATGCTCAACTCCACCGGTGGCATCTGACAGCGTGGAAAAGTGTGAAAACATCCACGATCACCAACGGATTTCGAAGGGCTGGACTGCTGCATGATGGAGAGGAGGACACCGCCACGGCCCTTCTGAGGGTGTTCGACTCTGACACTGACAACGAGGATTTCTTTGGTTTTGAAAGTGACAACGAAGGAAAGAAGCTGAGAGTGGATGACGAAGCCATCCTGAGCCTGTTCGTTTCCGACACTGGAGAAGAGGACTTTGGTGGTTTTAGTGGGCAGGAAGATGGTGGTGAATGACTGACTTTTCTTCTTGTTAAAGCCGTGTCGCTGCACCTGAGCCTAAAAGGTCGGCCGAATCTATTTTTCTGGTGTGCTGTAGGTTATTGTTATGTACTACATTTGTTACTCATTTATGAAGCACAGTACATGTTTCCTACTTGTAATTACCGCTACTTGTACATATACCTAAAAGGTTATGCAAATATGTACCCATAACTTGTTTTTCAAAATATTAATAAAAGGGGTGTGTCTCCAAACAGCCATCTCTTTCCTGACAATTCCCTTTGTGCATATTCTCTTACATATGATAAGTCAACATTGAAACACCTGCGGCTTTTAGTCAGGTGCGGCTAATGTATGTACAAAACAGGATTTTCCCCTGATTTTAGCTTGTGCGGCTAATATTCGGGTGCGCTTTGTAGTCCGGGAAATACGGTAAATCTTCACTGATTGCAAAAAAGTACTGTTTTCTAATTCATTTTTCTCTTCAATTTTCTCAACAGTATCTGTAACTATTACCTCCATTTTTATGAAAGCTGGAGATGACGTCACTCTGCCTTGTCTAAATGGGGTAAATAAAAAGAATAACTGTGATGGTACTACGTGGACCTTTACTTCAAGAAACACACAAACAGCAGAGCTGATCACACTTGGACAGATTGGTGAAAATCCCAAAACTAAATCAGACAGACTGAGTGTTGCAGAAACCTGTTCTCTGGTTATAAAGAATCTCACAGTTGAGGAAGTTGGTCAATATTCCTGTGATCATCACAAATTACGAGAAATACAAACTCAACACACTCTGTTTCATCAGGCAAAGGTTGATCTATCTGCTATTACCTGTAAGTATTTACACCAAATATTTTCACCTTGATCTATTTTAAAAAAATAAAAATACATGAATAATATTTAAAGTGATTAAGATAACCTTTGTGCTTCATATTGTTACATTATGTTCACCAGTGACTGAACATAAGGACACTGATAAGGTGACGTTAAGCTGCTCTGTGGTGACGTATGGAGAGTGTCATCACACAGTAAAGTGGCTGCTTAAAGGTCGAGAGGTGGATAGCAAGGATAGCAAACAAATACTGACTTCACAGACTGACTGCTCCGCCACTCTGTCTTTTCTGATTTATCACCATATTCACAACTCAAGATATAACACTGTGAAGTGTGAAGTAACTGACACCAAAACAGGGAAAGTGCAACTGTTTACCTTTAGCCATCAGCCCTCAGGCGAGGAAACAGGTGAGATCAACTGTTGTAGGTGATTAAAACACCTAAAGCATTTGTTTGGCTCATTTCAAGTTTTTACACAAAATATTTTTGCATACTTACAACAAATGAAAAATAAGAGAAACTTTTTGATTGTGTCATTTCATTTTGATTCAGGTCACAAAAAAACTACACAGAGACCAACAAGAACAACTGAAAGCAGCACAACAACACAAACAACAATAATGAAAGATGCTTCACAAGGTGGTCACTCAAAATTGTACCCTTTGAAGATCAATACTACTGCATTTTACACAGCATTTTTAGTGGCACCTTAAATGGGGAAAAAGTGGAAAATGTCATAAAAGTTTTGGTTGACATAAAATATTAAACATGGCCCCAAGCTTCAGGTAAAGTGTTTTTCATTGCAAGCTTTACATTGAAAGACAGTATTATATACCAGACATGTAAAAAGTAAAGCTGTAAACAACAGATTCCAAATATTTTAACACATTTTAAAAGGTAAAAATTCCTTTTCTTTACAGTAATGGAATTTAAAAGTGTTACTAAAGATTTTAATAATTTGAAGTTTTTATTCTTTTGACAGATTTTTCTGCATCCTTGAGATTCATTATTGTTTCTGTGGGTTTAGCAGCACTTTTAATAACTACTGTGACAGTCATCATATGGACAAGAACTACTGGTAAACTTAATCATGAGAAGTTTGAATGACTTTGAATTGTCAATTAAACTGAAATGGACTTTTTTCCTCTTATTTTAGGGAACAAAACACAGACGATTAAAACCACAGTAAGTACCAAATCAGTAATCAAAAATAAAAACTCAAAAATCAAAATGCTGTTTTTTCTGGTATGCTATTTACTAATATATGACAACGATGTACAATTGATGATAAATATTGGCATTAAATAAACAAATCAGCTCATCTCTCAGGGGTTTTAACAAAATTTAAACTGCCTTCACAGCTACAGTTTTTCTCCTGATGTAACTGGACTATGTCTGTTTTTTAGGGACTGAGTTTAAACCCTGCAGAGACTCAGTCTGCTCCTCATACCGTTCCAGATTTGGTGAGTTCACACACTACTTCATAATTTCACCGTGAGAAAGTTAAAATCAAGAACATACACTGAACAATAGTGAAACAGACCAGGAGTTGCAAAATGTGAGCTGAGATGTCGAAACAGAAAAACAACATTTAGAGACATCATTTATGATGTCATGATACTGATACTACTGAAAGAAATGCTGAATGACTGAATGAGATGTCTTAGGGGGTTACAGTTAAAGTGGAACTGACTATCATTGGCCATAACAAGCCTGGAACAAATAGTTTGTTTGCATTTGTAATTTTTTAACTATACTGTAATAATTGAATTAATTTGATAATTTTATTGAGTAACTTTGATTCCAAAAATTAATGGAGGTGCTTAGATGTTGCTTAACCTTCATAAACATTAGGCATTTAGTGCTATTTAGATGGCTGCTTAAGCCCATCATGAGTCCTTTTTTTCCCCAAGGCAGAACATTTGGGGTTTCAAAAAGAAACAAAAGAAATTAGAGAGAGGACAAAATTAACTGAGTATAGTCAGCTGTTAACAAATGTATGAAAAGAAAGGCGAGCAACACACAGCCAATGTGTAATTTATGGTACTGTGATTGTGTGTATTTACTGAGGTATTTGTCTACAAAGAGCTGAATAAGAGCTGTTTTCAACCAACACAAATATGCTGCAGTTCTCCTAAATCCCATGACGTGGATGAAATTGTGCGTCTGTGAATATGGAATTTTTGATAAATGGACCAGAACAGCGAAGGTAGAGAAGTTAGAAAAGTTATCCATTTCTGATTATTATCAAAGATCAATAAGTACAGTTTATAAAGTAAAAGCAGAAACCGCAATGGATGCTTCAATTATTTTTAACATTCAGTTCCACCTCAGCTCTTAGTATGTTACAGTTTTAAGTTATGCTTGATGGTCTTATTGATTTGTTTGTCAGCAAGGTTATTTAAAAATAAAAAATAAATCATCAACCTTGGTGAACAGATTGATCATGGGCAAAGTTGATTCAGATCACTTCATTCAAAATGCAAAATAAGGCACTGGGATATGCTCTTCAAGTACCCTTTTGTATGATGCTGCATTTATTTTTTATGTTCACATTCATTTTATGTTCATGCTATATTTTGTTGCCCAGGTCCAGAGTCATGACGAAGTTGATGTAGTGACGTGCAGCACTGTGAAGGCTCCTTCCTCTTCTGGTACAGCTGATCCCAGCAGCCTGCTCTACTGTACATTTTCCAGTCACTTAGCTCACTGAAAAGTGGGGATTTAAAAAAAAATAAATGTCTTTGTTGTAAATGAGACATTGAGTCTCAATGTGACCACTAGTATAAATAAAGGTTAAGTTTAAAAAAAAATGTATATATCTTTAACTAGTCTGTGTATATGTACCTCTTCCCCAGTGTTGAAAATTTTAAACTCACAACCTGTTTGCAAATTTCCTGGTTGCTTGATCAAAATTTCTGTTATAATCATCAATAAATACACCAAAAAATAGTTGAAATATATCTTTTACACTGGTTTTATGCTGCCATATTCTCAAAGTAGTTTATTGTTTAATGTCCTGTCTAAATAACTTCAATAACCATTTGTATTCATTAATGAATAACTGTCCGATATTAAAAGCAATAGAAACTGTTGCGCTGTTGTTGCATTTGTCCCTAACCATCGCAAACCCTCACGTTAACTTTTACAGAGTAGAAAAAAGCTAGCACCCATCCTCCAGCTTCACTGTTTATGTTATGCTAACAGAGCTGTGTCGCTAGCAATCACGTAGCACATCATTATATACCAGCTAGCCAAACTTCAGTAACCCTACAAATGTCACTGCTGTTTCATTTCCTGTTTTCATTTATTTCAGAAGTCATAGCAGCACTGTACGTTTTAATTTGTTTCAGAAATCCCTCAGTCAGAACATTGTATATTATATTTAGATGGAAAGTAGCGACCTAACTCCCTGCTATCTTTTAATTCCGTTATATTTTTAAAATTCTGTAAGTTCTCGTCATCATCGTGCACTTTTCCTGATTCACACAAAATACAGCACCTTCCCACAGGGTCTTGCACGAGTATTAAACATGTTCATTTGTGCTTTGGACTGTCACCAGATTTCTTCTAGAAGTTTCTTGCCAGTCAGCAACTATCTTGGCAACACCACTTGAGTTTGTGTGTTGCATGCTAACATCATTATCATATGTGTAATAATACTAAAGCTTCATCTTATGCACACACAAAAAACAAATATGGCTCCTTGTGCAGGGTTTCGTGGTATGTTTATTTATGCTTCCCAATGGAAAAAAAAGCAAATTTCTTGCTTCTCAGCCACTGCGGCCACATCCTCACCGTTTATTTAGACAGTTATATAAACATACTGTGAGCGAGTCATAAGCTTAAATACAATAGTTGAAGGAACAAAGAAATGAATGTTTAAAAAACCAGTCAAATCTGATTAAAGTAAAAATCAAGTATTTATTATTTGTGTATTATTATTTTTGTTAATAAAAAGTATGAGCTGTACAAGGTTGTTTTTTTCCTCTGATACTTCATGCAAACCACATTTCTCCAGGCCTGTCCTAATCAGCTTACTCAGTATCACTAGATCCAATGCTGCTCCTCCAGCAGAGCACACAAAAGTAGGAGAGACCGGAGATGCCATGGCTTAGTTAGGAGACTGTTTGCTTCAAGGCCACTAGGGGGTGCTGCCATGATGACAGTCAATTTCTAAATTCTAAAATTTAATTTATAAACAATGAATCCATCCCATCCATTCGCTTCCGCTTATCCTTTCCAGGGTCGCGGGGGGCGCTGGAGCCTATCCCAGCTGTCATAGGGCGAGAGGCGGGGTACACCCTGGACAGGTCGCCAGTCTGTCGCAGGGCCAACACACAGGGACAGACAACCATTCACACTCACTTTCATTCACACATTCACACCTAGTGGCAATTTGGATTATCCAATTAACCTATCCCCACAAGCTGCATGTCTTTGGACGGTGGGAGGAAGCCGGAGTACCCGGAGAGAACCCACGCAAACACGGGGAGAACATGCAAACTCCACACAGAAAGGCCCCGGCCTGATGTTGGAATTGAACTCAAGACCTTCTTGCTGTGCGGCAACAGTGCTGACCACCGTGCCTATAAACAATGAATAATATTTAAAAAAGTCCAGTGTCCCGTTTAGGTACAAAGTAAAAACACACAGTCCAAGGCCAGAGCCAGCTATGCCACAAAGCCAGTTGCACTCCACACGTTGTTCACTTCAACAGGGGTAGCAATTGTCCTCTGAGACCCACCACCCTGTAAGTAGAAAGCCTGCACAGAGTGACAAAATAAGACAATTCACTATATAATTCACAGCCCATCCATCCCAAACATATCAGGTCACATGATGATCAAAAGTGCTTACAAATATGTGTAAAGTGAAAATGTACAAGCTGAGATAACTGTTTCTGATAAAAATGAAGAGTAGACTGATATATGAAATATTCCTTTATTGGGTGAGAAAATCAGACCATGTCATAACTGCTTTAAGTCATACAGAATAGATATCAGAGCCTTAAACAGGCTGGCTTCTGCTAAATGGGTCAAACTGGGCAGAAAGTAAACCAACACATAACATCCTTATAGAATATGATGTAACACTATAGATCAACTTACCTCAGAATATATAAAGCATACAAACAATTACAGCAATATGATGCAACAAACACAGCAGTGCTACTGATCCAAAATCCTCAAAGCTTCATAGAACTGAAACAAACATTTATTTTTAGGTCCATTCTGCTGCTGATACATACTTCAGGTTTCTGAACATTAAACTTGTTGCTGCCTTTCATAGTGTTTAACTTGAAGGCCCTGAGTACTTTCTCCCACACTGGAAACACTGGAATGATAAAATTATTTGAACATTACCTAATAAGACTGATTCAGGACAGACAATTAGTTATGTTAAACTTTCCTAGCAGTCCTTCACAAACAGGGAACAGTCTGTCTATTCTCTCCATCTGTCAGCTGCTGCTGGCTCTTCCTCCTCCTCTTCCTCACACACTGCTGAGTTTGTCCTGGTGGATCATCAGGGGTGCAAAGCCTCACAGATGATGTGCAGCAGTGGGTCCCTCAGTCTGTCCTCACTCTGGACACTTGCAGTTGTCACACATGGAAATCAAATGTGTGATAAGCTGCAGGATTCAAACACAAGTGTAACTTATAAATACATGTTCATACTTTTATTCCACAATCAGAGAGAAAGAAACAGAGAGAGAGTGCAGGACAGACAGACAGGTGAAAGTCTCAGGTGTACACACTGCTACAAAACAGCACAAGAGAAGGAGGATTTAGTGTTTGTGTTATTACGAGTGCTAAACAAGAAGAGTTCCCAGATGGTACAGTGGACACATGTGTGACTCCTGCGATTAAAGCATCTTTCTTTCAGTTTAACGAGTGAACCGTCAGCTCGTTCAAACACACGTTAAAGTGCGTTTGGCTCGACATCACCGAACAGAGGCAGCAATATAACATAGCTCACATTAACAGTGCAGTGAATCCTGCTTGTGCTGTGATATTCAGGACTGCAAACCGAGCAGCATCACTGACTTTCAGCTTGTTGTGTTTGTGGATATATGACTGACTTTAATTATCCACAAAATCATCACATTCTCTGTAAGATTAAGGTCGACTATTGAACGGCGTATATTTTGAAGTAAAGGCTTTAAAACCAAGTTAGTACAAACATTGCTAATGTCACATAACTTTGTTATAAAAACATTTGCACATAAATAAGTGACATAATATTCAGTACTTACTTTTAAGAGTTTACTCTTCGGCCGCCCCTCTTTAGCCGTCTGCCGTTTCTTTCGGCAAAATTATCCACACCCACCGCCGTGCTATGAAGTCTGGGATATGTTGGGCCATGAAGGCTACACAGACCCATGCTTAAAATTCAGGGAAATGAAGGATGCATTTGAGGGCCACATTTCGAGCAGCCTTTGAATTGGGACAGCCTTTGTTGCGTCGCTGTGACGTAATCGGCCTTAGAATGTGGTCTTTAAGGCTGCAGACCCTGAATTGGGATACAGCCAAAGACTCTCTGAAGGCTCCTGTGGCTGCACAGGCAGTCTTACAATTACGAGGTTGGAGAGTTGTTGTTTCAAAATGTTCACACTGATTTCACATGCTCATTAACTCACAACCAGCTGACCATATATATTTCTGCTGCTGAACAGTTAACAAGGTACATTTTCCAAGTGTGAACAAGTGTGAACTCAAATACATACAGTGCATTAATCCAGCAGAAAACGGAATATAGATCCCTCTGAGATGAACGGCGAAGTTGGTTGCAGCAACTCCTGGTGCCTAAACTGTTGCACACTTTGCATTTAAAACAGATCATGCAGCAAAAAAAGGCATTGCACACCCACATAAAACCAATGCAAGCTAGCATCCCCATGATCCCCTGCGCTCTCAGAGGTACCCCAAAAGAAACAGCGCCGTCCAGTGGCAAGTCCCATAATATCGACCTTCCACCTGGCTAGATGTAGTTTAGTATTATATTTATTGGTTATTTTTTATTGACTTGTCTTGTTTTTACAATGATTTGCTTTGACTTCAGCCTTTAAAGAAAAGACTGTATCTCAAAGAGTTGGCAGTTCGTCTTGTAACCGGAAGGTTGCCAGTTCGAGCCCCGGCTGGCCGATGGCGCGATATGGCAGCCTCGCTTCTGTCAGTCTGCCCCAGGGCAGCTGTGGCTACAACTGTAGCTGCCTCCACCAGTGTGTGAATGTGAGAGTGAATGAATAGTGGCATTGTAAAGTGCTTTGAGGGCCCCAATAAATGCAATCCATTATTATTATTATTATTATTATTATTATTATTATTATTATTATTATTATTATTATATAGCTTACATACAGTCAATGGCTGAGACTCCAGCAGTAATATTCAGTAACTATTCATCAGACTGGGTCCATGTTACCAGCCAAATGGGTAATAAATAAAGTAAGTTTTGAATTACGTATATTTGGGTGTTAAGGTGATGTTTTTGAATTTTTTTTTTATATAATTAGGTTTAGAAAACTGAATACGTATGTATTTAAAAAACAATAAGTGTGTTAGAGTTATTAAAGCAACAGGTTGTAGCTCACTGTACTGTTTTTGAGCACAACTTTGGTGCTTTTGCCTCATTTTTAAATCAGTGATCCCAGTAGCACAGTCTAAGCAGAGACCTCAGTGCTTGGCAAACAATCAATAGAATCAATATAATTATTAAAAAGAAACAAAATAAATGCCAACCTTAAAAAAAATGTAAACTTCAGGTAAAAAAACTTAACTTGATTTTGTGTCTTTAGGCTTTTGTTAACCGCAAGCATGAGGTTAGTGCATATGTATTATTATTGGAAAGATTACTGCAAAGAAAAAAAAACAACTTCCCTTCATCTAAGCAATGTATTACTTTTCCCTGGAACACTCTCTCACGGTCGTTCTCTAAAACCTAAAAGAGGAATTACGGATTTGATCAACTTGTCCCTGAATGCAATTGACACCCTTTTCTCAACGAGAAGTATGGGCTCGGGTGAGCCTGAGTGTCCTGGAGGTACTTTCCCTGCCGGATATGGACGGGTGGCAGAATTGGAGGGTCTTGTGCCTGGCGGGGCTGTCGATCGAAGATGCTGAAGATTAGGGATGGGTATCGTTTAGGTTTTACTACCAAACTGGTACTTTTGAAACAGTGCCGGTGCTTAAACGGTGCTCGAACCGGTGCTTAAAGAATGGAGAACAGACACTTTGTCCAAAAACCTCTCATGTTTAGCTGTTTTTTTGCAAAAAGATAACAATGTTAGCCTTTTCTGCAGCTATAGGGGATATATGGTATCACTCTTGGCTGGAAGCAGTGCTTAATCAATGGAAAAAACACAAACTTTGTCCAAAAACATCTCATGTTTAGCTGTTTCCCACTTTTTCTTTGGTCATTTTAGCCTTTTTGGTCAGGGTGAAGGGAGTATCTGCCATCAAACAAGAAGACAGCCGCATGTAACTACGACGGTGTTTGCTAGTTCACCTAATCTGCATTAATGTAATAACGTGGTTAGCCTACTCAACGTAAATTACACACGAACAACATTAAGCGACTCACCCAGAGAAGAACAGCTGCTGCTGCTGCCATCATCATCCATCATCATTTCTGCTACACTGGCAGGGCTAGGGGCCAGAACTCAAGCTCTTCGGGTTCTTGGGGGATGTTGCTAACTCCGGGTCGATAACAGGCACCACACCCGCAGTAGATGTGCTCGGTGTGGGCTCTTGCAGCAAGCTATCAAATACGGTGCATTTCTTGGCTTTAAAAAAAACCCCGCTATGCGTGGCCAGGTGTTTCATCAGATTCGAGGTGTTAACTCTTTTGCACAGTATCACCTTAAAGCACTTGTTGCAGGCTGCTGAGTTTGCATCTTTTGCTGTGAAGTACAGCCAGACTTTTGACCGCTTCGCCTTGGGCCTTTTTAATCTGTAGCTCTGCTCTAAAAGAACGTACGTACCTGGGCCCGCCTACTATCCTTGGAAAGGTAAAATGATTGGCTAGAATTCAAAGTGCGTGCCATAATGGAGTCGGATAGCAGTACCCATCCCTACTGAAGATATCTATCTATTCGGAACCATGATAACAGGGTTCTGGCTGATTGGAGCTGGCTTGGCCCTGGCTTATCGAAGAATTAAGAAAGCGGAACCGGCTATTCAAACCCCCACAAGGCTGCCCGCTGGAATTGAAACGATGGGACGAGGCATGAGTTCTTAAAATGGGCTCATTAAGTGCAGCACGGATAAGATCTTGGAGAAACTTGCGGCTGCCGTGAACACTCAGAATAACACCTCTGAGCGCAAATTGGATTACATCTTGGAGAAGCTCACTGGGGTCGTGAGTTCTCAGAATCGGCTCTTTGAGCACAAGAATGACAACATCACGGAGTGTAAGTTTGATAACATCATGGAGAAGCTCGCGGCTCTCCAACGGAAGATTGAGAGACCAGTGTCGCACTGTTAGAACAGCTTTGAAATTCACATGAGTTGTTCGCACTAAAGTAAAAAACCATCATCACTTCATGCAGCTACCACTTCAGTGCCAGCTGTGGTATCAAGGCTGGAGCTGAACAAAAACACCCTGATAACAGACTGTGCTTTGACTGTTCTTCCTATCCTACGCAAGGCCGGGTTGGCTGGAAGACTGTTTACTTCGCCTGGCAGGGTGAAGGACACTGTCTCAGCTGAACTCTGGACACATACACACAGACAGACGCTTCGACGCTTATTCCCTTCCGATGCAGATGGTGGATCAAGGACACCAGTGCACAGGCTGCAGGCCCGGATGCACTGCCTACACTGGCTGTCTCTCACCCTTTACCCATCCCTGTGTTTCTTTGGTGTATTAAGAGTTTTTTCATTTGCTATGTGCAGAGTAGGGGTTTTTTTCTGTTCTCAAACTGATCTTCCTGTTGGATCTTAGTCTGGGGGAGTTATTTTTTTCTCCTTATCTTTCCTCGTGTTGTGCATTTTCCATTGTTATACCTCTCTGACCTGTCTTCCCCATGTGATGTTTTCGTGCAATGTATGTATGGTCGGAGGGTATGATGGCGCCGCCATTGCGTGCAATTGGTCGGCAGCCTTAACATGAAATCTCCCACTCATGGGACTAATAAAGGTATCTTATCTTATCTTATCTTAAAGTGATGACATATGGGGAAATCTGTGCAAACAACTTGGTGAAAAGATGACACAGCAGCAGTGCCAATGTCAGTGCTTTTGAACCAAGTAGTTCTCCTTTTCAAAACAAAGACTGCAACACTTTCAATGTTGAGCTCCCATTTGAACAGTGGATACATATGGTTCCAGATCAAGTCACATACAAAAAGATTTTTTTCACAAAAAAGGGACTACACCATTTTGAAGCCAGGTAGATGGACTCATGTAGTAAACCAGGGAATCTGGAAACAGGTTAAAAGTACATGCACATTTCTAAACGAGCCAACGTAAATCCCACAACATTATCTTGTTTCATAAAAATCAGAGGCTTTTGTAAAACGTGTTGTGGCCTGAACCAGAACCTGAAATTCACTGCCAATGGTGCTGAAGTGTGTGATGGCAAATATGGATGAATCCATGCACACTGGTTTTCCTAAGATAGCCATGTTCGGAAATCTGTGGGCACACATAACAAAAGAACTTTGTGAAGGCAGACTGCAGCCCATGTGTGGAGAGAATCAGAGGCAGCAAAACTGTTGGACTTTGGTGATCCAGAGTGACCTCTGATGGCCTCTAGAAGCATATTTTTATTATTACCTTTAAAATGACAGCGGCACAAACTAACATTTTTGCAGCACAAATGTTTCATATCATTTTTTTTTTTTTTTGCTCTCTTTAATCTCATCTCTATGTCGTCTGCGTAAAAAATGCACCAACAACAAATCGTACTGTCTTTTGTGCATTATGATTATCTCTGTATACGTTCAAATTGTGGTTTGGAGATGGACAGTGAAGAAATAATTTCTCCTCAAATGTCTTATACCAAAAATAACGAGCCTTTCTTGAAAATTTACGGGTACAAGCTTTCATGGGTGTGAAGTCACCCTGTGATGTCTACCTGTTACCTGTGTTTGTTTTTTCAAAATTAAGTAATTAAAAAAACGTAAGATAAACATCTGTGTGGTTATTGAAGGTAATAAATTTGACAAATGGAATAATTGCAAAATTGGACAAGTTTTCATTAAAATTCATTTTTAATCTAATCTAATCTAATTAAGTGAAATTACACCATGCTTCAAAATAATTGTGCCTTTTCTTGATAATACTTTTTTATTAGCACTCCCCTGAAATACATTTGCAGAGTAAACACAGGGACATTTTAGCTCTTAGGAAATGTAAATAGAAAAGTGACTGTACATTAATAACGCAGTAACAGAGATAAGATTGTACCGTAACAGGTGGGATGTTTGGCCTGCACCACATGTGGAAAACCTGGAAAAATGTATTAATATTCTGAGCTTGACTGGTATATTTCTCTAAAAGTTTAACAAGCATTCTTTCAGATCACATTATAACATTATGGATAATTAGAAATGTACTTTTTGCAATGTTACTATCTTGAAATGACACTGAATAGTGGGAATGACCCAAGGATGGCCTTGATTCTCGATTGACTCCCAGCATTTGCTATAATAGTTTTATGCTTGCCATTCAACAGCATGAAGTCTCTAATCACACATCCATTTACATTTTTATTTTTCTTAAAAAAAGATCAAATCCTTTTGCCATTTTCTCTATTTTCTTTTTTTATTGTGGGTTACTGGGGTTGACAGTGGCTGCAGGAGATGAAGAAACCATCAAAACACTGTAGATCACTGCATCACCTTCATCATCACCCTGAACCTGAAAACAAAGAGAATTGTCGGATACATAAATAAACATAAATTAACACTCTGTTAAAATAAGAGAGATAGAGCTCAACAAATTTTAAAGGTAAGTATGAATTATAATCTCAGCTTGCACACATTACCTATTAATATATCAGTATACAACATAAGCATCTATGAAAGACACGTTACCTGGGCTTTATTCTTGGCTTTCTTTCTGTAGCTGACGGTGGCATAGGAAACTTCATGATCTACCTACACAGCGAAGAGCAAAATATCTCAAAAAGTTTACATGTTTTGACCTCTAACCTCAGGTTTTACAACTCATGGTCTGTCCCACTGTTATTCAGTCTAACTTCCTTATCTTTTATAAGATCTCATTGAGTCGCATGCACTTAACAAGCACATAGAAGAAGAAGTGGTTTTAACTGTGCTCTGACTGTACTGTGGGTGTGGTGTGGGATTTCCCATGCTGGGACTTTTTTAAGTAGCAGTCTGAGTCTCTGTAGAGTTCAAACTCAGTCCCTGGAAAATAGACAGTTACATCTGTTGGAAAACTGTCCTTTATAAAGACAGTTTAGTTCTTGTTAACACTCCTCAGAGATGAGCTGATTTGGTGTTTATTTGTCATTCTTATTTCCTACAACCATTTAAAAAAAAAAAAAAAAAAAAAAAAAATATATATATATATATATATATATATATATATATATATATATATATATATTGGGGTTTTTTAAAAAAAAAACTCACAGTATCTTCATCCGTCTGTGTTTTGTTTGCTGGAAAGACAAAAACAATTAACTGTAACATTTACTGTTAAAAGCACATGTGTTTTAACTTTTGATGTTTTTACCTTTTGTTTTTCTCCATCTGATAACAGATGCAGCTGTTATCAAGAGCAAGACAAAACCCACAGCTGCAACGACGTACCAATGGATAGCTGAAACAAACCCAAAAAACAAACTTAAAACCATTTTCAGTGAATATTTTTTCAAACATTTAAAAAACTTTCTATGTATCTTAAACTAAGTCTACATGACACACAAAATATGCCTAACATTGTGTTCTATTTTAAACTGTGACACTGTTACCATAGCAAAAACAGAAACACACAAAAGCACAATGTGAATCATAGTCACTGCGTTTCAGATGTATGGAAGAAAAACAGTAAGGAGATTTTAGTTCAGACGTGTTATTTTACTTACAGACACATGTTGTTTCTGAAGGTATTTGGCTATTTCTTTTATTTAAATCAGTTTGAACACATAACTTAAAACATGTAAAATCAAAAATAAAATAAATACATCATGCATAAAGTCCTAAGCACAAACTAAATACATCCTTAATCGTTCCATAGGAATTAAGAGAGCAACTTGGAGTCAGATGCTACTAATCAAATGGACTTAACTGATCATCAAGAGTGGGCATTTCTATAGAAGAAGAAACTTTGACAGTTTACAGGTCTGAAGCTCTCGGGTAGGTGTTAACATACAGCAACAACCTTACCAGCATTGGTCTAATTCCACCAAAGTCATATCAAAAAGTCAAAAAGACTGAGCAAGAATAGTTTCTTTGGAAGGGCTGCCAGGAGAAATTATGATAGACTGATATAGTCATAAAAGACTATTACTTCAAGTTAGTGCTGCGAAAGTTGACTCTGTAAGATATTGAATCATGGGGTTTATGCAGTTTTCACAGGACTGAATCGAGCTCTGTGAAAACGTTCTTTTTCATGTGACTGTATACCCATGCATGCAAGTAAAAAGTACATTACTGAATAAATACCTTGGGTATTGGACTGACTGTAGCCTGCTGGATTTTTTCTGGTTGGATTATTTGTCCTTTGTCTGTCACCTGAAATAAAATGAAAAAGACACAACCAACATGTTTTCATCTGTTGTTTAAAATTTTTTTTGCATAAATACAAAAGCAAACAAATAAATGTTTTGGGTGGGTTCAATCATCTTAAACAGTTGATTATTTTGTCTCCTGTTTTCTCACCTGATAGCTGAGGGCTGAAGGTAAACAGCTTCCCTTCTGTATGAGCATCATTCACTTCGCAGTCCAAAAGGTAATCTCTTGATGAGTAAACATGGTGAGACTTGAGTAAAGAGACAGTGGTGGAGCAGCCAGTCTGTAAAGTCACTATTTGACTGTTATCTCTGTCCACAGCTCGACCTTTAAACAGGCACCTCACTGTGTGATGACACTTTTCATATGTCACCACAGAGCAATTTATTGTCACCTTATCATTGTCCTCATGTTCAGTCACTGATGGAGATAACATGAAACAAAGACACCACAAATTCGAAAAATTAATTACTGCTGTCATTATTATTCTAAAAATCGTCCGCCTGAAAATAGAATGTAAAATACTCACAGGTGAGTACAGAGAGATCAACCAAAGACTCGCTAACCAGACGTTTGTGTCTGTGCTTTTGAAGGTATCTGTATTGTTTACAGTAGTAAAAACCAACATCCTCGACTGTGAGAGTCTTTATAAGCAGAGAACAGTTTGCTGTAACACTCAGTCTGTCTGATGCATTTTTGGCTTTTTCACCAAGCTGTCCAAAGCTGATCACTTCTATTAGTGTTCTGTTTCTTGAAGCAAAGGTCCACGTAGTCCCATCACAGTTATTCTGCTCATCTATCACATTTATACAAGGCAGAGTGACGTCATCTCCAACTTTCATAAAAATGGTGGTTTCATTTGCAGATACTGTTGAGAATTCTGAAAAGAAATATGAAAACTAGATTAGAATGCAACACTTTTCACAGTCAGAGTGAAGATCATTTTAGACAAAGGTTTATGATAAAGGTTTGGATTGTAATATTTAATTTTACTGCTATTAAAATGTTTCCTGTATTCTTACCTGCAATCTGAATGATTGATATCAGACATAAAAACATTTTACTCCATCTGAGCTCATCCATCGTGCTTCTCTGTCTCACTTCTTTCTTGTTCTCAATCTCGACTGTCACCGTCTCTGAGCTGATGACTCTTCAAGACTGTTTGTATTTCCCGTTATTCATCAGATATCACTTCCTCATCACAACTTTAGCAAATGACCTCAGGAGGTGCATCCCTACAATGCATTGGTGACAGTTATGTGTTTGACATTATATTAAAAAAAATGACTGAGGAAGTTGAATGTGTCAAGAGTTTTAGCTAAGATGTTTGTTAGAAAACAAACATCACATAGGAACAAACAGTTGAAGTGTCAAACTCCTGATTCACCTTTTTACTTTTACTTAGTTAAAGAAGTTGAATCATTATTCATCCGTGTGGAGTTGTTGTTGTTTTTTTACACAAGTATCTGTGCTTCTACTTAAGTGACTAATGTGTGCGAGAGGTAAGCTTTTTACAGAATTTCCAAAGACAACCAACATGAGGGAGAGCGTGCACATGTACAAACACACACACTCAGAGGGACAGAAAAAATAGTTTTGTAGTCTACAGGATGCTCACCTCTGGTTTCCAAGGTCAGCAAAACTCAAGTTGCAAAACATGCCTTCCTCAGTTAGAGGATTGTTAGGTATTTTGATACCATAGTAGCATTTACAGGATATTGTTTTATACAGGAAAACTGTTACTCAATAAGGCCCAACTACTAGTTGTTTTTCTCTTTCTCTGTGACCCAAGAATTAATGTGTAGGACTCACAAGCTGGTACCCCAAGGTCGAAAACACCACAGAGATGAGACCACTTCCTTACTCCCATCCTCCCTTTTTTCTTTATCTCCTGGAAAAGGCTCGTTAAAGGCTAGGTGGTTTGTTTCAGAATTCACTAATGAAAGAACTCTGTATTTTATGTCTAGGAGTGTATTTTGCTGGGATGATCATAAATTATAGCTGAACTGATAAACTACACAAGGGATACTTTGCTCAGAAGGCAGGAAGACGTTTCCTTATTTAGTCTGTACCGGTTTGAACTGGGAAAGCTGACACACGAACCTTTTTTTTCCTCTATATAAACTGCTGTGTATCAAATAAACCTTTGAGTCGATTGGGAAGGCAACCTAAAGCAGTCTCTGTTTTCTTGTTCTCCCAAGCTGCTCCCGAGCTCGTACTAACACGCTGAATGGCATACCTGAGTGTTACTTTAAATAATTAGGAATCTTAGAAGGAAAGGACAGAACTCTGCTTATCGCTCACGCCACGGAGGAAACCCGGGAAGGCAATTTCCTTCAATTTTGGTGTCAGAAGTGGGATTACTGACAGAAGGTAAATATGCGTCTTTCATATTTATATAAAGACCTATTATACCTCTCTCAGTGATCGATCCATAAAAAAACGGGATATGCTGACGAAGTTTCACTTAGTGATCCAGAGAGATACACTGACTGACTTCCTCAGTCCCCGAATAAAGTAAATTAACCCTTGTGTGGTGTTGGTGGACACAGGAAGTTGCCTGTTGTCTTGAATATTTTAATTTTGTTTAAGTTGCTCACTCAGAAAGAGTGACACAGGAAGTTGCCTGTTGTCTTAAATACTTCTCGTTAAGTGAGAAGTTGCTCACCAAAGAGTGACACAGGAAGTTGCCTGTTGTCTTAAATACTTCTCGTTAAGTGAGAAGTTGCTCACCAAAGAGTGACACAGGGAGAAGTTGAACGGGTCTCAAAGACCCGATTACCATACAAGGGTTAAAAGCAGTAAATTAAAAGCAGAAAGACACAGGAAGTTGCCTGTTGTTTTACGAGAAGTTGCTCGTTAAGCGAGAAGTTGCTCGCTAAGTGAGAGTTGCTCACACAAACAAAAAATTGCTAGCAATAAATTTAAAGTGACCTCAGCTGTGCCGCAGCGAAAATACTAACATAAATCCTCCTAGCGTGTAAACCCCTCTGGAAATCACTGAACATGGGTCAGAATAATTCAAAGACCACAGACAGGTCCGATAAAAAATCTAAAGTACCTGTAAAACCAAAAATTAATAAAATACAAAATAAAGTCTCAAATAACGGCTCAGTATAACTCCCATTTCCGGTTACGTGTAACCTACGTCCGCGAATCGGTGAAGACGTCCATGATCACGTATCCAGAACATGCGGGAGTGCTTATGTGACTGACTTTGTTTACAACTTAAGAAGTTCAATGCATTCTAATTTATTTCCGGAGCCTTATCCCGAACGATTATCGCCAGAAAACAGGTCAGTAGAAATGTTGAATATCATTTGTGATAAGAAAAGTAGTCTGCTTAAAAAGTCCTGTAGAAAATATATGACAGAATGCCGCGACGTGATGCATCAAATGTTACCGCTATGGACAAAAGGAGGGTAAATAATGACAAAGTCGCCGATTTCTTTAAGAATCTAAAGAAATTCCTGCTAACAATGTCCAGAGACAAAATTGACTTAAATGCAGTAACTATGTGTAAACAGAAGCCTGATGAATCTATCCTAGTATTCATAAAACGCTTTATGCACTGTTGGACAAGCTAGAGGTGCAAATTTAGCTCAGTTTTCCAGCAGCCGCAGACACCCAAAGCAAAAATGAATTTGTGTATTTAATTTAACACAAAGGGTGAAATGTTTGCTGACACTGATAACAGCTTATGTTTTCTCTGCCCTATGTACCGACATGATGGAGAAGGAACATCCTCTGTGTCAGCTGGACCCTCAGCAGAGAATGAACTCAACATCCTTTTTGTCCGGTACTCTATGTCACACACTGTGCCAAAAAAAACGTGTACAGACGCCACTACCAGGTAATCCCATGACTGGGAGCCACACTTTTGTTTCTCTCACACTGTTCAACAACATGATAACTGCTCACACAAGTGAAGGTCAAACAGTGATTTTGTCACATAACTCAGACATAGGTTATGATATAACTACACCATGTCGTCACATAGATCTAACCTACCCTATCGACTGTACTATTTCTGCACTTATGTTGCCAGCTGAATACCAGAATATGACATTATGGTCAAAAAGTGAGAATGATATAGGATTTATTGACTGTACACTTTATCACGTACACCTATTAAAACACAACGAGCCAGTATATGTCAAGCAACATCCCATTTCTGCCGAAAAAGCCGCAGCTCTAGATGTCATCATGGGAGATTTATTGACTACAGGAGTAATAAAGCCCACACTCCTGTCAATCCTGTGCCAAAGCCTAACAAACCTGGCGTATGGCGTTTCATACAAGACTTAAGGCAAATTAATGCAGTCAACATTCCTCTGCCACCTCTCGTTTCAGATGTTCACAGCATATTGACATGCATTGCATACACATTTTACCGTGGTGGATTTATGCTCCGCTCCTTTTTAAGACACACAGCCGTTATTTGCATTCACACATAGAAATAAGCAGTACACTTGGACTCGTTTGCCCCAAGGCATGATAGACAGCTCTGCTGCTTTCTCAATGGTGCTTCACTCCTCCAGGGCTGCACCCTGATCCACATGTGGATGACCTCCTCCTCTGTGCTGAAAGTGAAAAACTATGTCAAACTGCTACACACATGCTTCTCCAGCACCTCCAAAAGACTGGCCACAAAGCATATGCAAAGAAAATGCAGTACTGTCAGACTTCTGTTCAATATTTGGGATTCACACTGTCTCACGGAAAACGTTCCATGACTGCAGACAGGGTCAAAGCTGTGACCTCCGTCCCTCGTCCCACTACACAGAAGGAAATGTTGTCCTTCCTGGGCATGGTGAACTATTGCAGACAGTGGATACCAGACTGTTCTTTTCATGACCACATTCTGCGTGACTGTTGTAAAAAAGAGAAGCCTCCTCGAATACTGTGATCCACAGAAATGACTGCCTCTTTCAATGCATTAAAGGGAGTGCTGACCTCCGCCACTCAAAGGTGCTGCCTGAATTGTTCAGGAATGCCGGCCTGCCTGAGGGCAGTAGCAGCTTGCTCTATCATGATAAGGGACTGTGAGAAGCTTACACTCTCACATGACACTATTCTACACACCAATCACCAGGTCACGACCATTCTAGCAAACATAAATAAACAACATATGTATTGATCCTATGCTGTGTTCTTCTGACCGACAGGATGGCTCAGACAGGCTTGATGATCATGACTGCATGACACGTATACAGGAATCCACAGCACCACGTCCAGATTTAGAGCAAACACCTATCTCAGACTCAGCCACGGTTTATGTGGACGGGTCCTGTTCAAGGCCGAATGACAACTCATTTCTTTGTGGCTATTCAGTGGTGACATTGCCTGACATCATACTAGAGGCTCACTCATTACCATTTCACTCAGCACAAAAAGCAGAGCTCATGGCTTTAATACGCGCCTGTGAGCTACATTTGGATAAGCATGTGACGATTTACACAGACAGCCGCTATGCATTTGGCGTTGTGCATGACTTTGGCACATTGTGGAGACAAAGAGGATTTAGATCTGCTGATGGAAAATAAATTGCTAAATTGTGATTTTGTTCAAAGACTTTTTCAGGCTATACAGCTACCATCGGCCGTTGCAGTTGTAAAAACGAAAGGACACAGTACAGCTGACACAGACGAAGCAACAGGTAATGCCTTAGCAGACGTGACAGCCAAGGCTGCAGCTGCATCACAGCTCCCACCTCCGCAGGAAGTATTATCTGTGCCCCTACAGCTGCCACTTGTTACACTCCCAGACTATTTAGACACAAATGTTGATTTAAAATTCATACAAGAGCAAGCCTCTGCATGTGATTACACCTATTGGGAGAATAATGACTGTACCTTAGATGACAGAGATGGCCTATACAAAATCTTAAGGGTTTGATTGCCCTCCCATATTCCCTGATGCCAGTCCTTGCCCGACATTTTCACTGTGTGGGTCATGTCGGACAAAGAGGGGTAATAGGGGCAATAAAATCAAGATTTGTAATTGAGAAAACATCACACGCAGTAAAACGCATATTAGCAACCTGTCTAACATGTGCGCGAACTAATGTAGGTAGCTCAAAAGCGAAACATCAGCATTTACCACAACCAGATTTTCCATTTCATACATTACAAATTGATTTTACACATATGCCAGCACAAGGAAGCATCAAGTACTTACTGGTAATAGTGGATCAATTTAGTAAATGAGTAGAAGCTTATCCAACCTCAAAAGAAACTGCAGAAGTAGTCTGTCAAAAGTTGAGCAATGAAATAATACCCAGATTCGGAATACCTCACCAGATTAACAGTGATAGAGGATCTTCATTCACATTAGAAGAAATTCAAAAGTGTGCTAAAACTTTAATGACCTGGGTCAAATTACTTACTCAAGTCCTCTGTGAGATTGGAATGACTCAATCTGCAGTAACCAAATTATCTCCATTTGAAATAAGATTATTTCCAACACCATGGTCAGCTTCCAGAGGGGCACCGCTAGTAGAAGGTGATGTATATTGCATTGTCCACTGATGTTCACAACCTGGTAGAAAAACTGAATAATAACTATCAGAAAGTTTGTCTCTCTCAGCTTTTCCCCTCCACAGTTCCACCAGTGGAGACAAGGAGACGCATGTTGGAGAAGCCACTAAAACCAAGGACACTCTGGGAGGCCGCGTTTTCCAGCCCCCCAGGCTTTACTGGCAGTGACGAAGAACCAGCATCCTCACAGACGGACAACCTCAGTGGATTCATGCCAGCAGGGTTAAGACCAGCCCAATCGGACCATCTCAGGCGTCGGATCAAGCAGACGACATCTCCGGCGAGCCAGCGCCCGGAACTAGAGCAAATAAACACACACGGGTAGATGACATCTCAGGCGAGCCAGCGCCAGGATCCAATTTACACACACACACAATCACTGATTAACACACAACGTCTGAAAGAGCCACAACAAGGTACTCAAACATCCAGCAGGAACAGAAAGCCAAAAGTACCACATGATGTCTAACCTGATAAAGCCAGACTCATTCCATCCTGATAATGGAGAAAATGAAATGCCCATTGTCATCATACGACGCTTATTCAATGTCTCTCGAACCTGGGACCAGGCCAGGAGACGACTGAAGAACTGTTTTTCTTATATACTTTCTTATATATTTAGGTTATTTATCATATCTATCGCATTAACCTTAGGATTTCTCTTTGCTATTTTGTATTGTAAACTGCAACCATGTTCACATTTCTGCAGGTCATATTTTGCTGACTATACCTCATGCTCCATTTTGCAAGACACCTACTTAATGCACTCCTCACGTTCCCTAAAATCAGTAAATAGCAACATAGACGCCACTAATAAACCATCTTATGCGCCCTCTAGAACAGGAGCTAACGCCTGGTATGAAAATGCCAGAACAGTCGCTCGTGATTTAGGAAACAGTAACTGTTATGTCTGTTCAAAGGCTGATCCAGAACAGGTAATAGTAGGATACCCCATATCCGGTTTCCCCCTCACTGAGGGACTAGAGAAAATCGGCGGATATAATGCTCTCTTTAAAGACATTTTACAGTTGACTCTGAGCCCTCTCGACTGCCTACTTAGACACGCACACACACCAACTAACCCTGAGACTCCATTAGGCGAATTATTGAAGTTATCTAATGACACCGCAGGGACCTGCGCCCCAATGAAACGCCCTAAGAATAGGTTAAAGCCCTCACTGCCCTTAGGACAGATCCCTCTCCATTTTAATACTAGTATGATATGTCTGCGCAGACTAAAGTTAACTGGCCCAGACACACACATAGATTATACAAAGGATAACTATACATTCTTCTCTGACTCCCCAGGTGCACGCTGTAATGAGACATGGCTAGCTGTCTCTGTGGCTGAAGTTGTATCATATCTGGAGGAACACACACACAGTTCAAGTTCGAGCAGAGAATCGATCATTGTTCCCCCAGAGGGTGTCTTAAATGATACTGACTGGGGGGAGTTAGTTAAATCACACATGGTCACGCGCCTGACCAGACCAATCCCACATGCTTATTGGTTGTGCAATAATACCCTTAGATTAGCTTTACCTGTTAATTGGACCGGTACCTGTGGTCTAGTAACCGTTGATGTATGCTGTACTTTCATTCCCAATAATACCGCTCCTAACGGTTCATTCACACAAGCTATGAATAAACTTGAAGCATTGCAGATAGAACTAATTGCCAATACAGGTCACGGTCAGTGGCTACATAAGTGGCTACAGGACACGTTTGGAAGATGGAAGGAACTAATTGTAGCCTTTGTAACCGTTGCAGCATGTTTTTGATGATTATTGTCTGTTGTGTGGTACCCTGTGTACGTTCAATGATAACCCGTATAGCTACTAGTACAGCTACTTCAATGTATTTGCAATTGGCACAAATTGACCCAGATTATGTGTCAGATGTCACCAATGATGTTCCTGATGTGTATATTGAACATTAGGTTGTGAACTATTACATTTTATGATTTGCTTTTTATATTATGTTATTACATTTGTGATTTTTCCTTTCTATTTGAGTTATTATTTTTAAAAATAATAAAAGAGGGGAACTGTTAGGTATTTTGATACCATAGTAGCATTTACAGGATATTGTTTTATACAGGAAAACTGTTACTCAATAAGGCCCAACTACTAGTTGTTTTTCTCTTTCTCTGTGACCCAAGAATTAATGTGTAGGACTCACAAGCTGGTACCCCAAGGTCGAAAACACCACAGAGATGAGACCACTTCCTTACTCCCATCCTCCCTTTTTTCTTTATCTCCTGGAAAAGGCTCGTTAAAGGCTAGGTGGTTTGTTTCAGAATTCACTAATGAAAGAACTCTGTATTTTATGTCTAGGAGTGTATTTTGCTGGGATGATCATAAATTATAGCTGAACTGATAAACTACACAAGGGATACTTTGCTCAGAAGGCAGGAAGACGTTTCCTTATTTAGTCTGTACCGGTTTGAACTGGGAAAGCTGACACACGAACCTTTTTTTTCCTCTATATAAACTGCTGTGTATCAAATAAACCTTTGAGTCGATTGGGAAGGCAACCTAAAGCAGTCTCTGTTTTCTTGTTCTCCCAAGCTGCTCCCGAGCTCGTACTAACACGCTGAATGGCATACCTGAGTGTTACTTTAAATAATTAGGAATCTTAGAAGGAAAGGACAGAACTCTGCTTATCGCTCACGCCACGGAGGAAACCCGGGAAGGCAATTTCCTTCAAGGATGAATGATGTAACATTAATGGGTAGGTTGTTCATTTATAATATGTTTTGTGTTGTTACCTTTAAAATGAATTATCACATAGTGATATCATAGTGAGGTCACTTACTGAATGAATTTAGTAAACTTCCCTCTCTTTTCATTTAAATATCAAACAAAGGAAAATGAGGTTAAAGGTGTGAAGGCTATTAGTCTTTGCTTATTCTGAGAAAACAGACCATCTTCGTGATCATGTTTGCCACCAAACTTTCCCACACAAGTCTTTATGTCCACTATTTTTCACACATTTATGTTGTTGTATTTTTTTTTTATTTTTTGAAACAAGTGGCTTTTTTATAAAAATCTTGTCCACTATCAGCTGAGTGGGCTGTGAGAGTTAAAAATGCCAGCAGAAACAGCCTGCTCCTGGTGTTCCAGATTAACTCGTGAGGGTTAGACAAATGTGCCATGGGTCCAGACATTTCTGAACAGGCATCGGCGCAGTTGCCTTTAATGTCCTTTAGCACTGTTGCAGCAGTTTAATGTGTGGGAATATCACCAATTCAAAATCTCTGATTTTTCACATCTAAATATGCAGCAGTAGACTTAAAGATGAAATATTCACAGCGTTTATTTCCTGGTCTGTTGGCAGCGAGAAGCAACATCTGTATCACCATCAGGAGTTAATCTAACACCAGTGAAGCTAAAACACCAGCGTACTGTTTTACTGTTTTCAGACCCCCACTGACCCTAGTCTCACACAATATACACAAATGTAAAAAAACACAATCGAAAACCTTTTACAAATCAAGTTATATTATCATTAGCCATAACAAAATACATCATTACAAACCGGACAACACAGAGTGATGATTTCGGTTAGCTGTCAGCGATTCAAACTTTGACAGGTAGATGTTACAACACTGAACTATGATTGCTGTTGTGTTATTCCAATCTCAGTCATTGCAGAAAATGGCTTAAAAAATAACATCAACATTTCATTTTTTTAATATTATATATTGAAAATTATTATGGTAAAACAAAGAGGTGGACTCTGAGGCAGGCTTTAGCACTGGAATCAGGGAGTATGTGCAAGCTAGAGGGGATTGGGTCTTGCATCTGGGTTTGGAGAGTGATGGAGAAACAGAGCAGGCAGGGATACCAAGACTAAGTATTTGGTCTGGAGGAGACGGCCCGGGACATTTAAAATTAGTGACTGGAAAAATCAAGTGAAAAACAAAGAACTCAAGTAGCATTTTTTTTTTGATGGAGACTGAGTGATGCTAAAGACAAACCTAACAACAATCTGAAGAGGAGTGAATTTATGATCAAATGTTTAAAGGCTCTGATTAGGGATTTGAGACATATGTGGCAGCCAAATGGAGCAGGGACGCAGAAGATGAATCTCTCATACTGTCCCACACACAAACAGAGGAGCGAGAGAAAGAGGAAAGGCAGAAGGAGAGATGTTGTGAGTCTGTATTCTTCACATACAAAATGCGATGAGATGACCTTCAGCAGCATTGGTAAACCTAAACAAATACACAAATTGGGGGGTGAGCTTGTGCATTTAAGACAAAGCCTGTTACCTTTAGAGCAGTCATAACAAAAAACATGTGAGATGTGTTATTTTGTGTTATTAAGATTAATATTCTCACCTGGCAATTGGGGGCTGAAAGGAAACGGCTGCACTTTGTTACTGTTCTGATTCATTACATTTAAAAAAATCATACAACTTTAACTTCGATCGTGGTAATGGCCTGTATTCGTATAGCGCTTTACTAGTCCCTAAGGACCCCAAAGCACTTTACACAAGCGGTCATCCACCCATTCACACACTGGTGATGGCAAGCTACATTATAGCCACAGCCACCCTGGGGCGCACTGACAGAGGCGAGGCTGCCGGACACTGGCGCCACCGGGCCCTCTGACCACCACCAGTAGGCAACGGGTGAAGTGTCTTGCCCAAGGACACAACAAACGAGACTGCCCAAGCCGGGGTTTGAACCGGCAACCTTCCAATTACAAGGCAAACTCCCAACTCTTGAGCCAGATGGCTGCAACCAGTTGGGGATGAGTGGATGGAGACCACTTTTCTCTTTATGTAGTTCTTAGGTTTGTCATTTATCAAATCTGACATGTCTAAATTAAGTGTACAAAAACATTATTAATCAAAAAAAATCGATAATTCATGACAAAAGGATGAATGTTTGAGTGACTACCTTTTGAAATATCCTTCACGGCTGTGGTTGTTACTGATGTTGTGCTGCTTACAGTTTTTCTGGCTGGATTCTTTGTTTTGTTTGTCCCAACTAAATAAATGAAAAATCATAATCAAAACATTTTTCAGTTTTTTCATTTGTTGTGAAAAAAAAGAAAAAGAAATCTGCATCCAAACTTTGTATCCCGCCATTCATGTTCAACAACTGATTGTAATCTCACCAGCTTCCTCACCAGAGGCCTGATGGATAATGGTAAAGAGTACTTTGCTTGTGTTAGTATGAGTTCCTTGACACTTCACTATATTATCCCTTGAGACGTTTGAATTGTGAGAATTTCACACAGTGGTGAAGCAGTCAGTCTGTGATCTTTCTGTTAGGTTGTTAGTTCTGTCTACATTGTAACCATTTAACAGCCATTTCACTGTGTGGCGACAGTCCTCATATGTCAGCAGAGAGCAGTTTAACGTCACTTCATCAGTGTCCTTATCTTCAGTTACTGTGACTCCAATACATATACATGTGAGACAAAGATAGCACAGATTAGACAAATTAATCACTATTATGATAATTACTGTTATACTGCAAGGTTATTCTAAAAATGCAGTTTCAGCTCCAAATACAGTGGTATGCAAAAGGTTGGGCACCCCTGATAATTTTAATGATTTTTCTTTATAAATCATTGGTCACACCTCCTCTATTCACCCTGCTCACTCCTCCCCATCCCCAACAATAGCATCCAATACACATTCAACACAAGGCTCCAGTCTCTCTCTCTCAACCACCCAGGTTAGGAGGGAACTGAGGAGGATTAAAGCCAAGAAGGCAGTGGGTCCAGATGGAATCAGCTCAAGGGTGGTCAGGCCCTGCACAGATCAACTGCATGGCGTGATGGAGCACATCTTCAACCTGAGCCTGAGGCTGGGGAGAGTCCCACAGCTCTGGAAAACCTCCTGTGTTGTACCAGTGCCAAAGACTTCACGTCCCAAGTACCTCAACAGCTACAGGCCGGTGGTTCTGACATCCCACCTGTTTAAGACCCTGACTCAGGTTCGGCCCCTGGTGAGCTCATCACTGGATCCACTTCCGTTTGCCTAACAGCCAGGCATTGGAGTGGATGATGCCGTCATTCACCTCCTACATTGTTCCCTCTCTCACCCGGAGACTGCTGGGAGCACTGTGAGAATCATTTTCTTTGATTTCTCCAGTGCCTTCAACACCATTCTTCTCACAGTCCTGAAGGACAAGCTGGACAACACAGGAGTGGACCATCACCTCACTACATGGATTCTGGACTACCTCACTGACCGACCTCAGTATGTAAGAACTCAGGGCTGTTTGTCGGACAGGCTCGTCTGCAGTACGGGGGCCCCACAGGGAACAGTTCTGGCTCCGTTCCTCTTCACCATCTACACGGCAGACTTCTCCCACAACTCCACCCAGTGCTTCTTTCAGTTCTCTGATGACTCTGCTATATCAGCCTCATCACTGATGGGGATGACAAGGAATACAGAGAACTGACCCATGACTTTGTGGACTGGTGCCAGCAGAACTACCTCCAGATAAACACTAGTGAAACCAAGGAGCTGGTGGTAGACTTCCACAGGCACAAACATCCTCACCTGCAACCACTAAGCATTCAAGGTATGGACATTGAGGCTGTGGACAGCTACCTTGGTGTTTATCTGAACAATAAACTGGACTGGACTCATAATTCAGACGCCCTTTACAGAAAAGGGCAGAGCAGGCTGTACCTACTGCGGAGACTCAGGTCGTTTGGAGTGAAGGGCCCACTCCTGAAGACCTTCTATGACTCTGTGGTGGCCTCAGCCATCTTTTACAGTGTGGTCTGCTGGGGTGGCAGCATCTCTGGTAGGGACAGGAAGAGACTGAACAGGCTGATCAGAAGGGCCAGCTCTGTTCTAGGATGCCCTCTGGACCCAGTGGAGGTGGTGAGTGACAGGAGAATGGTGGCTAAGCTGTCATCCCTGCTGGACAACATCTCCCACCCCATGCAGGAGACTCTGACAGCACTGAGCAGCTCCTTCAGTGGCAGGCTGCGGCACCCAGGGTGTGGGACGGAGAGATTTCGTAGGTGTTTCCTCCCCACTGCTGTCAGACAACAAAGACTTTGCACCTGACCAAACACACACATCCACACATGTGCAATAGCATTAACACTAAGTGCAATACTCTTTTTCTGACAACGTTGTCATACTCAGTATAGTATTTGTATTCTATTTTATTGTATTGTATACAGTATTATATTTTATTCTATTCTATTGTGTACAGTTGTGTATGTTGGGTCTAAACTCAGACCCCGCTGATCTAGGGACTTATTCCCATGAAGGAAAAACACAAGGCAACAGCGGTTGATCGATTTACTTGCGCAAGGGAGGCCTCATCGGTATCTCAGGAACGCACTTCGAATCCTACCACAAAATGACCCCGACTCCAGCCTCCGCTCGCTGCCTTTTATTGGAAAAATAGTTACAATACACAATAGTGTACACAAGCACCTCCCCTCGTACAACCCCCCTTGGTTACAAAGACAATGCACTGTGTGTGTGTGTGTGTGTGTGTGTGTGTGTGTGTGTGTGTGTGTGTGTGCGTTTGTGTAAGCATGTGTGTGATAATGTGTGTGTGTGTGTCATGGGGGTGCGTTTGTGTGACCTCCTGATCACAACTGTTTCTAACAACATCCTTGGTCATAAAAAGGTAAACCCCCCCCCCCACCCACACACACACCCACACCCAACACATGGCTCAATTCCTGTATTGGTTCACCATACACAACACAGTGAAGCCATAAAAAGGGCAGAAAGCTTACCAAACATCAAACAAACCTTTACATGGGATGTGCTTGTGATAAAACACTACAACCTCACCCCAGAACCTCGAGAGGCTTGGGAGGGGGACAAAGGAATGTCTTGATCCTATAGTTTGAACTAAGACTTTACAAATTTAAGAAACACAATGACACATTCAACAATTTGACTTAACAGTGTACAGTATCTTATTCTTACTCTTATGCTATTCCAGTGTTTTTCTAATTTTTACTATGTAACTTTGCACTGTCCACTTTCTGCTGTAACAAAACAAATTTCCCACGAGTGGGACTAATAAAGGTGATCTTATCTTATCTTATATGCACCTGCCTAATTTTGTTTAAATAACTATTGCACACCTTCTTTAAATCCTATAATCATCATGTCACTTCTCAAATATCATTGTGTTCATCTGCTATATAATATATTTAAATTAAATTGCTCATCCAAACAACCAATGATTTAAAAAGACAAATCATTAAAATGATCAGGGGTGCCCAAACCTTTGCGTACCACTGTTTGGTAAATACTCACATGTGATGACAGCCAGATCAACCAAAAACTCAGAAACTAGATGTTTACGTTCTCCCAGTTTGTACTGCTGACAGTAATAAAAACCAACATCCTCAGCTGTGAGCTTCTTTATAAGCAGAGAACAGTTTGCTGTAACACTCAGTCTGTCTGATTTCATTTGGGCTTTTTTACCAATCTCTCCAAAGGTGATCACTTCTGTTGCTGTTGTGTTTTTTGAAGCAAAGGTCCACGTAGTACCATCACAGTTATTCTGGTCCTCTATCACATTTAGACAAGGTAGAGTGACGTCATCTCCAACTTTAATAAAAATCGAGGTTTCAGTTGCAGATACTGTTGAAATGATGGAGGAGAAACATAAAAATAAATAAAAATAGAATACAGCATTTTTTAGAATCGGATTGAAGACCAATTTAGACACAAGTTAACGAACATGTCCTGAGCTCCCCTCAAACAACAGAGCATGCTCAGCAGTTTACTGTAAAGGTGTTTTCCTGCTATTAAAATGTTTCCCGAATTCTTACCTGCAATCTGAATCACCAGCATCAGACATAAAAACATTTTAATCCATATGAATTCATCCATCGTGCTTCTCTGTCTCATTTCTTTTCTTGACTGTCAACGTTTCTGAACTGATGACTATTTAAGACTGTTTGTACTTCCTGTCACTACTGAGGTGTCACATCCTCTTCACAACTTTAGCAGTTTTCTTTTCATGTTTACATTCCATAGTAAACATTTTCTCAGAAACGCATGAAGTAATTTGTTTTTATGAAGGGATATTATTGCACAAAGCAATTATAAGACTTACCAAGTGCACATTGTGTCTGTTTTCACAGTGCATTTGTGACAGTGATGTGTTTAATAACCTGAAAAGACGTTGACCGAGGAAGCTGAATCTGTGAAGATTGTTAGTCAAGATAAATGTTTCCATTAATACAGCCCCTCTTTCCTCTAATGTTAGAAAACAGACAGCACAGCAGAACAGACAGTTGTAGTCCCAAAAATACAGTTCAGGTTGTTTACAAGTTAGTTCATTAACAATTAATAAAACAAGAAATAAAAGCTGTTCATAAATCCATACATGATTTTAAACACCTGCTCAGACCTGTAGTTTACAAGTGAGTGGGCCGAGTGGATGGCCTACTGAAAGACTGAGGACCTCTGGTGGATAGAATGGGTAATACATGAATAGAAGTGCTCAGAGCTAAACTGTGACACTTAGAAACTGTGTTCTGCACAAGCAGGGTGCGATTTTTAAAAAATTAAAAGGTAATGTTTTTTTCTTTTGTGACAACACAAAATGTCATCAATTAAAAAGAATATCAGTCAGATATTTCACTACAATAGATTCCTAAAAACAGTCTGCTTTGATGTCTCTGAAGGTTCTCAGTCATCCAGGTCATTGTAGTCTAAGGAGCTTGGAAAGTAAAGCATCTGGACTTCTTTAAGTTGTTTGAAGACGTTTCACCTCTCATCCGAGAAGCTTCTTCAGTTCTAGGGTCAAATGGTGGAGCTTCACCCCTGATCAGATTTGCACACTGTTAGACCTCTGCCTTACCACCACATATTTCAAATACAACGAGGGTTTTTAGAGACAATAACATAGATGTGCCATGGGCTCCCTGGTGTCACCTATTGTAGCCAACCTTTACACTGAGGAAGTGGAAAGAAAGGCTCTTGGCTCTTTTAAAGTGAGAGTACCCAGCCACTGGTACAGATTCGTGGACGACACCTGGTTCAAAATCAAAACCCAAGAAGTGGAATCCTTCACTGCTCACATTAACGCTGTGGATAAAAACATAAAGTTGACCAGGGAAGACACAAAGGATAACAGTAACGTGGCACACAGCGTGGAAAAAGGCACATACCTTTGACGTTGCGTGATGAACTCCGTATTCCTCGTCCACACGTTAACACAAAAACTGAGATTTTGCGGAGATTTAAAAAATCTCTGTTTTTGGGGATTTGAAACACCGTTTAAGTGTGGAAAAAATTGTCATATAGGCTTTTACAAGTCAACGAGCGCAAAAAAATTTGGAATTAAATAATGGTACAGAAATAATGCCTCATCTGCATAAGAAAAATTACCAGCACTGGGTCAGTACGAGGAAAATTTCTTTTGCAGTTCATCTCAAATGATGACTTGCGCTTTGGGATCTTTTAAACATCATTAGGCGCATTGCTGCGCACCGTCTGTCCCGTCTGTGAGCACAAAACAAGCACTCACAAAGCAGCAGTTTGGGGATGACTTCAAACACATGGGTCCCTGTCGGACTATAGGAAAACCCGGACATTTTCATCAATCTCCAAAATCCCCCCCGGACGCCCCGAACAGAACGTGAAAAGTGGACATGTCTGGGGAAAAGAGGACGGTTAGTCACCCTAGGAAACCTCAACATTGAAGTTTACTGAAAGCCCACACACACGGACCAGTACCTCGTCTTTGACTCCCATCACCCTCTGGAGCACAAACCTGGAGTAATCAGGACCCTACAACACTGAATGTAAAATGTTCCCTCTAAGCCTGAAGGGAAAAAGAGGGAACACATATGAAGGTGGCTCTTAAAACATGCGGTTATCCTAATTGGGCTTTCATCAAGTCAGCAAAGATGCACAGAAAAGAAGATCAGACAGCAACTAGGGAGGATCAGAAAGACAAACGCAACAACATTGTCATCCCCTATGTAGCCGGTGTATCAGAGAAACTCAGGAGAGTCTTCTCCAAGCACAACATCCCAGTGTCCTTCAGGCCCAGCAACACACTCAGACACTGGGACACTTCCACAGGGCTTAAATCTGGGACTATCAACCATTTGACCATAGAACTGAAGAAGCTTCTCGGATGAGAGGTGAAACGTCTTCAAGCAACTTAAAGAAGTTGAGTGTCCTATGCCTAAGACCCTCTTTTACCCACATCTACAAATCTCTTTACAGGGAATCCATTGACCCTGTTCAGCCCAGTAATCTTGCTCTATGCACAAGTGTTAATGTATAAAGTATTGAATAAAGGATTAATTAGAAGAAAATTACACCAAAACTGAATAGAAATACATTTTAATTTATGATTACTATATCACGAGCAACAGTATTGATGCAGATTCTGTCATTTATCAAAACCAACATTCTTTTATAAAAAATGAAATGAAAATTTAAATACACGTCTAGACTGAAGTAAAACAAAGAACCAATCATTTTTAGTAAAATTACTTTAGCATCTGTTTTATATCTAACATTTAACCAATTATAAAAGTTGATACTGATGACTGAACAGCAACTGGAATTGATTTTGATGATGATCATTGCAGTCAGATGGAAGTAGCAGAGTCTCCAATATTTTCAGACTTTATTGTAACATGATCTTCTTTGTTATCAAAATGTACCTGTAGAAAAAAAACCCCAAACAAACCAAAACCAAAATAAGATGCATCAGATCATAAATTATGTAATAATGATAAATACATTGTTGTAATTATCTTTAGTTTCCATTATAAATCTTTTCTCTTCTTTTGTGTTTTTGAATATTTGGTACTTTTCTCAGTGTTTTCCGCCAATCTGTGCTTTACTGTTTGTTTGGTATCTGTTGTTTCTTCAGTTAGTCAGTTACTTCCTGTTTTATTTTGAAGGCTAATTTATCACGTGCCTTTTTGTGCCTTTTTCTACCTTTCTTTATTCCTCTTCCTATCATGTGGACGTTGTAAGTTTCCTTTGTCCTTTTCTCCTGTTGAATACCATTTTCACTCAATTTTGTTCTCCTTATGTTGTGTCTAGCTTTTTACTTTTCCGCTACCACTGAGCAGCCTTTTTTTGTTAACTTGTAATTTCTAGTTCAAGTTGTTGAGTTTAGTTGTACTTACTGTGGTTTTATCCATCAGTGTTTTGTTCCCTAAAATGAGAGAAGGAAGTCAATTCCAGTTTAAAATAAAAATGAAAATTTATTCAAACTTATCATTTTTAAATTTACCTTTAACTTCTATCCATATTTTGACTGTTACAGCAGTTATTAAAAGTGTTGCTAAACCCACAGAGACAACAATGGGCCTCAAAGAAACAGAAAAATCTGTAAAAAGGATTAAAAAAAAGATTTTGGTTGCAGTTTCCTGTTTAGTGCAAATGTCTTAAAATATGTCTTAAAATAATCCATCCATCCATTCGCTTCTGCTTATCCTTTTCAGGGTCCCGGGGGGTGCTGGAGCCTATCCCAGCTGTCATAGGGCGAGAGGCAGGGTACACCCTGGACAGGTCGCCAGTCTGTCGCAGGGCCAACACACAGGGACAGACAACCATTCGCACTCACTTTCATTCACACATTCACACCTAGTGGCAATTTGGATTATCCAATTAACCTATCCCCACAAGCTGCATGTCTTTGGACTTCAAAAACTTGAAATCCATCCAGTAAATGATTATGAGCTCACCTGTGTCTTGGCCAGAGCGCTGATTGCTGATGAAGGTAAACTGCTGCACTTCTCCTGTGCCAGTATCAGTCACTTCACATTTCACTGAGTTATATTTTAATGAGTATAATTCATGGGATTTTGGAAAAGACACAGTGGTGGAGCAGTCAGTCTGCATGGTCAATACTTCTTTGTTATCTTTGTCCACATCTTGACCGTCAATCAGCCACTTCACTGTGTGATGACACTCTTCATATGGCAGCACAGAGCAGTTTAAAATTGCCTTACTATTGTCTTTATGTTCATTCACTGGTGAAGATGGAGATAATGTGAGAGAAAGAAATTAAACAACCACATTGCTGGAATCTTTATGCCTGAAGTTTCAGTTTGAGCAGACAATATTTTTTTTAAGTGTAAATACTCACAAGTAATAAGAGAGAGATCAACCACCAACTGATGAAGTAGAGAGTGTTGCGCTTGTTTTTTCCCCAACTTGTATTGCTGACAAAAATAAAGACCAACATCCTCAGCTGTGAGCTTCTTTATAACCAGAGAACAGTTTACAGCAACAGTCAGTCTGTCTGATTTAGATTTGGCATATTCCCCAATTTCCCCAAACCTGAACAGCTCTGCTGTTGGTTTGTTTCTTGAAGCAAAGGCCCACATTGTATTGTTACAGGTATTCTGGTTATCCATCGCATTCAGACAAAGCAGAGTGACGTCATCTCCGAGTTTCATAACAATGGATGTTACATTTGCAGTTCTTGCTGACAGGATTGGAGAGAAATAAGAAAGTAAGTTAAATACAAAAGTTGTTTTTTTTTTAAAGAAAAAGAATTAAGATAGTTTAGACACAATATTATGCACGTGTCCAACACTCTTTTTTGTAGAACAATGCTTTTTTATGCCACACATATTTCCTTTTCCAAAAGCAGCACTGTAGACCCTGTGTAGGCGCCTAGTGTTATTTTTTCCTTTATTTCTTTTACTTTCTTATATTATTCATATAATTATCCTTGTGGGTATTATGCTAAAGTGGACAGGGAGTGAAGACCAGGTTGGCAAAAGATGGGAAAAGAAAATGAAGGAATAGAAAAAATAAGGGACAGAAGGGTTAGGGGGAAACCCTGAAGGGAAACAAAAGGGGGATAGTTAGATAGGGAAACGTCGATGATGAAGCAAACATCAGCACTTGCTGTGTCTCCAAGTGCTGCATCTGTAACAAAATACAAAATATCAAACCTGAAAGACAAAACAGAGAAAGGTACACAAGCAAACATGTCATTTTGCTGTGTGTTTAGGTGGGTGGGAAACTGCAACAATGCTCGCCTATAAGAGCCCCAGGTGGGCAGAGAATGACTGAGGAAACCCCAGACCTGAGGCCACACATCAGGATGATGTGCGTCCACCCCAGAAGGAGGAGGCCATGGTGGAGTTTGCATAGCCAAGAGCAGCAGTGTCAGGGAACCGGAAGCAGCAGGCAAACCTCCCACCACAGAAGCCTTAAAGAGGGATAAGTATGGGTTTGCCTGACTCACACAGCCCAAGAGTACAGGCATACCATGGTATTGTTTGCTGTGCACTATTTATAATAATGAAGTGGATTACTGTGCAGTAGATGAAAACATAGCACAAATTTGATTACAAATATGAGTCTGAGAGAAGGCGACTGATTCAGAACCTTAGTAAAATGGAAGTTAAAGAGGAACGCAGTTGGCTTCCATGCAAAAAGAATTGAAAAAGTGAAAAATATTCTGACAATTGCGAAAATGGAAAACGTTTTCATATTTGGCTGGGCTGGTTGTCTTTGAGGATAAGTGACAAAAGATCTCGTGAAGAGCCATAAAGACACCTGGTATAAAACAGTATAAAAATCTGCCAGAAAATCTGAATAAGCAAGTAATTTAAAGTAGCAGTTTTTTTGGGTTTTTTTGAGAAACACTCTACACATATCTTATTTACCTTAAGACACATATGAAACCCACACTGTGGGCTTGGGTGGGGTTAGGTCTGGGCACACCTGAGGCTAGCACCATGGAAAATGTATACAGTTATGTATCTGACAATGACCAAAACACTTCTCCAAGGCAACAAAAGAGTTTGCTGAACTTCAGTCCTACTGACAGGGACGTGCAGAGGGGGGGGGGGGGGGCTAGAAGGGCTTGAGCACCCGCCCCTTTCCTGATGAGTGCCCAAAGTGCCCTTTTGTTGAGGCAACTTTTAAATTTTTTTTATTTATTTATTTATTTATTTTTATGTGTGTGTGCGTGCGGAGTCCTGTCTGTGCCCCTCAACAATAATATTTAACTATTAATCATAGTTTTGCTAAATAAAAGGATCTGGCTTGCATCAGTCACATGATCACATTTAACCAATGATCGCCCTCGACGGCAGAACGCGCTGGTTACGACCCGGGAACGAGCTCACAAAGAGCACGCGCATTTTTTGCGGTCCGGAGCTGTAGGAGAAACACAAGTTAACTCAGAGACACAGACTGATGCGACAAACCCAGTAAGTAGGTGTACAGCGTACACTGTAGTGTGTAGCACCCAGGAGTATTAGCTTATTACGTACACGTTGGTAAGCTGTCTTGTTGCAACTGACGAACTGAAACAAACGAGCGTGCTGTGTGTGCAACAGCGCGACAAACATTACCTGTCCTTTTATTAACTGCACAGGTAGTGCTAGTCATAGCTGCTGGCTACCTGTGTAAGGCTGTCATGGGTCTGTAGCTCTGTCACCGTTTTAGGGAACATATTTAGTTATTTAGAAGTATTTAGAAACATATTTAGTTTTAAAGTAAGTTTCTGGGCATTTCCTGCCTTTCTGGAGGGATTATATTTCACTAAAAAACGATCTAATATGCATGTCCACATAATAATTATTATAATTAGAATATATTAAAAAACATACGCTGTATTTTAAAGAACATACATTAAGAAGCAGATTATATTAGATTTATATTTTAAATAAGACAAAAGTTGGATTTTACAGCAGTAAAATGATTGTATCTCTACAGTTTAAAAATGTAATAAGCTTTGCCCTGCACAGAGTGGATAGTGAAACAAATGGAATCATCATAAATACATTATTTCATATTTATTACTTCCCCCTCCTCATTGCTTTATTATTGTAGCTCTAGTAATAAATAATAATGTAAGGATGCCCATAGTATATACAGTATTCTGAAGAAGGTCTAAAATGTCACTGTGTGTGCGTGCATGTGTGTGTTTTATTTAGCTGGATTTAAAAAAATATTACTCATGATATAACATTGTGCAGACATGGCTGGTAAGGACATGAGGAGGAAACAGTAGGAGCTGTGTGAGGCTACTAAAGGCAGTGCTATAACATTTTTCTGTCATCATTTTATTATAGATTAAGTGCAAGAGTTGTTAGGTGTGGATAATTAGATTATAGTTTATTGCAATAGCAAGTTGTGCCTTGTTCTCAGATAGACAGCAAGTGGAGAGTGATATATGAAATGATGGGAAGGAAGGAAGAAGAGAAGCAAAGAGTGATTCACAGGCAGAGCCGAGTTTATGTCACAGTTTTTCGTTGCCTTATGGTTCCAAGCGCTGTCACCAATCTTTGCATTTTGTTATTATCTCATGACACTTGTTTAATCAGCTACCATCTCTCCTGTGGACTTTTTACTGTCTACAGTCTCAGATCAACACAGCCCTGCCCTTCCCATATTAGATTCTTGATGAATGTTTGTTGTTGTTATTCAGCATGGTTCAATGTGCCCCTTTTTAACTTTGAGCACTCGCCCCTTTAAACCTCTCTGCACGTCCCTGCCTACTGACAATCTGTAGAGAGAGCTGGAGCTTTGAGTTGCCCAGCAGCAGCCAAGAAACAAAGGATTTAGAGAGTGTGTATAAAGAGAAGTGGGCCAAAATCCCTCCTGATAAATTTAGATTTATGTGTATTTACATGTTTGAGGCTCTATGTAAAAAAGAAAAATATAAAAATAGTTAAAAGAAATAATTAAATCACGACTGGCCTCCCCAGACTTTGGACAAGCAGTGTGGGATCATTTTGACAGAAAACAGAGCAAAAGGCAGCCACCATCCAAAGAAGAGTTTTGAATGTCTTTCAAGAAGCCTGGAGAAATATTTCAAAAATTTGCAAGAAAGCTTGTCTAAGAGAGTTTAGGCTGTGTTGTAGAATAAAGGTCGTCATATAAAATTGTGTTTTGCTGCACATATTTCCCATGGAAAGTGACTAAACAAACAAGTACCTAGAAAATGATGAAACAAAGAGGCACACGAAAACTAAACTATTACATACCAAGACTAAGAAAAAGATCACCACAACAATAAACACGGTCCAAAATTCCATAAACCAAAAAAGCGCCCAACAACCTTACCTGTAATCTGAATCAGCAGCAATGCAAACATTTGAATCCATATGAATTCATCCATTGTGGTTCTCTGTCTCACTTCTTTCTTGTTCTTAATCTTGATGGGGCTGCATCCGATGGCTCTTTATGATCATTTGTGTTTCCTGTGATTAGTGAGATGTCACTTCCCTGATGTTAACACACCAATGGTGCAACACATTTCAAAATCATAAAGTTATTTTTAACAGGTGCATGTTGTTTCCGTTCCCTCAGTGATGTGTTTGACACCACGAAGAATTAAAAATGACTGAGGAGGCTGAATGTGTGCGTGTGCATCAATGCAGCTTCCTTTAATTTTTAAAAGAGTCTATTAGAAAAAAGAAAGTACAGAGGAAAGGCAACGCACTTTAAAAAACATTCATCTTCTAAAACTTATCAGGGTTTGGTTCGTCGGAGCAAAAGTGTCAGCAGAGAAGACGACTTTCTTCATCCTGGCCCCGCTCCGGTTCATTTAGTTGCTCCCAAGATAGCCAAGCAATATAATCTTTTTACTGTGTCCTGGGTCTGCTCCAGAACCTCCTCCTGCTAGAACATGCTCAGAATACTTCACCCTGGAGGCATCCAGCCATCCTAGACAGTTGCCATGTTGTCATGTTTTTTATAAAGTGGCTAATTTTGGGAAATTGATTTGAACATAACATGAAAATATGTAAGTAACAAAATGAAAAATGACATGTACATATAACAGGTAACTGTGTGCCTTGTAAGTGTGCTTTTTCAGTTTTTCTGGTTTGTTTTTGTTTTATCTTAATAAACAAAATAACACAAACAAAAATGTTTTAATATTTTTCATCTGTTTTTTTTAATCTTCTTCATGATCTCACCTGCCTCTTCATGTGTGGGCTGAGGGGTGAAGGTAGACAGTGGCACTTCCTGTGTTAGTTATAGTCATTTCACACTTGAATAAGTGACATGCTGGAGAGTATAAATAAACAGTCACTCATTTCTCATCACAGTCTAAGGACACTCTTTATATAGCTCAAGATAAACCAGCTTGAAATCATCGTATCATTGCCCTTATGTTGAACCCTTGGTAAAAAAATAATCTAATTTATTGTTATTATTATTACTATGTTTTTAGTTTCTTGTTAATCCATTTATCAGATGAAGAAAGGTGAACATTGTTTCATTTCCTGCTGTGTGTTTGTGGCAATAACGTGTTTGACATCTTCAAAAATAAGATGACCGATGAAGTTGAATGTGTGAAAACTGTCAGTCAAAATAAATATCAACAGTTCCTCTTTCTGTTACTACCTTATATTAGAATAATAAAATGAAGTAGAAAAGAACAGAAAGACTTATTACTGTGAACTAAAGGGGATGTGTCTTACAACAGCAGTAGAGGCCTGCACATTTGAGCTTTTGAAAATGACCATATGAACACCCTAAACAAGAATAGTCAACACGCTGATGATCTAACTGAGTCATCTCCAGTTATGCTGAGCCACAGTACTTATCTTGACTATATTCTTTTCTTTAAATTAAATTTTATTTTTTGCTGGAGCTTTTCAAAAGGATGTAAATTTTATGCCATAAAGCTGGGAAAAGTTATAGTGCTAACCAGGTTTGATTCACACCAGTGTGACTGCTGTGCGTTTCTATATTAACACCACAGACATCAGGTGCTTTTTTCATGCTGTCTGATGATGTTCATGACTTTTTTTTTAGAACTACAGTTGGTGTTTATTTCTGGCAAAAAACCCAACTTTGTTTATTTTTTATTTTCTTTCTAGTGAAATGTAGTGTATTGAAGTTCCCTGAAAACAAACAATCACACGAAAACCTTAAAACTGAACACAAATACATTTTATTTGGAGATTACATTACATACAGATGAATCCCAAAGTGGTGCGAGATCAATAATTAAATATATCTTCAGTCAAACTGAAAGGAAAATAGTTTGTAACACACAGCCAATTGTTCATATTAAAATAACCTTATTACTTGTTTTAACCCTGTAACACCCAACTCGTCAAAAAAAAACCCCCAGAAAATTCTGATTTTTTGTTTTATTATTTTGTGTATTAACCCTTATAACACAATCCTTTTTTTTGCTACATCATGTTGTTTGTTATATATTTTTATGATATATTATTTGTTGCATCACATTTAATACATTAGGCATTTTTAGCAAGTTTTTTTTAGACAATTTTAGACAAAAAACATAGTTTTGTTCATTACATTTTGAAATTATGGCAAGTATTGATCATGTTGATGAGATAGCGGTCTCAGAAACTCATGTAGCAAATATGATGCAAATGGCATTATAGGGTTAAGGATGTGACCTATAAAGCAAGATGAGATGATACTGATAATATAACAGCAGTTTTTCTGTTGAGTTGATGTCGATCAGCACAATTTGATAGAAACAGCAGAGATTCGGATGCTTATTATTTTTTGAAACTTAATCCCCTTCTTTATTAAAATGCACCTGCAGAAAATAACCAAATAAAATACAATAAAATAAAATGCATAAGATGTGAGATTAAGACAAATAATCTTGTAATAATGGTTTTGTAATTATCTCTGGTTTAAGTTGTAATTGTTAGTTTCCTCTTCCTGTTTTAAAGTTCTGTTCCTTGTTTGCCTAATCTGTATCTCACTGTTTGTCTTTGTAATTCTATTATTTTCTTTTTTTTTCATCCGGTTAATTTGTGTTTTATTTTGAAGGTTAGTTTTGTGTGTAGCTTGTTGGGTAAAAACCGCACCTTTTGCGTTTTAAACTTCTGAACCTCAGTCCTCTGCTGAATCAACATTTAGTACAAGAAATCTAAAGTAATTTCAGCATAATCACTTGCAGTGATATCAAGTATATCAAACATTAGAAACTCAACATTCAGGTTTTTAAGCTTTTATACTGCATTACTGAGTTATGCACTTACGGCAACTTTATCCATCTGTGTTTTATTCCCTAAAATGAGAGAAGAAAGTCAATTTCAGTTACAAGTGAAAATTCTAAATCTTTAACTTTACATGATTAAATTAAATTTACCTTTAGTTCTTGTCCATGTGTTGACTGTCACAGCAGCTATTGAAAGTGCTGCTAAGCCCACAGAAACAATAATGAACCTCGAAGATACAGAAAAATCTGTAAAAAAGAATGAAAACTTATATTTATTAAAATAATTTGGGTACAGTTTTCAGTTATTTTTAAATTTCTTTACTTTGAAGTAAGGTACCAACTCTATGGACCCATATTTGTCTCAGTCTGAAGGTGAGGAGTAACTACTGGATGTTGCATGCAGTTAGCTAGCTATTAGGTAGTATCTGCTTGTGGATTACTTTGTCAGTTTCTTGAAGCTGTCCAGGCTAAATTTGAGCTGAGGAAGGACCAGACAATGCGTAACACCATCCTCAGACATGATATGCAGCTAGCTCTCCCAGGCCCGCCATTTCTTTGCCTATTGCCAATACAATACACTCACTGCTGGAATGGGGGCACCACCAGTGAGGCCACAGCCTACGGATACAGTTCCACACGTGGTGGCTTGGAGCGAAGGTCCAACTACAGGCCTCCAGAGGGACCTGCCCCCAAGAGAAAGAAGCCTCAATCCTCCTAGCAGTGAGATTGAGAGGAGATGGCCTTGAGTGGCTGTGTGAATGTACGCATATTGTTCTGAAACAACTGCAAATCCTAAGCCTACAGGTCAAATGCTTTGTGTACATTACAAGTCAGGCAGCGGATGCCTTTTACCACAGATACACTGGGATAACAATGCCTCACCTAAAGTGCTGCACGTCAATCAGCTAGCTGTTCACCTTTCTCTGCAAGCATTGCCAAGCATGCTCCTTTATGCCTTTCTCTAAGTGGAAATGATTACACCAGTTCCAGACAGAGCTGCAGGACCTTTCTCTGATTGCAGCGGCCCCTCAGTGACCAGCAAAGCAGTGGTAAACAGAGATAATCAGTCTGTTGGCAGCAAGCCCCTGGCAGCTTCCTCTCTGCAGGGACCTGCTCTCTCAGGTTAGCCTCTGAGTTTTTGCGACCCTCCCTTCACATCTTAGAAGCTGAAGATGGAGTCCTCTGTGTCAAGCCTATTTACTACATAACAACATTGACCACACTTAGAATACATGTTTATGCGACCAGTTGCTTCCCTGCTTTGTTAATCTAGAGCCCTGTTTAAATAGAGGCTCATTCACTAGATTATGAAGGTTATCTCACTGGCCTAGAGCACCAGATTTTGCTTTCCCACAGGTTATAAAAGCAAACTCCACCAGGAGAATATCAGCCTCAAGGGCCTTTTTAACGGGAGAGATGCTTGTACAACAGCTATTTTGCCTTCGTTGTACACCTTTGTTCAGTTCTATCGTCTGGACATGACATATATATTGTACATATATTGTACTTGGTTTTTGTTACTTTTGTGCCACCTTGAAAAAACATTAAAGACAAAAAATAAATAAATAATAAAATAATGATCTAAATAAGCAATGTGTTTGATGATTTTAGTAGTAAACAGTTTATCATGATGTTACCTGTTTCCTCAACTGCCAAGATCTGATGCTTGAAGGTGAACTGCTGCATTTTTCCTGTGTCAGTATCCGTTACTTCACACACTATGTTATATCTTGATGGGTAAATATTGTGAGACTCCAGAAAGGACAGAGTGGTGGAGCAGTCAGTTTGTGCAATCCATGTTTGTTTGTTGTCTTTGTCCACATATTGACCCTTAATCTGCCACTTCACTGTGTGATGACACTCGTCAGATGTCGACACAGAGCAGGTTAAAATGACCTGATCTGTGTCCTCATGTTCAGTTACTGTCAAACATAATTTGTGACAAAAACGGCACAAATTAGTCATGTTATTTTGATAACTTGTACTGTTGTGAAATCTGTTTATGTTGTCCTAGTAAGGCTACTATGGGGGCAGCCACTAGAGGTCGCTAGAATACGGGTGTGTATATGTGTTTTCCAGAAATTGATGTAGCCACGTACACTGCTGCTACAATTCAATAAAAAGCGGTTCGTGCTTGAGAACCCTGCGTCTTATTGCCTCCGATCATGACATGGTGTCAGAATTGAGAACTTCACGCCGAGTTACACGAAGAAATGGCTAAATTTGGACCCCCGGAGCCGTTCGACTTTACACAGCCGGCAGAGTGGCCGATATGGCGCCTGAGATTCTCCCGTTTTCGAGTGGCGTCCAAGCTAGGGATGGAGAGCGGCGAAGTGCAGGTGACTCGCTTCTTTACTCCATGGGGAGAGATGCTGAACCAATATATGGCTCATTTGTGTTTCCTGCTGCTACGGTGGCCAGGCCAAGTCCACAGTTTGAGTATGATCTGGTTATACAAAAGTTCGATGAGCACTTTGTCCTAAAGAGAAACGTTATTCACAAACGGAGCCAGAGGGCCAGGGAGACGGTCGAGGCTTTCGTGCGGAGCCTGTACGAGCTCGCGCAGCACTGCGAGTTCGGCGACAGTAAAGATGAGCAGATCCGGGATCGTATCGTCATTGGATTAATTGACAAAGATGTTTCACAAATCTCCAGCTCGAGGCAGACTTAACTCTGGATAGAGCCATTCAACTAGCACGCCAGAGTGAACAAGTCAAACAGCAAAGTGCAGACCGAGTGGAAAGCACGGTGAATGAGGTGAAACAGAGGCATTATAACAGCATGAGAAGGAGTTACTACCAACCTCATTAGGTACGTGAGCAACAACATGGTGAGAGTAAACCAAAATGCCAAAGATGCAACAGGGTGCATGACAAAAGAGAAAACTGCCCAGCCCACAATAAAAGATGCAGAAAGTGCAATAAGTTGGGACACTTTGAAGTTGTATGCAAAACCAAAATGCTAAAAGAGGTCAGGGCTGAGTCTGTAGAGGACTCAGATGAGGATTCATTCTTCATAGGGGAGCTTTTCCTGGGAGCAGTAACTGAGCCAAAAACAACAGTCATCGAGGAGTCAGGCTCAGATGCCGACTGGGACATTGAGCTACTGGTGAATGGCAGTCCAGTTGATTTAAAAATTGATACAGGTGCAGACACCACTGTTATGACAGAAACTACCCTTAATAAGCTAAAGCAGAGACCCAAACTTATCCAGTGTAAGCCAACTGTGTACAGCCCTGGTGAAAAGTCAAGTGCATGGGTAAATTCCTTGCTACTACAGAGTACAAAGGCCAAAAGTACCAGTACTGGATTACAGTTATAAAAGGGCAATACGCAAGTAACCTACTGGGGAAGACAGTGGCAAAGCGCATGGGACTAGTCGCTAGAGTTAACAAAATCAGTAGTGACTTAACAGAGGATGTGTTCGGAGAAATTGACCTGCTGAACTGTGAACCTGTAAAAATCGAGCTGACCGAAGATGCAGTGCCGTACAGTGTAACCACCCCACGCCGGGTGCCTTTTCCTCTCCTCCCAAAAGTGGAAAAGGAAATAAAGCGCATGCTCAAACTTGGCATCATTGAGGAAGTCACCGAGCCAACAGACTGGTATGCACCAATGGTGCCTGCTCCAAAGCGCAACAAGGATGAGGTCAGGGTGTGTGTGGACTTAAAACGTTTGAATAAGGGAGTAAAGCGTGAACGTTACATCTTGCCCACATTGGATGACATAACTCCCAAGTTAGCAGGGGCTAAAGTTTTCTCCACTTTGGACGTCTCCAGTGGGTTCTGGCAAATACCACTGGATCCCAGCTGTCAAAAACTAACCACGTTCATAACTCCCATGGGCAGGCCCTTGGTGCCTTTGATCAACTCTTTGATAAAACGCCACTGAGATGTCAGAGACTGCTGATGCAACTGATGTGATTCAATGTCACTGCTGAGCATGTTCCCGGTAAACAGTCAGTGGTGGCGGACGCACTCTCCAGACAGCCACTGCACGGATGCTACCCGTCTGAGACAGACAGCCAGGTCAAGGCATATGTGAGCAATGTAGTGACAAGCAAACCTATCAAGTCACATAAGTTGGAGGAAATTCGTAGAGCTACACAGAGGGACCCAGAGCTTCAAAAAGCAATCATCTTCATCAGACAAGGGTGGACAAGAATGGCAAAGAGCTCACCACTGCAAGGCTTTTATGCAGCCAGAAGCCACCTTTCAGAATCAGATGGTCTAGTGCTCTACCACGATCGCATTGTAATTCCCACAGCACTCAGACCCAGTGTCCTTGAGCAATTACATGAAGGCCACCAAGGACTAACTAAATGTAGAGAGCGCGCAAGATCAACAGTGTGGTGGCCCAACATTGGACTTCAAATGACACATAAGGTGAGGTCATGCAACTTTTGCAGAGAGCACAAGCCTACACAGCGACGGGAACCTCTCGTGACTACTCCTCTGCCCAATGGCCCCTGGCAAAGGATTGCAGCTGATTTTTGCGAGCTTGAGGGTAAGAACTTTCTTGTCGTTGTTGACTATTTTTCAAGAGACGTTGAGATTGCTTCCCTCACTACAACAACCAGCAGACAGGTCATTAACAAGCTTAAACACATGTTCGTTAGATGGGGCATCCAGTTAGAACTGGTCAGTGATAATGGGATGCAGTTCACATCATCAGAGTTCCAAGATTTCAAACTGAGTTATGGCTTCACCCACACTACGTCGAGCCGTCATTACCCCCAGTCAAATGGAGCTGCTGAAAGAGCTGTCCAAACGGCCAAGTACATTCTCAAACAGCCTGACCCCTGCTTAGCCTTAATGAGTTACCGCTCTACACCAATTGCAGCAACCGGTGCAAGCCCAGCTCAACTTATGACAGGACGTCAAATCCGCACCACCGTTCCAGTACTTGAAAAGACATTGCTGCCCAGTCCAGTCAATAGGGACACGGTGTGCCAAAGAGATGCTGCAGCTAAGGACTCTTACAGATTCTTCTACAACCGCAGACATTCAGCTCGTCCACTTCCTGAGCTTCTCCCAGGCCAGGATGTTGTAGTGAAGCTTGACGGGGAAAAGGGGTGGACGACTCCAGCCAAGGTCATCAGGAAGTCTAAGGAGCCGAGATCCTACTTGGTGGAGATGGCGAATGGAAATGTGACTCGCCGCAACAGACAACACCTTCAGCCTGTCCCAGGCACCGCTGATCCTGAGGAGCAGCAGCAGAGCACTGTTCCAGAAATTGATGTAGCCACGTACACTGCTGCTACAATTCAATAAAAAGCGGTTCGTGCTTGAGAACCCTGCGTCTTATTGCCTCCGATCATGACATGTACTCTACATGTCTAAAGGCTAATTTACACTATGGAGACCTACTCTCATTAACTGACACAGATTTAACAGTGTCTGTGAAGCTGGATTTAAGAAAAACATGTTTAAATTTTAAGTGTTTAGAACATTTTAGTTTAGTTTAGCACCATTTTGTGCCAGTGCAATAAATGTAATAAACCTAGTTACGTTTGGACTGTGATGCTGCATATAATATTGTACCTGTTTGGGTGTGCTTGGGAAAATAAACACAATCTTATTGCATAAAATAGTCCTGATTGCGTTTTGTGACGTAAACTGATTGTGGCGGTTAGTCAAAGTTTCTGATTTTAGCTTGTCAGTCCGGTTAAACACCTGTCACCTGACTCAAACAGGCTCTTCTACACACTGAACCCTGAACATTACAGCTAACAGGTGGATTTTCCATTTCACTGCAGCTAGCCAAACAACAAAAAAGCACTTACTGCTAAAGAGACTAATTGAGTGGATGTGTTGCTGCCAGGTCAGTACAACAGTGATCACCTTAGACTGCTTTTCAATTTTAGTGTCCTTGTTTTACACCGAGTTACTGGTCCTGTTACTAGTTAGCTAACAAAAATGAATTTGGAGCAACCAACCAGGTGACATCAGCTTCTGTACTGGCACAAGATGTCGCTGAACATGTTCTAAAAGCTTTACCCAACTAAAACACGTATTTCTTAAATCCAGTTTCACAAACGGTGTTAAATCTGTCTAATATAATAAATCTGTTTAATATTCTAAAAATAGTTTAAGTTGAAAAAATATTTTGATGTAAATACTCACCAGTAATGACAGAGAGAACAACCAGTGACTCACGTTCCCGAGCATCCTCAACTTGTGCTTCTTCTGATTTGTATTGTATACAGTAATAAAGACCAACATCCTCAACTGTGACGTTCTTTAGAACCAGAGAGCAGTTCGCTGTAACACTCAGTCTGTCTGATTTAGTTTCGCCAACCCGTCCAAGTCTGATCAGCTCTACTATTGTTTTGTTTGTTGAACCAAAGACCCAAGTGGTGCCATCACAGTTATTCTGCTGATCTATCACATTTAGACAAGGCAGAGTGACGTCATCTCCAACTTTTATAAACATTGAGGTATCATTTTCTGATACTATTGTAAAAATTGAAGAGAGAAATCAAAAATAGATTAGAATATAGCACTTTTCAGAGTGAAGATCATTTTAGGTAAAGGTTTATGATAAAATTTTGATATTGTAATAATATAGATAATATTTAGTTTGACTGCTATTTAAATGTTTCCTGTATTCTTACCTGCAATCTGAATCATCAGCATCAGACATAAAAACATTTGAATCCATCTGAAATCATCCATCGTGCTTCTCTGTCTCACTTCTTTCTTATTCTCGATCTCAACTGTCACCGTCTCTGAACTGATGCATCTTTAAGACTGTTTGTACTTCCTGTCATTACTGACACTTCCTGACCACAGCCCTTAGCAATATTATTTTATATTTTCTTTTGATGTCATGTTTTATAGATGGACTATATCATCTTTTTACATCTCTGAAATTCACGAAGGTGTTTTTTATAAAGTGAAATTATTATAAAGATAAATTATATTAACATTTACCAGATACTCATTGTGTACATTGCCAGAGTGTATTTGTGACCATGACATAATTGACACTCTGCAGAGAAGACTGAACAAGATGAATGTGTGAAGATTGTAAGTTAAGATAAATATTTGTGATAATGCGGTCCCTCTTTCTGTTTATTTTAGAAAGCACAAAGAACACAGAGCTGAAGATGTCATGGGCCTGGGTCTGGGGGCCCAGTGCTCATGTGTTATTTTTGGGTGTATTGAATATTATGACTTCTATTTGTCTTTCTGGATCATTTATGGTTGTTTGTTGGCGTAATATGCTCCTGGTCCCTTGTTTCCCTTTGTACACATTTGTGTGTGTGACAGCAGTGGCGTACGTGTTACACTAAGAACACAGTTAGTTCTCCAGCACATATGATCGTGTTTTTCAGTGACTCTCCTGTCTGAATGGTGAAGGTGTTTTTGTCGGCCGGTGGATGGGAATGTACTCACTGTTGCATCTCTTGTTTCCAGGAGAATTGCAGAAACATGTGGAGGGATCAGAACACTAATGTACATATCACCGAGGAGGAGAAACACCACGGACCTTAGAGGAAAATCACCGCACAGGAATTGGGCAGGGGTGCGTGAAGAACACACACACTGTGGATTGTTGCCACTGCTTTTTGGTCTTTTTTCATTGTAAATAAATCCACTGTCTTTATTCAGAAGTCCTGCATTTAGGTCCTCTTTTAACCAAGGTAAAACCAAGATAAATTATTTTAGTGGTCTGAGACTCGTGTATTTATTGTTAATCTGAGGTACTTCATTTCAGAGAAGGGAAGAGGAAGCGATTTGGTGTGAATGTGGTTACAACAGCAGCAAAGCTCTAGAGGTGTGAGACCATAAAAAAAAAGGTTAGCACTGATCATATCAGTAAATTATCTCTACCAATCTTCAAACAGAATGAAACTGTGCCCTGTGGGGTAGGTTGGGAAAGGCAAACCTGCACCCCACATTGGCCCCAGGTCAGTGGACTAAAACAGGCCCCCAGTAGTTTTTCCCCTTGGTGCTCCAAAAGCTGCCTAACCCACAAAATTCCCTCCCCCCCCCCACACTGAAGGTTAGGCCATGCAGGCCCCACATCTCTTTTAACCTTTGTGGCCCTGTGACAGTTTTCTGTGGTAAACCTGGAGTGGGTTTGCTCATAATGTACCCATATAAGGGAAATTCATGAAGAAATTTGCAATAAGTGGAAATTACCATAAAGAGAAATGATAAGGTACAGCTGCCGTATTTCCCTGAAGGAGAGAGCACTTCACTTAGAGATGGAGAAAGATGTAAGAAAGACTGGAAAGGAGAGAAAGAACAATGGTTATATTTAAATGTAAAGTGAGTTAAACTAACTTTTATTTAAAGGTTGCGTGAAAACAATCAGCAGTTTAGTGCAGGATAAATAGCCTATACAAAGAAGATTACTGGAGTTGTGAGTCATTCTTTTACCTCACACTGAGCCTCTACAACTAGTACTAGATTTTCCCAATGTGCCAAATCCCACTTTAACCAAATGGCTGTCCTCATTTTTCCCTTTAACTGTATTCCCGTTTCTATTATTATTTTATTATAGCTGGTAGAAATGTAAGCAAACTACTTTTCAGCTACTGTTTACTGAGTACATTTAAAATGCTGCACCTTTTCCATTTAACTTGATTAAAAGAAGTTGAGTCAGTACTTCAACATTTGCCAGGATGTTCTATAACACATGTATCTGCACTTTGATTTAAGTAAGGAATGTCTGTACTTCAGCCACCTCCAGCTGCTAGTCTCTCTGTCAGCCTCTCTCACCACACAACTTCCTGTTCTCTCACCTCAAGTCTCAGCTTGTTTCATTTCAGTAAATTACAGAACCATGAAGTATTGTGTCACAAATATATTAGGAGAGCATAAAAAGATCCACGTGCACAGAAACAGTCTTTATGTGGTTTATTAACGAATGTAAAAGAGAAACTGTGGTCAAGTAGGTCAAATGGGTAGATAGGTTTAGAGTGGAGCTAGAGAATAGGTATACATAGAAGAGAGTTAATTGTGAAACTTGTTTATTGGCTACCTATTTCTCGGTTTGTACATCCTCGACTCCTCTTCTTCTAAGTCTATTCAATCAAAGATGTGAGTGAAGGTCTGAACAGGATGTAATAAAACTCATACAAGTTCAAGACCTGAATATCCATAATATAAATCCATAATCAGAATATTGAAACACAAAACAACTATGTATATGATCTTGATACATGCTCAATCAGATCATAGCGGTTTGAGGGGAACATGTTTCGTCAAATATCTGAGTGACTGAAGAAGAGTAAAGAAGGATGAATGATGACACATTTCACCCACTGAAAGCAAAACACGCAGATGAGCTGAATCAACTTAATGGGAACGACTTACATTGAATAAACTTCTCTATTTTATACTATTTAATCTATAAAACTGGATGAGATGATACTGGTAATATAAAAGCCAAGTTGATCAGTTGAATCTGACTGAAGCAGCAGAAACCCCGATGTTTTCATAGTTAATTGTAACATCATCTTCATCTTGATCATAATGTATCTGTGGGACACAAACAAACAAAATAAAACATTTCGTAATGCGAGTTAAGACAAGTGCATTTTAATAGCTTCTGTATTGTCTCTGGTTTTTTATTTGTCTGTCTGCATGTCTTATTTTCAGTTGGCTTTTCATCAGGTTACTTCTTGTTTTATTTTGAAGGTTAGTTTGTCATGTCTCATTTGTGTCTGTGTTTTTGAGTTTTTGTTACCGCTGTGCAGCCGTGTTTGTTTAGTTGTCATATCTATTTTAACTTCTTTTGCTCTGCCACCTGCTGGTCTGCTTTAAGTTTGTCAGCTGCTGGGTCCAGCTTAACTATTCTACCACAGCTGTGAGATAAATATAGCTTTAGTAAAAATTTATAAGGAGAAGAGAGCATCAATAACTTTCCCAAAATGAACTCTCACATGCAGATTCACTGGCGTTCTAACCAACAACCCTCTAGTTTTAAATATAAGGAAACACAACTTGTGAATCCTCTGCTGTACCACATTTAACTCAAGAAATTTATAATAATCTCATGAACATCATGAACTACAGCTATTAGTAAATAACAAATGTCATAAAACAACCTTTAGGACTTTTGACTTTTATGTTGGATTACTATGTTTTTTTTACTTACTGTTTTATCCATCTTGGTCGTGTTCCCTAAAATGAGAAAAGGAAGTCAATTTCAGTCTAAAATAAAATTTCTAAATCATTCAAAGTTCTCATTATTAAATTTGCCTTTAGTTCTTGTCCATATGTTGACTGACACAGCAGTTATTAAAGTTGCTGCTAACCCCACAGAGACAATAACGGACCTCAAAGATACAGAAGAATCTGAAAAAAAGAATAAAAATGTCAACTTATTAAATATTAACCCCGATTCTTTTGTCCCCATGATAGAACAGAGAAAAACTGACTCATAGTGTGTTAAAACATTTATATTTCTTTTTATTCAATCATCTTCTGAAAGAGGGAGACCTCTGCACAGCCCAAACGCCAGTTGCAGGATCTCTAACAGTTTTAGCTCCACATATGTCTTATATGGTGTTATTTCTGTACTTTGCACATCACACAGTTTCAAACATTGCTTATATGGCAAAATTCCTCTTTTCTGTGTCTTATCTATTAATATGCCTGTGCACTAAAACTTCCTGTTTTTCAGTTTGGCTGAGCACTTAGTTTGTGAGTCAAAAGTGGCCTTGCTCTACAAGCCTTCATTATTAAAGTACATAAAACAATCTAATGAGCAGATACACATTAAAAATATCTCTCTATTTCTTAACATTAAATAATTTGTTTAAAGTTTTCTGTTCCTTTTAAATTCGGTCTTTTTAAAGATCCAAATGTTTACCTAACCCCTTGAAAGTATTTTAAAATATTCAGATGCTATTGTTTTTGTTGATAAATGCCAAGCACTTAAAAACATCTAAAGTTTGTGATTGCATAAGTTTTTGCACCTCATGAAATATTTTTTTTCAGTTTTTCTCCTCATGTAGTGCTTGTTTAGGTTCTTCATTTATCAAGTCTGGCACATTTTAATCTAAATTATTAAGTGTCAGAAAAATAATGAATAAAAGAAGGATTACTGATGATGATAAAAGAATATATTTATGGGTGACTACCTTGTGAATTATTATTGTTGTGGTTGTTTCTGAATTTGTGTTGCTTTCAGTTTTTCTGGATGGTGTCTTTGTTGATTTTGTGTCACCTGAATAAATGTATAATATAATTTAAAAAAAGACACAACTAAACGTTTTTGTGTTATAAATATAAGAAAAAAAACATTGTGGTAAAAAGAAACTTAAAATCAGTCAAATATATGTTTATGTGATTTTAATCACATTAACCTCCTAGGACCTGGCATCCACATATGTGGACACCACATTTTGGGTTATTTAGACCAAAATACTCAATTTTGCTCTACAAGGGCCTGATATCCACTTACGAGGACATTATACCGTTACTGTTATATCAAAATTTTAAACAAATCCTCATATGCGACTCTCATTTTCCTAGAAACAAAAATTAGGTAAAAAAAAAAAAAAAAATCTGGTAATTCTTTGTTTTTACATTCATCAGGTCCCAATATGCCCAAATATCAAAGAGAAATTAAAAATGCATGCCGTGAATGAGTTCGGGTCTTAGGAGGTTAAACAGTTGATCATAAACTCACCTGTTTCTTCACCTGTGAGCTGAGAAGTGAAGGTAAACAGCTGCACTTTTCCTGTTTTAGTGTCAGTCACTTCACATGCCAGTATGTTATATCTTGATGAGTAAAGAAAGTTTGACTCTGGAATGGACACCGTGGTGGAGCAAACAGTGTGTGAAGTCACTGTTTGGTTGTTATTTTTGTCTACATCTTTACCTTTAATTTGCCACATCACTGTCTGATGACACTCTCCATGTGTCAGCACAGAGCAGTTTAGCGTCCCCTTATCAATGTCCTTATGTTCAGTCACTGGTGAATATAATGAGAGAAAAATGGGAAAAAAAAGAACTATAAGGAGAGAAAAACAGAGTAAATCAGAAAAAATTATCCTAATCAATGCTATTAAGACAGTTTGAGCTGAAAACATTTTGATGTAAATACTCACAGGTAATAACAGCGACATGAACAAAAGACTGATGAACCAGAGTGTGTTGAGATGGTGTTTCTTTGACTTTGTATTGTTGACAGTAATAAAGACCAACATCCTCGACTGTGAGCTTCTTTATAAGCAGAGAACAGTTCACTGTAACACTCAGTCTGTCTGATTGAGTTTTGGCTTCTTCACCAATCTGTCCAAGTGTGATCAGCTCTACTGTTCTTGGTTTGTTTGTTGAAGTAAAGATCCACGTAGTCCCATCACAGTTATTCTGCTCATTTATCACATTTAGACAAAGTAGAGTGACGTCATCTCCAACTTTCATAAAAATCGATGTTTCATTTACAGATACTGTTGAGAAGATTGAAGAGAAATATAAAAAATAAATTAGAATACAGAAGTTTTTACAGTCAGACTGAAGATCATTTCAGACACAAGTTTATAAATATGTCCCATGCTCCTCTAAAACAACAGAGCATGCTCAGCTCTCTTATTTGCTGTAAAGGTTATTCATTGTAATAATCGCTAACCTGTAAAGGTTAATGATTATTCTAGTGATCAAACCTTATTAGTAAGGTTTGATCACTAGAGTCAAAACTTAGTTTTACTTCTGTTTAAAATGTTTCCTGTATTCTTACCTGCAATCTGAATCATCAGACATAAAAACATTTGAATCCATCTGAATTCATCCATCGTGCTTCTCTGTCTCACTTCTTTCTTGTTCTCGATCTCGACTGTCACACCCTCTGAACTGTTGACTCTTTAAACTTGTTTCCTTGGAATAGTGAAGTGTCACTAATTCATCATAACTTGTGCAATTTCTGTTATTTTTGTTCTTTTTTTTCTTTATTTAGATTGAACAACAAAAAGAAGAAAAGGAAATTATGAACAACCAATGACTTATATGTTCAGTATAAGAGGGAAAATATGACAGTATAAAACCTGTTTAATAGTTTGAACAATCTGTTGTGTTCTTTTACAGCCGTGTGAGGAGAGCAGGAGGGACGGCCCAGATATACTCAGACTGTCTTTAAGTATGTTATTGATAAATGTAAAACTGACAAAGAAGCACTTACAAACAACAACCTGTTAAAAAGTAGAACTGGACATATACAGTGGGGCAAAAAAGTATTTAGTCAGCCACCGATTGTGCAAGTTCCCCCACCTAAAATGATGACAGAGGTCAGTAATTTGCATCAGAGGTACACTTCAACTGTGAGAGACAGAATGTGAAAAACAAAATCCATGAATCCACATGGTAGGATTTGTAAAGAATTTATTCGTAAATCAGGGTGGAAAATAAGTATTTGGTCAATAACAAAAATACAACTCAATACTTTGTAACATAACCTTTGTTGGCAATAACAGAGGTCAAACATTTACTATAGGTCTTTACCAGGTTTGCACACACAGTAGCTGGTATTTTGGCCCATTCCTCCATGCAGATCTTCTCGAGAGCAGTGATGTTTTGGGGCTGTCGCCGAGCAACACGGACTTTCAACTCCCGCCACAGATTTTCTATGAGGTTGAGGTCTGGAGACTGGCTAGGCCACTCCAGGACTTTCAAATGCTTCTTACGGAGCCACTCCTTTGTTGCCCGGGCGGTGTGTTTTGGATCATTGTCATGTTGGAAGACCCAGCCTCGTTTCATCTTCAAAGTTCTCACTGATGGAAGGAGGTTTTGGCTCAAAATCTCACGATACATGGCCCCATTCATTCTGTCCTTAACACGGATCAGTCATCCTGTCCCCTTGGCAGAAAAACAGCCCCATAGCATGATGTTTCCACCCCCATGCTTCACAGTAGGTATGGTGTTCTTGGGATGCAACTCAGTATTCTTCTTCCTCCAAACACAACGAGTTGAGTTTATACCAAAAAGTTCTACTTTGGTTTCATCTGACCACATGACATTCTCCCAATCCTCTGCTGTATCATCCATGTGCTCTCTGGCAAACTTCAGACGGGCCTGGACATGCACTGGCTTCAGCAGCGGAACACGTCTGGCACTGCGGGATTTGATTCCCTGCCGTTGTAGTGTGTTACTGATGGTGACCTTTGTTACTTTGGTCCCAGCTCTCTGCAGGTCATTCACCAGGTCCCCCCGTGTGGTTCTGGGATCTTTGCTCACCGTTCTCATGATCATTTTGACCCCACGGGATGAGATCTTGCGTGGAGCCCCAGATCGAGGGAGATTATCAGTGGTCTTGTATGTCTTCCATTTTCTGATGATTGCTCCCACAGTTGATTTTTTCACACCAAGCTGCTTGCCTATTGTAGATTCACTCTTCCCAGTCTGGTGCAGGTCTACAATACTTTTCCTGGTGTCCTTCGAAAGCTCTTTGGTCTTGGCCATGGCGGAGTTTGGAGTCTGACTGTTTGAGGCTGTGGACAGGTGTCTTTTATACAGATGATGAGTTCAAACAGGTGCCATTCATACAGGTAACGAGTGGGGGACAGAAAAGCTTCTTACAGAAGACGTTACAGGTCTGTGAGAGCCAGAGATTTTCCTTGTTTGAGGTGACCAAATACTTATTTTCCACCCTAATTTACGAATAAATTCTTTACAAATCCTACCATGTGAATTCATGGATTTTTTTTTTCACATTCTGTCTCTCACAGTTGAAGTGTACCTCTGGTGCAAATTACTGACCTCTGTCATCATTTTAAGTGGGGGAACTTGCACAATCAGTAGCTGACTAAATACTTTTTTGCCCCACTGTATAGAGCAAATGACACTAGTGGGAGGAGCTGTGTAGCGGATGGCGCAAAACTTCAGGATCCACCTACACAGAGTAGGCAAGAGCATTGTGACTCATCAGTAACATGTGACACTGTCATGTAGCAATAACATCTCTTCATACAGTGAACGCTTTATGGTATCAAAGTCTCCTAAACAGTGCTTGACCTCTGAACTGAGGTTTTACAACTCATGGTCTGTCCCACTGTTATCCAGATGCATCATCTAACATCTGTATGTTTTGTGAGTCTCATGCGTTCATATTTAGAAAACATATAAAAGAAGAAGTGGTTTGATTTCTGGGTGCAGTGTGTGATTTCACCATGTCCTCATCTGTAGGGTTTAAACTCAGTCCATGAATAACAGGAAGAGTCCTTTTACATCTGGAAGAAAACAGTCTCTATCGAGGAAGTCAAGTTTTTGTTAACACCCACCTAGAGATGATTTGTTTAGATAGTTTAATGCCATTACTTAATATTAGCTATACATGATCATTATCTAGAGTTATTATCCTTGTTAATCTTTAGAAATGTCTTTATGATGAGGCCAAGTTGAGGTATTTTCATCAGAATGTGGCAGCAAAAGCATCAGAGCTCTGGTGGTGTGACTCTATAATAACATGCAGACAATATCAAAAGCATAAATGGTTAACACTCTAAGTTATCTCTGACAGATGTAAGACTAAGCTATACACCATGTTTGATAAATGTGCACATTTTATTGCCTTTATTTAATTATATTTTTGTATTGATTTAGCTTTTTAGAATACTACTACTAATATACTACTGTGTAAATTAGTTAACATCACCGTTTCTCTTGTGTTTGGGAGGCTTGTTCTGCCACTCAGATGTTTCTTTTTTCTAATGCTGTGTAAGATGCAGTTGAATTATATTTTTTCTTCATTAATGCCTCTGTTGGAGCTATGTGCCCTTTAGTAAATGCATTTTTTATATCACTAAATGATCAAGCCAGTTGCATATGTAGTTGGTGTGGTGATTCAGAAAGTGTCACAATCTTTAGATTGTAAAGAAATGTGTGGAAAATCATGACGTGTTTTGACCTGTGACGTAAGGTTTCGACACTCAATGTCTGTTCCACTATTTTATAATGTATATGCTCTATCATTTGCACTCTCTCACAATGAGTCACATACATTTATATTTAGAAAACACATAAAAGAAGAAGTGGTTTTAACACTGTGGGATCTCACCGAGTCCTGACTGATTTGAGGCTTCCACTTTGGTGGCCTCAGAATCTCGTCTCTGCTTTTTGCAGATGATGAAGTGTGAAGTGGCCAGAATGAGATTTAGCAACTCTAAGTCCGAGACCGTGCTTCTCCACTGGACAAGGGTGGAGTGCCCACTCCAGGTCAGGGACAAGTTGCTGCCAAGTGGAGGAATTTAAGTACCTTGAGGTCTTGAGGACAGTGAGCAGAAGACTGACAGACAGATCTACAGTTGTTAGTAAACAACAGATATCAGAAACACAATCTTTTGATACCTGATGTTATTTTATAAAACCGTTTTGTTCCCTTAAATAAAAAAATAATAATGTCAGTTTCAAATGAAAACTTAACATAGACATATGAAGCATTTTTAACATAATAATATCTTTAAAATATAGCTGCATCTGTGTCTTTAGAGACATAACTAAAACAAAAATTGGATTGAGTTGTTGTTGTTTTTTTGATGCATTTCTAAATTTTCACTCCAATTTCCCAGCCTGACTGAGCATTTGTGCTGCTAAAGCTCTGACAGCTCAAATGCTCATTCTGGTCCCACGAACGCCAAGAAAAGCCTTAGATGTTCATATTCATGCTGCTGTATTTCAGAGCTATTTTGGAGGCACAAAGCAAACCTACACTATATTACAAATGTGGTTTAAATGTTTTGGCTAATCAATGTAATGAAGTAAGACCTTAGTAGCACAAAATACGTCCATAAAGAAAGCAAATGGATTACAGAACAGAGACAGATCTTTATTTTATTGCTATTTTAGCTACAGAGAACTGAATGGTTTTTTGGATACATGTAGATATTGTAGCGGGTCGGGGCTGTTCGGGGTTCTGTTTGTACAGTGATGTTTTGTTTGTGTTGCCATGGTGACAGGTGACGCCCTCTTGCTGCGAAGGTGTGTCCTTCCGGGGGTCAGAGGGCGCCCTGTGTTGTTGTTGTTTTTCGCTGTGCTGTGGCCGCGCTGAGCATTAGCTAGCGGCAGTGTTTTCTGGAATTGTTAATAAATGGCTGTGCTCCCTGGCTAGCTCACGGAAGCAAGACCGAACGACACCTCCGTCTCCTCCTTTTCTGAGCTCGCCACATTGGTGTCAGAATTGGGATAGCTCACCCTCGCCATAATGGAGAGAGACATTCAGAGGCTGGAGCAAGCTGTCGAGGAGAACATTCCCCGCCTGGGAAACTGGCGATTGAAGAGAGAGTATGTGAGCGGCCATGTAAGTCCCCCGACATGTCCCGATGGCGCGAGCGCACTGCGGCGGCGGCCCATCGCGACAGATGCTAGGGCAATGCTTCATGGGCTACCTCTGTCGACCCGCACGCCGAGCCCCCAGCCACGAGCAGTTATGCCTACCACGCCAGTTAAGGTACCGAAATACAACGGGCTAACCCCGCTAGAGCCCTACCTCTCACAAGTGCGGCTGGCCACCAGACATAGTGGCTGGAGCGAAGAGGAGACTGCTACACACCTAGCGCTAGCATTAGAGGGAGATGCACTGCAGATACTCCTCGACCTAGCCCCGGCAGAGCAGCATGAGCTCCAGGCCCTCACCGCGACACTCGAGAGGCGATTCGGGCAGCGGCACTCCACTGATCAGAGCAGAGAGCAGCTGACCAACCAGAGCCGTCGACCGGGGTAGGCCTGGGCACCTTTGCAGCAGACGTGTTGCTGTATGCTCGTCGTGGCTACCCGGAGTTTCCAGCAGCAGCCTGTGAGGAGCTTAGCTTGCATGCTTTTCTGCGAGGACTTTTCCCAGAGCGACTACACCAACACGTCCGCCTGGCCATGCCTCAGACCCTCCGTGAGGCGCTCCTTGAGGCTGAAAGGGCCGAGCCAGTGCTCACCTCGCGACCTAACCAGCAGGTGCCCCCCCCCCCCCCCAAACTACCCCCAAATCAGAGCCGCAGACTGCGACGGGGAGGGGGAGGTCGCCGAGATTTCCCAGCTGCAACCCTCGGTGCCCCGGAGGCGTCCTCGTCGACCGACCGCTGCTACCGGTGCGATGAGCCTGGCCACGTGGCGCGTCACTGCCCAGCACCAGCCCCGAAGACCAGAACTACGCAGCCTCAGGGAAACGAGGAGGGAGCGGTGTAGCGAGGGGACCACCACTCCAGCTTCCTGCCCCCCTCCAAGGACGATGCACAGTGGTGGGCCAAGTTGGGCACCTCAAAGGACTCTACCTGAGCTGCTGTGTTGAGGACCAGCCGTGCCAGGCCCTGGTGGACACAGGGTCTACCATTTCCCTGCTACGACCTGGCGTGCTCCCTGAAACATCTGGGCCACTGGTGAAGGGTTGGTTGCCCACGGACACCCAGCTGCTGACAGTGACGGGGGAGAAAACTGTTATGCGGGGGAAGAAACCGTTGCGGATCCGAGTGAAGGATCTAGAGCTGGTGCACGACTTCTGGCTCGCCGACATTCAAGACCAGTGCATCATTGGCCTGGATCTGCTGAGCCGCTGGAGGGCCTGCGTCGACACCGCGAAGCTAGCTGTCACTCTTGGCGCAGAGACTTTTGCCCTCCAGCCCGGCCAAAAGTAGGGAGTGGGGACCAGACGAGACAGGCGTCAGGCAGCTGCTGCTCAGCAGATTTCGGATGCCGGTGGCTCTGGGTCATCTTCACCCCCAGTCCCCAGATCTCCACTCGCCTCAGCCTCTCAGCCCGACAAACCTCCTTCGACCGAGACCATCGAGGCTGTCGATGACCTTTGGCAGCGCAGTTGCGTAGGCCTCAACGTCGACCAGCGCCAGCGGTTGAGGTGCCTCCTGGACGAGAATGTGGACATCTTTGCCGCCAGTGACAAGGACTGTAGGCAGACGAGTCTGGTCCAGCACACCATCGACACCGGCTCTGCTCAGCCCATCCGTCTGCGCCCACACCGGCTGCCCCTCTCAAAACGGCAGGTAGCGGAGGAGAAGATCCGTGAGATGGCTGCGGCTGGGGTGATCGAGCCGTCCAATAGCCCATGGGCGGTACCCGTGGTTCTGGTGGGGAAGAAGGATGGCAGCCCGAGGTTCTGTGTGGACTTTCGCCGTCTCAATGCAGTCACCAAGAAGGACTCGTACCCGCTGCCGCGGATCGACGAGGCCCTATTTACGTTACTGGCTCCAGTTGGTTCAGCTCCCTCGACCTACGCAGCGGTTACTGGCAGGTGGAGCTAGCCCCCGACGCAAGGCCTAAGACTGCATTCACCATTGGACAGGGGCTGTGGCAGTTCAGGGTCATGCCATTTGGGCTCTGCAATGCGCCAGCGACGTTTGAGAGGCTGATGGAGAGGGTGCTCGTGGATATCCCTCGTAGCCGCTGCATTGTGTACCTGGTGGTGCCCGGTGGTGACTTCGACAGTGCACTGTCTCACCTGAGAGAGGTCTTGAGTGCCATCCGACGAGTTGGGCTGCGGCTCAACCCCGCGAAATGCCGCCTGTTGGCGAGAGAGACCACGTTCTTGGGCCATGTGATCAGCGCTCGAGGTGTCGCCACTGACCCCGCAAAAGTGGCAGCGGTCCGGGACTGGCCGACTCCCTCGAACGTCCAAGAACTGCGGAACTTCCTGGGCCTAGCCTCCTACTACCGTTGGTTCATCAAAGGGTTCGCGACAATGGCCAGCCCCCTCCACCGCCTGACTGACAAGGGACAGCTGTTTGGCTGGGGGGATGCCTGTGCTGCGGCTTTTGCACAGCTGAAGGAGGCCCTCACCAGAGCCCCAGTCCTGGCCTACCCCGACGCCCGGCAACCTTTCATTGTGGACACTGATGCTAGCATTGTAGGGGTCGGGGCGGTCCTCTCCCAGCAGGATGAGGCTGGAGAACGGGTGGTGGCGTACTTCAGTCGTGCCTTGGGGCGAGCCGAGAGGAACTACTGCGTGACCAGGCGGGAGCTGCTGGCCGTGGTGCTAGTGGTGCGGCACTTCCAGCCATATCTGCATGGCTGCCGGTTCCTCCTGCGCACTGACCATGCATCTCTGACTTGGCTCCTGAACTTCAAACACCCAGAAGGGCAGGTGGCCCGCTGGCTGGAGGTCCTTCAGGGCTATGACTTCGAGATCCAGCATTGGCCAGGTCGACAGCATGGCAACGCTGATGCCCTCTCCAGACGGCCCTGCGTAGCCGTCAAGTGCCGCTACTGCCTGCGACAGGAGGAGCGGGCCCAGGAGGTGCTGGGGGTGGCTACTGCTCAGGCCACAGCCGGCGGAAGGGGGTGGCTCCTGTTGACAGCACAGCAGCTGAAGCGGGAGCAGGAGGCCGACGCGACGCTGGTTCAGGTGGGGGCCTGAGATGGACTACTACAGGAGGCTGAGGGAGCGGCTGCAGGTGGTTCATGACTACACCCGCCAGGCCCAGGCCAATGACAGAAAAGAGCCTACGACACCAAGTGCCGAGGGGGGGGTTTTCATGCCTGGCGACAAGGTTTGGGTGTACTGCCCAGTTCGCAAGAGAGGAGTGTCCCCCAAACTCTGCAGTCACTTGGCAAGGGCCGGCGGAGGTCGTGGAGCGGCTAACTGACGTGGTGTACTGTATCCGCATGCCGGGCCCGGGGCGCATGGTGGTGTTGCACCGGGACAGGCTCTCACCGTACCGACCGCTCGCTCCGGCAGACGGCGGGGCAGAGGATGATGGTGGCACCCCATGTTCTGACCCGAGTGACTTTTCCCCTGCCGGTCGTGACTGGCCGGTGCGCCAAAAGAAGGCACCTGGACATTTGTAGGACTTTGTGTGGGGTAATGGGGTCGTCGGGGACGACTGACCCCTAAGGTGGGGGCTATGTAGCGGGTCGGGGCTGTTCGGGGTTCTGTTTGTACAGTGATGTTTTGTTTGTGTTGCCATGGTGACAGGTGACGCCCTCTCGCTGCGACGGTGTGTCCTTCCGGGGGTCAGAGGGCGCCCTGTGTTGTTGTTTTTCGCTGTGCTGTGGCCGCGCTGAGCATTAGCTAGCGGCAGTGTTTTCTGGAATTGTTAATAAACGGCTGTGCTCCCTGGCTAGCTCACGGAAGCAAGACCAAACGACACCTCCATCTCCTCCTTTTCTGAGCTCGCCACAATATTGATACTTGCTTTAAGTTATGGAAAAATACTGGTTCAGCTTTATACAATGAAATGTTTAAAATGTCTTGAGAGACAAAGAGAGAAAGAGACATTTATTTACACAGTTGTGTGCTAACCTAAAAAAGGAAACATAAACATGAATATCTGGTGTAATAATTGTGTTCTCTGTTCACCCAGCCGTCTTTTAGAGATTCTGAGCAGTTCATAGTCATGTAAAAGTAGCAACGAAACCAACTGTATTTTCATAAACATTGTAAAAAACGATAATTTTTTAATTTAGGTGTTGATGTTTCTTTGGTTGGGGGGGAGGGGGGGGGCACGGGTTGCCTGTGGGGGTTTCAGCTCGGCACTCTTCCAATAACCAGCATTTTATTAAATCTCTTGGAAACATTAAGCTCAACATCCATGAAAACAACATTAAGACAACCTTGTGAAGCAATCTAGCTACAAACAGCAATAACTTAATTAGCATGTTGCTATCACACTGCCTCAAGTCAAAACCAAAATGTCCTTTTCATTAAATACGAGTCCTTTATTCGACTGCTTCATTAAATACGAGTCCTTCCTCCAACTGTGTGAGCTATGTGATTGCAACATTGACAGTAGAATAGAGGTTGCTGGGATCAGCAGTGGATGCAGAGGATGGAGCATTCACCATGCTGTAGGTCACAGTATCGCCTTCACCATCACGATGAACCTGAAAAACAAAAGGAATTTGTATGATACATAAACTAACATGAATAAATGAATAACGTTGAAGTCCTCAGTGCCTTATTTTGCAATTTTGATGAAAGTAATCTGAAGCCTATCAAAAATGTAATAGCTTCTTCCTCTGCACATATTCAACATTAATCATATTAGACAGTCTTTGCCAGCTTACCTGGGTTTTACTGTTGCTATTCTTGGTGTAGCTGATGGTGGCATAGGAAACTTCAGGCTCCACCTACACAATGAAAAAAAAACAGCAGAACATGCTGTCACCTCACTAATATGTGTGATGCTGTGTCACGTAATAATAACAACTCTTCATCTGCTGAACACTTCAAAACTCTTTAACTACCTTGAATGTCATATGCAGTGTTGGGAAGGTTACTTTTAAAATGTATTCCATTACAGAATACAGAATAAATGCCCCAAAATGTATTCTGTAACGTATTCCGTTACGTTACTCAATGACAGTAACCTATTCTGAATACTTTGGATTACTTAATATATTATCATGCTTTTTACAACAACGTGAATGTACTATTGCTGTGTGATTTATTACCATTACTGAAGGTCCGCGGCTCCGAACCTTAGTAAAGGGACCTCTGACTAATACGGCGGGGTCCGTGTTGGGCTTTCAGCCGAAAAATAGCTTTACTTTGTTGTGTGGGTCAACTTTTCTTGCGAGAGACAGAGAAAGGCGTTGAAAGGCTGCTCCAACGGAACTTATTGTTTTCGGAGGAGAACACGGTGTACAGTCGAGTCTTAATAGCTTACTTACAACTGGGCTCCTCAGGCACTCTTCTTGGCTGCAGTGGTTATTATTATATTTACATGCTTCCAGCTCCCGTTTTTTCTCGATGACAACTCGTACCTTTCCACTCCCCTTTTTCTCCCTCCTCTTGCTCACAGACACGGGTATAACGGGTATGGCAGTCCATTCTCCCTGCAACACGGACTATACTGCCCATGATGCTACATTCTTTTGAGCTATTCTTGTAGCATTCTGCCTGTTAGCTTAGCACAACAACAACAACAGCAAAAAGGTGCTCTCTCACCCAGGAAACACACAGCCGCGCGAGAGATAGAGCGTCGCCCTGTAACCATGGCAACCGTAACGCTGCCGCCTGGAACAACAGAACGTAGCTGTCAAACAAAACCCAAACAGTCCTGACCCGCGACAATATGAAACAGGAAAGTACCGCAGTGTAATCCATTTATTTCAACAAAGTAACTGTATTCTAAATACCACCTTTTTAAACGGTAACTGTAACGGAATACAGTTACTCATATTTTGTATTTTAAATACGTAACGGCGGTACATGTATTCCGTTACTCCCCAACACTGGTCATATGAGGTGGCATATTGTGGTGACCTGCTCTACCTCCTGAGCTACAGGAGGTAGAGCAGGTCACCTGTTGATTGTAAGGTTGGTGGTTCGATCCCTGGCTCCTCCAGTCTGCATGCCAAGTATCTTTGGGCAAGATACTAACCCCAAGTTGCTCTCTGATGTATCCATCGGAGTATGAATGTGTAAGAATGTAGTTAGGAAGCACTCAGTTTAGAGAATGCATGGGTGTGAATGTGGTATGTTGTATAGAGCACTTTGAGTACTCTGGGAGAGTAAAAAAGCGCTATATAAGAATCAGTCCATGTAAACTGTCTCAAAATGTTATTTTTGCATTAAAACTGCTGTTCAGTGTTGAAACTGCTGTTCAGTTGCATCATCTTACTTCCTTATCCTTTCTATAGCTCCAATGTTTCTTATGCATTTATATTTAGAGAAAACATTAAAGACAAAGTGGTTTACACTTTGCTCTGGGTGTAGTGTGTGATCTCACCAAGTCCTGAATGGTTTGAGGAGCAGATTGAGTCTCTGTGGGCTTCAAACTCAGTCCCTGAAAAAGAAGACATAGTCCAGTTACATCTGGAGGAAAACTGTCTCTGTGATGCTAGTTTAGCTCGAGGTTAAGGCACCTCAATGATAAGCTGACATATTGCTTATTTAATGTAAGTTGAACAAACACTTAATTATGTATATTAAAACTCACAGCATTTTCATACTTCTGTGTTTTGTTTCCTGAAAAGACAAAAATATTCACTGTAAAACTCCACATTTGTCAAACCCTCTTGATCTATAAAAGTTTTATCTGTAAATGTTCTCACCCTTATTTTTCTTCCATCTGATGACAAACACAGCTGTTATTACCAATATAACCAAACCAACAGCTCCAGTGATGTACAATGAAAGAGCTGAAATAAAAAGTATATAATGAAACATAAAAACATATTTGGATGAAAGTTCTTACAAATGTTTGAAAAACTTTTCATGCAGCTTAATTGCATACAAAATGCGGTTAAAGTGACATGCTATATATGCACAATAACTTGATGAGAGTTGATGAGAAAAACATGAACTGCATGAAGGTTTAAATTCAGACGTGACTTTATAGGCAGAAACTGTCCGACTACATAAATACTAGGGGTGCAACGATATTCGTATCGATATTGAACCGTTCGATACAGTGCTTTCGGTTCGGTACACATATGTATCGAACAATACAACATTTGTAATTTATTTTATCAACTTTCCTTCTGACGATGCTGTCTGTGTTGAGCGCTCAGTGAATCTGTGTTCGACTACTCCGCCTAGCCTGCACTGTCGAGCGCAGATCCACTGAGCGCTCAACGCAAACAGCATAGTCAGAAGGAAGAGCGCAGGGCAAGCTAGCGAGACAGAAGTTAAGCTCTCCTTGCAACAGGCAAATTGAACCTCATTCAGATCTGGCGTTTGGAATTATTTTGGTTTTCATGTGACGTATGACCCTGAAGGTAAGCGAGTCATGGACTAAAGTAAAACAGTATGTTGGATGTGCCATGCAATGCTCAATTACATTGGTGTGAACTAGTGTGTTAGCGCAGTTAGCTCGTTAACGTGTTGGCCGTCTAGCCCCATGCACGGAGCGATCGGCGGTAGCTCGTTAACGGAGATTTGCCGTGTTGTGGCGTTAAGGTCATTTCAACGAGATTAACCTGAAAGCACTAGTGGGAACACAACGAATATGACTGCACATTTACGCCGACATCATCCTAGTGCAAAGACAAGTGGAAGCAGACAAAAAAAAGCAAGCATGCTACTAACTTTAGCCGAGTCATTTAGACAGCTGTTAGCACATGATTCTCCTTATGCTGCTGAGAATATAGCCCAGAAGAAGCGGATAGTATAGCTTTTATTTTGGAAAGAGCCATTTCTCTGTAATAAACTCTCTTTTCCAAAGATGAGTGATTCCTCAATCAGATACAGGGCTTGCAATATCGCTAGCCCGACGTCCCGGAGCTAGCGATTTTTTTCAGTCGGGCTGCCAAAATCTATCTCTTCCCTGCCCGTCGGGCTATTGTAGGAAGGAAAAATATATGTCAATGCTTTTGCATTCTTTCAGAAATGTAGCTGGGTAATTATGTCATTGGCATCGGTGAGCCACTGTCAATATGTGACATATTGAAGTCGCGTTTGAATTTGCGCTTGTTTTTTTGCTTTCACTTTGCAATCGTGCGAACTGTGTATAGAGAGCGACAGCACTGATCTGTGAGTGATGATAATTTGTGCACCAATTCCTCTGACATCGTCTTATTAATCGTTAGCTTACTATGCAAACATGACAAGTGAAATCTCCCGCAGCAAGCTTAAACATGTGAGAGGTTGATCGCGCAGAGAATCGCTGAGCTTATGTGAGTGCGTGTGTAAAAGCATTTCAGTTCTGCTGAGCCAAATAAGACAGGTCAGGGTGAAGAAGTGACAGCCAAAGAAAAGCTTACCACAAAACGGAGAAGTTATGACAAATCAGACTATAAGGCAAAAAGAAAGTGCAGCTTTATGGTTTCATGGACAAAAGAATTTCTGTGGCTGCAATATGATGAGCTAAATAACCAGGGCTGCACATAAGTGGTCCGCAGGTGCGCATTCGCTGTCAAAATAAAAAACACGCACAAGGGTTAGGGTTAAATTTAAAAACTGTACTTTTGAGTTAAAATATATATTTATAATTTTAATAAATGACAAATTAAAAATGCATGAAAATTTTTTTTGTATCGAAAAAATATCGAACCGTGACACCAAAGTATCGAACCGAACCGTGAATTTTGTGTATCGTTGCACCCCTAATAAATACATCTCCACTACATCACATCTCCAATGACTACAAAGATATTCAGAAGTGAATCAATCACTGAACTGCAAAAATCAATCATTTTCTGCTTCCTGTAAGATAAGAGGCTTATTTTGGATGTCTCTAATGTAATGGAACAAAATGGAAAATAAATATTTAAAAACAAAAGTTTAAAAGTCTTCTTAAAGCTCCAAACAAACAGATATTTTTGATGAATGTAGTCAGCTTAATCATCATAATCTAACCTGTTATGGAAGGACTACTTTTTGTTATTGTGGTTGTTTCTGGTGTTGTGTCGCTTTCAGATTTACTGTTCATTTTTGTTGTTGTTTTTGGGTCAACTGAATAAATGAAAAAATAGGGGAAAAGCATGTTCAAAATTTGTTTCATAGTGTGCTTTATATGTTTTATATAGAACAACATTTTTTCTGCTTAAAATGTTACATTTTTCTATCACATAAATATTTAAGGTGATTTTAGTCATTTTAAACATTTGATCAGGATCTCACCTGTTTCCTCACCTGAGGGCTGTGAGCTAAACACCTGTACTCTTCCTGATTTAGTATCAGTCACCTCACACTTGAGTATTTCATCCCTTGATGAGTATAAATAATTATTCTTCAGAACAGACACAGTAGTGGAGCAGTGAGTCTGTGAAATCACAATTTCTTTGTTCTCTTTGTCCACATCTTGACCTTTAAGCAGCCATTTCAATGTGTGACAACACTGTTCATTTCTCACCACAGAGCAGTTTAACGTCACCTTCTCAGTGTCCTTATGTTCAGTCACTGGCAACGATGGAGACAAAGACAGCTCAAATTAGTCAAGTTATCTTAATAACTATGATTGTTGTCATGTTTGAGAACAGTATGAAAATATTTTGATGTAAATACTCACAGGTAATAACAGAGAGATCAACCAACGACTCATGAACCAGAGTGTCCTCAGCTCGTGTTTTTCCTAGTTTGTATTGTTGACAGGAATAAAGACCAACATCCTCGACTGTGAGCTTCTTTATAAGCAGAGAACAGTTCACTGTAACACTCAGTCTGTCTGATTTAGTTTTGACTTTTTCACTAATCTGTCCAAGTGTGATCAGCTCTACTGTTTCTCTGTTTCTTGAAGTAAAGATCCACGTAGTCCCATCACAGTTATTCTGCTTATCTATCACGTTTAGACAAGGCAGAGTGACGTCATCTCCAACTTTCATAAAAATGGATGTTTCATTTACAGATACTGTTGAGAAGATTAAAGAAAAATGTGAAAAATAAATTAGAATAAAGAATTTTTTACAGTCAGACTGAAGATCATTTGAGATACATTTCTAAATAGAGCATGCTCAGCTGTCTTGTTTACTGTAAAGTTAGTGTTGGCAATAATACTGATAACATTTATTTTAACTGCTATTAAAATGTTTCCTGTATTCTTACCTGCGATCTGAATCATCAGCATCCGACATAAAAACATTTGAATCCATCTGAATTCACCCATCGTGCTTCTCTGTCTCACTTCTTTTTTGTTCTCACTCTCGACTGTCACACCCTCTGAACTGATGAGTACTTAAAACTTTTGTACTTCCTGTCAGTAGCGAGATTTCACTTCCTCAGCAAAATGTCTTTAGTTCTCTTTTTTCCTGAAGTCTACATTTCATAAATGAGTATCTCACTCTTTGTATGAAATTCATGGTGTAATTTTTTTTATACAAAGTGACGTTATATTTATATTTAGCAGATGCTCATTGTGTCCATTCCCACAGTGTATTTATAATAATGATGTGTATGGCACATCATTGTTATAAAGATTTTTTGGTGAAGGTGAGAAATGTATTTCTTCAACAGTTAAAAGGTCAAACTCCTTAAACCCAATAAAATTTGACTTTTGATGTCTGAGAGATTATTTTAGTTTATAAAACAGAGCAGATAAGATGATTTAGTCAACTGAAATCTTCCTGTTCCTTGTTCTTAATCTTAAGTAATTGCTTCCTGATGAAGTCAAGAGGAAGTGTTTTCTTCAAAAAGTGGCGGCAACAACATTATCAGAGCTCTTCAGGTTTGACTCTATAATAACAACTAGATAAACAAAAGAAACATAAATTGTTCAAATACAGAGGAGATGTGACTAAATTATTAAATTATTATTTCTAACAGAATTAAGGTTGAGCTGTATATGTGCTCATTTTATTGTGTTTTTTTTATTGTGTTTGAGTGTTTGTTTGTTTGTTTGTTTTTTAGCTTCTGAACTTTACTGAGCTCTGATGAGTTTAATTTACATCATTGCTTGTTTTTGTGAGGTTTGTGAGAGGTTTACTGAGATGTTTTTGTTCTGTCTGAAAATAAATCAAGTTAATTTGCATAGTAAAGTATCATAGTCAATAATAAAGAGAATAATGATGCAGACTTGACGGGAGAAGGGAGTGAAAGATGGATTCATGCAGCGGCTGCAGTGATACGTATACTGTACTGGTCCGTCGTGGTGAAGAGAGAGCTGAGTGTAAAAGCGCAGCTGTCAATTTACGGGTCAATCTACGTCCTAACCCTCACCTATGGACCACGAGCTGTGGGTAGTGACCAAAAGAACAAGATCACGGATACAAGCGACGGAAAGTATCTTCTTCTGAAGGGTGGCTGGCATCTCCCTTAGAGATAGGGTGAGGAGTTCGTCCGGGAGGGGCTCAGAGTAGAGCCGCAGCTCCTCCACATTGAAAGGAGACAGAAGAGGTGGTTTGGGCACTTGAAAAGGATGACTCCTGGCTGAGGAGCTCTGGGCATGTCCCACCGGGAGGAGGCCGAAGGGGCAGACCCAAGACACGCTGGAGAGATTGCATCTCTCTGGACAAGCTGGAGGAGGTGGCCCAGGAGAGGGAGGTCTGAGCATCTCTGCTTAGGCTGTTACACAACCCTGCCCTGAATAAGCGGAAGAAGATGTATGGATGGATGGACTTCATTCAAAAGTGGTTAGAAAACATTTTATGAAATTCACTTTCAGCGTTTTAATATGAAATAAGATTAGATAACACCTAAATACACACATTAAAAGTAAAGCTTGAAACAGAAAAACAACCAATATTAAAATGATCTCATTTTATATCTAAAAGATTTTTTGTATAAAACCAGAAAGGATGAAATACTGTTGATATGCTGCTGTTGTTGATCAGTGGAGTCTGAGAGAATCAGGAAATTTTGCAACGTTTACAGTTGATTGCTTTTAGTTTATTGCAGCATCATTTTTATCTTTATCATAATGTAACATCACTCATCAGATTTAAGAAATAACTTGTTATTGTTCTAAATATTTATTGATGGTTTCTTTTATTAATTTTCTTTTTTCCATTGTTTTTCTTTTTGACACTGCATGTATTTGTCTGAAGGTTAGTTTCTTATGTGTCTTTATGTTTTATTTGTTTGTTTGTTTGTTTGTTTCCTTTGCTCTGTTGTCCATATTGTAGTGAGCTCTGCTGCTGTTGTAACCACAGTTTGATGAAAATACGTTCTCTGGATGATGACTTTCTAACATATGAAAGGGAAAATCAATCAGCATTCCTGTAAGAAAAAAACTAAAGGCCATGTTCTTTTATTTAACTTTGGACACATTATAAATGCTTTGCTTCTGGAAACGAATCTAAAATGGGAAGCTTGTTTAGAATCACAGTTTGGTGCTTCACTACTAAGTATCTGATTGTCGCCCCCTGGTGCTTCGGCGGCTGAGTGTACCCATTTCTTGTGCTACGGGATGTGGAGCGTCTCTCCTACATCGGCTCTGGCAAAACTGAGCAACTTCTTCCTTCATTTCCTGGAAGGAGGAGCCATACACGAAGCAGCAGAAACCCGCCGGCTACAGTGGGCTGCTAGCGGGAAAACGGCACCGTGATTCCGACCGTTAATTGGGAGTTAAGAGCCTAACTCAGATGCCTCTATGATCCAGCTAACCGTACAGCGAGATATACAGAGTTCAGTTTGCACAAGGTAAGGCGTTTGGGGGCACTAAATTAGCTAGCGTGAGGTTAGCTAACCGTGGGTAGGTGTCACGGTCACGTACACCAAACCCCATTCAAAAATCTGTCAATTTAAGGTTCGCCCTAGTCTGTTAACCCCACCATGAAGCTCATCTATAACGAGTTAGTTTAGTCGGCAGCGAGATATATTTCGATGCCGACTGATTGAAAATTTGAGAATTTGCTCTGCAGTCGAAATAAACCCTGTTTGTTTGTTTTTTTTACTAAAAAAAAGTGCAATCAAAATGAAAAGTCTAGTGAAAATTCTCCTAATTTTAAATTTGATTTTACCATTTAAATGTACTATAGATGGAGGCTGGTCTATCTCCATGTCCAATGCACATTGCCAGCTTTATGGTTGATTAATGCATAATGAAATTATTTTCCATAAATTAAATGAATTTAGTGGTAGAATGATCTCCATAGAAGCAAGGCTAACTATTTGTCATCGCCACAGTGAGGAGGACGACAGGTTTATTTTTAGTTGATTAAGAAAGATGGAGACAAAATTAATGGCAGAATAAACCAAATAAAACAAGGTATCACGGATTTATGAATGGCGGGGTGTAAAATAGAAAGTAGTTCCCCATGTGCTGGGAGATTAGCAAAAGGGATTAGCGCTGCACAAGGACAAACAGACGACAACCACGCACCACTCCTTCCTTCATTACACCCTCATCTTTATCCTAACATGCCACAAAACCCATTTCTCTCAGGGGGCTGCCTGCTGTGGTTTTAAATTATGGTGGTGTAATAGTATTTAGGTTATTTTGACTCTACACATACATGAAAAATCAGAATCCGACAAAATTCAGGTTGTTTAGATTCAGAATTGATCTAATGACCCAATTAGGATAAAATACCATTTTCCTCTGCACTTACTCTCTCGAGAAGACCCTGCTTCACAGCCTACCTGTGAGACGGTTTGATCATTTCAGGTTTGACCTTCTGAAATGTGAGGATTTTCTGGTTTTCTCTGTTGCTGTAAAATAGAATAAGCTTGGTAAGACTGAGTAAATTGAAGATCTGGGTTAAATCCCTGCCCACGTGTGTCTGTTATGTGTAATCGTGTAAAGTAAGAACAACAACAAAAGAAACCGATCATCTACATGCATTTATTTTTTGGCATTTTATCAGAATTGAAAAAAAGAATAATGTTGTATTCATCTATAAATATTGGGAAGTACACAGATACAGGCAAGAATGGGGAAATAATTTTAGGTTTCCGTTAGATATTTGATTGTCTGTGCAGTTAAAGTAATTTAAAGACCTAGAATAGGTCCCACTCGTTTAAGATCTACGTTGTGTACATATAGATTGTTGTGCCCTGCATTCAACATCACAGGAACACCTTACATAATCTCTCACTAAGGGAATACTGATATTATTCCCTGTCTTGCTTCATCACCTCAAATGTGAGGGTTATCTGGTTTTCTCCAATGTTGTAAACTAACTATTGGACGAGGCTTAGCTCTTGTCTTATTTATTAGTGTGGATACTGATTAAGCATCCACTGTATTAAGATCCTAATCTTTCTTATTATATTTCTCTTTGTAATATAAATATTCTCTATATTTGATTAGAAGGCTGTATTCTTCCTGCCCTTAACCTCTACAGGTTTGTTTAAATATGTAAGTCAAGGCCCTGGATTAGACCTCTACTTATTCTCTTTAGACTAAGAAGATTTGAGTTTGTATTTTGATGACAACAGCAAGATGACTGAGTTTTGACATATGAATGAGAAGAAAATTTCTTTTGTCATACATAGCAGAAGTACCATTAGATGGATTCATAAATTAACAATAATCTCAATGATTGAGCTGCTAACTTAAACAGTATCTCATGCATTGATGTTAAATACTCTGAGGTGCACAGTAACACTCATGGTAGTGCTGGCTGTTGTCCTGTTTCTGTGAGCTGTACAGCTGTTCTTTTTTCCCCATAGTAGAAGCTTGGATGCATTCGACCATACATAAAGACAGCTGCTCGTTTGTAGCAGCAGTTGATGTTTGAGGCTGGATTACCAACCAAGCAAATATCCTGAGGCCTTGAAGGTTTACTATATATCACTTAATTTAATTTGACATATTTTATCTACTTTAATAGCCATCATATGACCCTGATCTTAAAGGAGAGGACTGGCTCAGTTGTTTTAAGGCAGCTTTAGTTGTTGTTGTTGTTGTTGTTGTTTCTGTAGGTCAAGTAGTGAACACCCAAAAACTTGAAAATAATGACAAACAACAGTTATTTTAAGACTCAATGCCACTGTCAGATTTTTTTTTCCCCCTTTCAAATCTATAATCATTTAAAAGGTCAATTATCATATTTCCCTTCTCTTCTCCACCCTGTCCTGCACTCAGAAACCTAAAAATCTCACTCATCAAGGGGTAGTGACGTGTGATTGAGATGTTGTTGCACAGTGTGCATATCCTGTATGTTCCTCTTTTCAAACTCTAATAATGGACATAATTGACAAAATTAACTTGATTTTATTTCAGAATAACCTGAAGCTACTGACTAAACCCGTTAGCTGAGGTTGAAGAATGAAAAAGCCAAAGATTGTTTCCTTAAGTATACAAAGTAACAGTGGTGTTGTCTGTCAGTTGCTCAGCTGGTTGGTTGAGAGAGTTTGACTTGGGAAAAACAGGGGCAGAAGCGATCAGACATGATTAAGGTCCTTTACAATGACCTTAAACACACTTAAGGGCAGTAGCTCTTTTGAATCTAGCTGATTTGTCAGTTGAATCAAAATGAAAGGCTCTGCAAATTTGAAAAGAAAAAGAAAAGTTTTCAAATTTGTTACAGACTTTAGGGTGAAGCATTTAGCTTGCTTTTGGGGCCACAATCTTCTCCATCAGCTTCCCACAACAAGATGGTCAAAGTTCAAGTTGCAATATAATAAGATGCAGTAGGCCCCAGTTGTAGACATACTGCATATAAAAGTATGCACCTTTTAAGAGCAGCTGCAGTACTGCATACCAGGAGTGTAACTGTTTATATTCAGTATTGTGTAATAATGAACTCTCTGTTACACTGAATTTCCAGCAGTGTGTCAGAGATCCGTTAAACTGTGTGGCAGGGCGACTGCTTCGATTACATAGTTATCATGTTACACACCTTTAAAAGCCACAGTTATTTTCAACAACAAAGACGTCTATTTTAAACCCAGCAGTGTTGCAGACTGTCTGAAGAGCTGCTGTCCTCACTGATCGAGGACTTTTTAGGGAGTTTTTGCTTGCAGTTCTCACATGATTCTCTTCACTTGTGGTTTTTGACAAACACTCCATTCTTAAGGAATAGAAAAGCTTAGTTCAGCTGGAGCAAAGCAGAAGTCAGATGCCTTTGTTCTTTACTAATAATAACGTTCAGAAAATGATCATTTAAGTACTCCTACATATGGATCTATGCTCAAAAATATCACCAGTAGAAATGTGCTTGTAAGTACCCTTAAAATTGAATTATGTCAATTATCAGTTATATCAGTGGTGATAAGTACTGTTAAATATGGATTTTTTCATAGCCTGCTTCTGTCTCTTTAAGTTGCTGTTTTAGGCGCTGGTACATTTGTCAGTATTATTATAAATGTATATTTTATTAACTGCCTTTTGGCAGAGCCTTCAGTTTGTGTGGCGAGAGCTCCCAGTTCGTATTCAGGAGACAGACACCCTCTCTACTTTTATGACTAAGCTTAAAACTTTCCTTTTTGATAAAGCGTATTGTTAGGGCTGGATCAGGTGACCCTGAATCCTCTCTTAGTTACACTGCCTATGGCATCTTAAGAAGAATAATTCATCTCAGTTTTTTCCCAATACGAGGAAAAGCTGTTGTAGCAGGTCTTCTTGGGCTTATAGTCCAAGAAATGAATGTAAAATTGCAGGAAAAAGTACTGGAAGCTTTCCACACATTATCCCGTAACAAGCAGGATATTTAAAAAAAAATTTAATTTTAAGCTGTAGAATAAGTGCACGAAATTAAAATTCTCTAACATTCAATGGTTAATATACAGTTGAAAAAAGTAACGTAAAATTTTATTTATATAGCACCTTTCAAGAATAAAATCACAAAGTGCTTCACAGAAGCTAAAACATAAAAACAAAAATCAACCAAAAGCAAGTTTAAGAAGATCAGTTTTTAGCTGTTTTTCAAAGCGTTCAATGGGAGAGCGTTCAAAAGTCTGTGGCCACAGTTACAAAAGCTCTGTCACCTTTTGTTTTCAACCTCATGTGCTGGACAACCAGCAAGCCCTGATCACATGACCTCAGGGACCTGCTGGGGATGTAAGGATGTAAAAGATCGCTGATGTATGTTGGTGCTTGTCCATGCAGAGCCCTAAATGTCAAAATCATAACCTTAAAACACCTCTTTTTCTGTGATTCAGTGGTTAGTCTGTGACTGACTTTGTATATTGTGCCGGGCTGTGGTTACGATGGTTAAAGTGGCTTTATCGTAACCATTTAGTATGTCTGCATGTAATTCACTGAGGGTTTTTTTTTTTTTTTTTTCTCCCATGCATCATTAATCGCAGCTTTTGTCTTACAATTTTTATATGTTACAAGTACAAAAGAGCATCTTTTTAATCTCAGTTGTTTTATTGCTTATTTGCTGGATGTACTCATTTGTTAAAGGCCTAGTGTTGACCACAGAAAGAGGCTTACTGTCACAGTATAGCCGTTTGTGAAAAACCTCTGTGTGCAACTGATGGTTAAAATAAAACATTTCAATTCATTCAGATTTTTTGTGTTCAAAGTAGAAAAATAAATATTGAATGGTCGATTTGAATGTGTATACCAGCGCAATTCTAGGCACTATATAGTTGAAAATAACATTTGTTTATAGAGGTTATTTAAACATATCATGATATAAATATTGTGTATTGCGATATAGCCTAAAAAAAATTGCGATATTAGATTTTCCTCATATTGCCCAGCTCTAGTTGGAATTCTGCTGCTTCACAGGGCTGTCAACCTATCTTGCTTATTTACATCTATTTGAATCTTCCCGTCTCAAAAAGATAGAGGCTCTGCAGCCCTGATTAGTGGAAGGTGGTGTTGTAGGTTAATATTATTTTACACGAGTAGATTCATCATCTAGCATTTCTGGCAAACAACAAACATCAAGCAGCAAGGTTTGATTGTCTAGTTGACTGTTCAGGCTCATTTCTACCACAAACCTTGTGTTTTTGGCTGAAAGTGTCTCATTTTGTCAGCTAGACCTGTGTAAAACCCATTCACTTACTTTCTCTCCCTCTGATCTGACACTGTCTCAGCAAAAAGCCTCAAACAAATGGTGGTTAAACTTTGATAAATATCTTCCCTTTAAAAGGCTCATTGTCTAATGCTTGGCAGTGACTCCTTTCTCTTTCCTGTGTTTCCAGCTTTTGTACTCCTGTTGGTTCATTTTCATATTGTCGTTTCATATTGGCGAGCTCCATTTGCATACATGCTGGGCGGATTTCTAAAGTCTGCACCACAAAGACTGCAGTTGGCTAATTAACCTAATAGACCTGGCTGAGTGGGTCTCGATCGATTGCTTCGCTGCGAGTTGCAGTTTGATCAAAGCGTAGTACATTTCCTCAGAGCGGTTTGGTGATCACAAAGGATTATTTTAGGAATATTGAAGGCTTGTCTGTGTAAATGCTGCCCCTCCTGCCTGCATGCCTGCCCCTTGTTTTGTGCACCATGTTTCGAGATGTATTTACATCAGCTCTCTTGGCTTCAGCAGTAACGCCATCTGGGCCTGCAGAGCTTCCATCACAGAGGAAAAATTGTCCTTTTTGAACTCTTATTTGGAGGGTTTATTTCAGTCAAAAGCCTTACTGGATTTTGTCTTTTTTTTCCAGTCTCCAGTGTGCATTTTTAGCACAACCCAGTTATTATGTTATTGCTGCAGCTATCAATAGATCTGTATAATATTTTGGATATTATTATTATTATTATTATTATTATTATTATTATTATTCAAATAGATTTTTCTTTAGATTAGATGCACTGTTGTCATTGTGCTTAGCACAGGTACAAAGCCACTGAGCATCATTCTGACATAAGTGCTGGGATTGTTCAGATGAGTCATGGCAACGTGGATCGCTGTGGTGATGGTGTCCTCTGTTGACCTGTTGGTGCAGTAGGCAAACTGATGGAGGTCCAAAGTGGTGGATATACAGAAAGTGGGAAAGAACACAAACGCTTACTTGTAAATGGAAAGTCAGACTGTAAGAAGAATTAACAAATGCTTTGTAATAAAAGGGTGATAAACATACTTTGTTATGTGAGAGTCCTCCAGCGGTACAGTCTGGCAGACAATACGGTGGTTGTCACGTGTGCTCATTATGACACTTCTGCTTATCGACTCAGGAGTTCATTCTAAGATGTATCCTTCTGTACAGATTTATTTTATACAGTGAAATATAAATGCCATTTATTTTATTTTATTTTATTTTCTTTAATTGAATGTGTTATCAGTGTTATCCTGCAGAGACACTCCTACCAGAGCAAGGTAATTTCCTAAATCAGCCAGCTGTGAATCCACTGAGCTGAGAGAACTTGAGTTTCACATTCATGAGCTGCAATTTTTCCAAAAATACTCAGAAATATGTTTTGTCTGCTCTGTGTTTATATAAACTCTAAAGTGACCTAAATCTGTTGATCTGACTGAATCGGGAACCAAGTGAATAAAATATGCTACCTTTAAGTGCCATCTGTTAAAATTGCAAATCCACATGAGCAGTGTGAAGCCAATTATTTTGTTCTCACATCAGGGCGCTCTTAACTATCTGGATGAGAACGCAATATCAACAAAGTTGTTTTCGCTCACTGGTTTTGAGCTAGAGTTTGAATTGAATTTGATCTTTTTCCCTCTTGTTAAATGCAAAATTAACATTAAACTGTAGATTTGATAAAAGAAGAAAAGGCTTTTCTTTGAAGGACACCCACAGAAACACAAGATGTTTTTCTTGCAGTTAAACATTTTCTTGCCATTAAATGGCACAAAATGAGGTTTAAGTGCAGTTCAGGTTCAACGTGTGAATATATTCCAGGGTTCCTGTATATGTTAAAGGCAGAGAGTCAATGTTTGCTTATCTGATATGCAGCTCTGTTATGTCTGACCATTTCATTAGCTTTGTTTTGTTTTTCAGACCAGTGAATTAAGGGGCTGGACCAAAGCCCAGTATAACATAAATAAGGATAACTTTAATCTTTGATTCATGCAAAGTAGAGCAGGGCGATATGGCCAAAAATATTTATCACGATATATACCGTATTTCCCGGACTACAAAGCGCACCTGAATATTAGCCGCACAAGCTAAAATCAGGGGAAAATCCTGTTTTGTACATACATTAGCCGCACCTGACTAAAAGCCGCAGGTGTTTCAATATTGACTTATCATATGTAAGAGAATATGCACAAAGCGAATTGTCAGGAAAGAGATGGCTGTTTGGAGACACACCCCTTTTATTAATATTTTGAAAAACAAGTTATGGGTACATATTTGCATAACTTTTTAGGTATATGTACAAGTAGCGGTAATTACAAGTAGGAAACATGTACTGTGCTTCATAAATGAGTAACAAATGTAGTACATAACAATAACCTAGGGCACACCAGAAAAATAGATTGGACTACCTTTTAGGCTCAGGTGCAGTGACATGGCTTTAACAAGAAGAAAAGTCAGTCATTCACCACCATCTTCCTGCGCACTAAAACCACCAAAGTCCTCTTCTCCAGTGTCGGATACGAACAGGCTCAGGATGGCTACGTTATCCACTCTCAGCTTCTTTCCTTTGTTGTCAGTGTCAGAGTCGAACACCCTCTGAAGGGCCGTGGCAGTGTCCTCCTCTCCATCATGCAGCAGTCCAGCCCTTCGAAATCCGTTGGTGATCATGGATGTTTTCACACTTTTCCACGCTGTCAGATTCCACCGGTTGAGTTGGGCATAACTTGCTTTTCGCACGTTTATCGCCGCACATCATCCACGACTCCCGCTGAACGTGTAGCGCTACTTTGAAGTTTGTTTTTCGCGCTACTTGTACGGCACTATGTTGCCTGGCGGATGGACATGTGACCAACATACCACTCTTGAACCCGATACTGTGTGTCTGATGACATGCCCATCCGCCAGGCAACGTAGTGCCGTACAACACCGGAACAAACAAAACAAATCGTCTTACGATATCACAAAAATCATGGACAATCCATAGAAAAGCCGCACCTGACTAAAAGCCGCAGGGTTCAAAGCTTGTGCAAAAAGTAGCGGCTTATAGCCCGACAATTACGGTATTTGAAAATTTGCGATAACGATATAACTGACGATATAATTGATGCGAGACAAAATACAACTCCACAACATTACTAGCGCAAAAAGACATCCTTCCATTTATTTTCACTTAAACAAGAAGCTGGTTTTTATGTACATTAAAGCTTTATAAAAATGTAACAGTGCAAATGCAAATTCCTTGCTGAAAGTTTAACCAAAAGGCATTTCCAGTAGAAATGGGCTGACATATCCTGAGCATAACCATGTATAATATCCACTGAAGTTAAAAAAGAGGTGCTTTGCAACATTAAACTGCAATGTGCAGTACGTATTTTTCGGACCATAAGGTACATGGGATTATAAGGCACATTAAGCGAAACAAAGCAGTCAGATAAATCAAACTTTATTAAACTCATTCTTCTTGCTTCCTCCACTTCTGTACCATTGATTCATTAATGAATGAATTCTGCTCTATTTCCATGTTGTTGCAGTATATTAATGACTAACCTCGTATTGTGGATGGATTATCTCAGTTGTTCTCCTGACTGAAGTTTGGTCCATTTACAGCATCCTGCCATGCGATTGCATTTGTCTCTAACTATCAGGAACTTTAACGTTAACTTTTATAAGTGGAAAAGTGTTAGTGTTCGTCCTCCAGCTTCACTGTTTATGTTATGCTAACATAGCTGTGTCGCTAGCGATCACGTAGCACATCATTATATACCAGCTAGCCCAACTTCAGTAACTTTACAAACATCACTGCTGTTTAGTTTCCTGTCTTCATTTATGTTGGACGTGATAGCAGAGCTGTACGTTTGAATTTTTCCAGAAATCTCTGTCAGAACATGCTATATCATGCTTAGGTAACTAGCGAAACTAGCGAGCTAACTTCCGCTAGCTTCCTGCTAACTTCTAACTCCGTTAAATGTAGTAAATTTTGTTTTCATGGATGCCTGGAAGTTAAACTTCATAGTTACACCTGGTAAAGCAGCAATGCTGATCATTTCATTAAAGATGAAAGAATTTAGACAGTTTTAACTCCCAGTGATGCTGCAGTGTTCGTTTGACCTGAAAAAGACGAAGTTTAGGACCCAGATTACTCCCAGATTTAAGAGCATCTTAGTCCGACAAATACGACAATAACGACGGCCGCTTGCATGTTCTGCAAAAAAATGTGCTTTGTCGTGTATCAGACGGACAAACACCAAACCAGTTCCACATCACTGAAGTTGCACCATTTTTACAAACCAATTCTGGTTCATCTGTTTCACTCAACAATCGGCCATGTGCGTATGAAAACAAAGGCACTGCGCATGCGCGTTTTACTCATATTCTATCGCGATATTTCATTTTCCTATCGTTGCCTAACATTATACCGGTATTACCGTGAACGGTATAATATGGCCCAGCCCTAATGCAAAGCTACTCTAGTCCAGGACTAAAACAAAAATAAGATATGGAGCAAGAAATAAGCATAGTAGATCCTGCTTAATTATAATCACTTCAAAAACATGTTTCAGTTTGCACAATTAAATGAGGGGAACTAGTTAATTCTTACAGACATTACTCAGAATGGTACAATATTGATAAAGTTAATATCTGAGTTCATATATTAATGGCACAGAACTTTGTAATGGTTAGATGACATAACAAAAGCCCCATTCACAAATCTGTAGTGTTAGCTGTGATCTCTCTAATTAGTAACTGTTACATATTCATCTAAATTTAATCCTTTTGCAAATCTGCTTCGTCTGTAATGAGTAGAATAAAAATCCCAAAGGCAAAGTGTGCCAGATGGAAAAATTAATCCTGTGTGAATACATCTCTTAGTTGTTTCATTTTTGTGTTAATTATTTACTGTCAAGGATTCCTTGGATTCAGGATGTAGAATTACAAGGGTTACAGTTAAACGCTTATGACAGTCGATTGGTTTGTTGCACATATCTGTGCAGTTGTCTTGCTGGCCTCTGACCAGAACGTTGGCCCTGTCTGACATGGACTTGGACGGGTAATCTGTGAGATCAGCAAAATGTAATCTTCTTTAGTCAATGACCTGGGTGGCATTATTCGTGTGGCTCAGTATGACTCAATGTGAGTGTATTTGTGTACGCGTACAGTAATCGTAGTTCATCAGAAATCCATTTTGTATGGAGTAATTGTGAAACACTAACTCTCTGCTTCTAAATACTTGTGTGATTCATTGCCTCCATAAAGGAGGCTTCTCCTACTCTCTTCTCAGTGGCTTGCATACTCAGGGTTGCTAGTATCATGTTATACCCTTTTCTCTAAACATTTCTCTGCATTTTCACTGAAGGAGGCGGAGAGGACAAAAATAACTGCATTTGCCTCGAAGATGTGCACAACAAAAGCTGTCTTAAAAAGACAGGATTTGCCCAGAAGGTGCAATAGAACTAATTACTGTCAAGTTTAAGCTGATTTGTGAAGCTTGTTGCAGAAAGTTATTTTCAAATCTAGCAGTGTTACAGCAACGTCATCATTGGTGGTTAATGAAGGGTGTTTTTGGAGACGGCCATCGTGATGTGCCACGTTGGCATGTGAAATGCAGCACTGAGCTTTTTACTATTGTGATCTTAGCTTATTGAAACTAGAAGACATGAGGACAGGCTGAGAAATGGGAGAACTGGTCAATCGAAAGCAACTGAGACAATCTAATGCTACACAGATCCTGTGTAACATGCAACTGTACATCTGCAACTTGTGCAGTCACCGTTGCTTGTTATTAGAAAGCATACACTATATTCCCTATTTTACTTAGTCTTTAAGTAAATATGTGGCTCTTTAGCTGGTAGATGTTCCAGTATGTTCACCAGAGCTTGGCCAACTACGTCAGTTTGTCTTTTTAGTCTACATTGGGTTTTTAAAGCTGTTATTTGTTCACTGTTGGAGAAAATTGCATTTGAAGTAAGCACTGTAGTGAACCGAAACAATAAAGGTCAGACGTAAACTTGAGGTATGCTGAACAACAGTAGAGAGGCAGACAAGGAACCAGGAAGTAAGTCAAACCGAGGGTGTTATGATTATGTTTTGTTTTTTGTTTTTTTTGTAGCACTATTTATTTTGTCTGGTGTGTCCTTATTTTCTTTGGTATATTAAACAGCTGATTTATGTCTCCCTATTGTAGTGAAAAGTGAAAAACAGTATCTTTTTCTTTACTTCTTCTTTATTTACACCACCTCTGCCTTGGTGAACCTCACCTTCTGCACTACTTTGGTAATTAACACTGGCCTGAGTATTTAGATTCTTTAAATAAATCATTTGAATTCTGAGCTTTTTATGTATCAGCGCCTCCTAATAAGTTTGATCTCTTTTAATTACAGAGGTGAGCCATGGCTGAACCAAACTCCTCCCGCCCCCAAAGGAAGATGTCCACCTCTGGGGAGAGTGTGTACAAGGTGCTAGGTCTGGAGAAAGGAGCGTCTGCAGAGGAAATCAAGAAAGCGTACAGGTAAGCTGGACTTTAGTTACTTCTCTTTATTAAAGTTCTTTTTGTTGTTTTGCCCATATTCTTAATTTTGGACCGTTAGAGTGGCTTTGCATTAGGGCTGCCACAAACGATTATTTTGATAGTCGACTAGTAGGGCTGGGCCATATTATACCGTTCACGGTAATACCGGTATAATGTTAGGCAACGATAGGAAAATGAAATATCGCGATAGAATATGAGTAAAACGCGCATGCGCAGTGCCTTTGTTTTCATACGCACATGGCCGATTGTTGAGTGAAACAGATGAACCAGAATTGGTTTGTAAAAATGGTGCAACTTCAGTGATGTGGAACTGGTTTGGTGTTTGTCCGTCTGATACACGACAAAGCACATTTTTTTGCAGAACATGCAAGCGGCCGTCGTTATTGTCGTATTTGTCGGACTAAGATGCTCTTAAATCTGGGAGTAATCTGGGTCCTAAACTCCGTATGCTTCAGGTCAAACGAACACTGCAGCATCACTGAGAGTTAAAAACTGTCTAAATTCTTTCATCTTTAATAAAACAATCAGCATTGCTGCTTTACCAGGTGTAATTATGAAGTTTAACTTCCAGGCATCCATGAAAACAGAATTTATTACATTTAACGGAGTTAGAAGTTAGCAGGAAGCTAGCGGAAGTTAGCTCGCTAGTTTCGCTAGTTACCTAAGCATGATATAGCATGTTCTGACTGAGAGATTTCTGAAAAAATTCAAACTTACAGCTCTGCTATCACTTCCAACATAAATGAAGACAGGAAACTAAACAGCAGTGACGTTTGTAGGGTTACTGAAGTTGGGCTAGTTGGTATATAATGATGTGCTACGTGATCGCTAGCGACATAGCTATATTAGCATAACATAAACAGTGAAGCTGGAGGACGAACACTAACACTTTTCCACTTATAAAAGTTAACGTTAAGGTTCCTGATAGTTAGAGACAAATGCAATCGCATGGCAGGATGCTGTAAACGGACCAAACTTCAGTCAGGAGAACAACTGAGATAATCCATCCACAATACGAGGTCAGTCATTAATATACTGCAACAACATGGGAATAGAGCAGCTGCCAGAGAATTCAACATTAATGAATCAATGGTACAGAAGTGGCGGAAGCAAGAAGAATGAGTTTAATAAAGTTTGATTTATCTGACTGCTTTGTTTCGCTTAATGTGCCTTATAATCCTGTGCACCTTATGGTCCGAAAAATGCGTACTGCACACTGCAGTTTAATGTTGCAAAGCACCTCTTTTTAACTTCAGTGGATATTATACATGGTTATGCTCAGGATATGTCAGCCCCATTTCTACTGGAAATGCCTTTTGGTTAAACTTTCAGCAAGGAATTTGCATTTGCACTGTTAAATTTTTATAAAGCTTTAATGTACATAAAAACCAGCTTCTTGTTTAAGTGAAAATAAATGGAAGGTTGTATTTTGCGCTAGTAATGTTGTGGAGTTGTATTTTGTCTCGCATCAATTATATCGTCAGTTATATCGTTATCGCAAATTTTCAAATATATATCGTGATAAATATTTTTGGCCATATCGCCCTGCTCTATCGACTAGTCACCGATTATTTTTGCGATTAGTCAACTAATCAGGTCATGCATCCATTAGACGTAAAACCTACAGCTTATTGCACCAGCATGCATCTGCTCTTATATAACTATCATTAGCTTACAGCTTTAAGTGTTTTGCGTATGTGCTAACTAAAAATGAAGACAAGATGATTTTTTAATTTTTAATGAAATTTGCAGATTGTTTCTGTGAAGTTTAATAAACTCCTTGATATCTAAAATATAACAGGACACCGGAGTATATTCTCGAGCATCTCACACTTCTGATGACCAGTTGTATGCTTGACGTTTATTCAGCTGTGTAAAAACTATAACTTTAATCTCAGCCAAACTGATTTACTCAGGAACAAATAAAATACTAAAAAAAGCCAAACAATAACATTTTAAGTTATCTAAGTGACTCATATACGTTTAACCTGAGCAGCGAAAGACGGCGGTGGGTTTGACAACGATTTGCCGGGAGTCCGGTGTTCTCACGGGCTCTAGTGAGCCTTGAACCCAGGCTAGGTATCGAGCTGGTGGGTAACAGATGTCTCTGAAAACGTCGAAGCGCTTTTGAAAATATGAGATGTCTTGATAAACTGAGCAGATATTTGAGGTTTACACAGCTACATTCTCGCCTGAAAATGTGTTAAACGTTTATTTTGTGACCCAGAAAGAATAATAAGAGTAAAATTAAAACTAACTAGCTGCCGCCATTGTTGGAAACTAAGCAGGGCCGCACTATAAATTCTGGGACAGAGCTTCTTCTTCAGGGTTTAACGGTTGGCATCCTTGTACATGCAGTGCTGCCATCTTCTGTTTCAGTCCGTTATTACACTCTTAAATCCTACTACTTAGTCCTGCGTCTTTTGGGATCTTACAAAGCTTCAAACGACGCGTTGACTATTAAATTGGTCATCGACGATTTTGATAGTTGACGTAATCGTGACTAGTCGACTAATCGTGGCAGCCCTACTTTGCATGACTCACAAATTACAGCTCCCAAGTTTCTTTGTCTGCAAACAGAAGGTTTGAACAGCAGGTGGATTCTGTGCTACTACTCTGTTCAAATGTGTTATTTGTGTCCCTGATAGTGTTTACTCATAAGCTGCCAGATAACTAAAGTGCTGTTCAGAAATATTTCTTTACAAGTTGTCTGTTAATTCTGTCTGTAAAAGTGCAGACGACTGACATGAAAGCATTTCAAATGATATCTGTAATGCATTTACTTAAGATTCTTCAGACACTTCAGATTCTTATAATTCAGGAAATAAATAGGGAAAGTGCAAATTGATTAGCTGCCTCAAAATCACAGTTAAAGCTTTAATTTTACTTTCATGGAACAAACAAATAATACTGCTGCTTGTTTACTTTAATGTAGTTTCATGTGTGGGATAGACTTGTGACATTATAGAGTTTTTATTTATTTATTTTTTTAACAGTTTGAAAGTTTCCAGAACCCAAGCTGACATGTTGACATTCCACCTTCTTTGCAGTTTATAACAGTTTACAATCGTTTATAATTTTCACTAAGGTATTTAACGTTATAGTTACGGCTACAACTATTGGATATTATGATTAGTTCCATGGTCAGGCTATTTTCATCAGTTTTAGATAGGAGTACAGTATACAGTCTGCAATATAATGTGAAAAAGATTAAGCCGGTCATTAGAGTTGAAAGTGGTGGAAAATAATATGGTTGTAATTTTATGTGTATGTAATTTTAAACCATGACATCCTGGGCTTGAGCCTGTGAGGGAACCATGTGATATTTCTTCCTCACTCACACTTGCAGCAGATTCTTTCTGGCACATTTGGAGCAGACGATCAATAATTTTGTTGATCTTTTCCTTTCTCTCCTGACAGAAAACTAGCACTGAAGTACCACCCGGACAAGAACCCAGACAACCCAGAGGCAGCGGAGAAGTTTAAGGAGATCAACAATGCGAACTCAATTTTAAATGATGAGAACAAGAGGAAGATTTACGACGAATATGGCTCCATGGGCCTTTATGTGTCCGAACAGTTTGGAGAGGAGAGCGTCAAGTACTACTTTCTCATGTCCAAATGGTGGTTTAAGGTTGGTGTGTTTGTGTTTTTGTGTGCTATCTCTGACTTCTAAACTGTTTTCAAACATTCTCGAAATTATCCTAAAGAGCTTTGTCTCAGAATACAAAGGTCCTTAACCTGACAGCCCACTGGTGCACATAGGCTCAATGTCCAATTAAGCCTATGTGAGAGTAAAGAAATGTATGTCCTGACTTATACGTGCTCTTCTAAGGCAGCACACATCTGTAGTTGGCTACTTCCTGTGAAATGTGCAGACCTGATTCTCCCAGCATTGTCCCAACAACCCAGCCGTGTGTGAAAGTGGCTCAGCTGGATTTACTAAATATATTTGACCATTTTGGGACAAAATGGTTTATGCCTTTATTTGGTAATGTGCAGTGTACTTCAAAAATATAAGTTAATGTGTACTTAGTGGTGCATATTGTAACAGCAACATATTGTTAATGCAGTTCAAGGTCTGTGTATTAGAAGTCTGGTAGAATAAACTGATCTGCTGTTTGTGTTAAACAGGATTATTTTTGCTTTTATAATAATCTGTAACCGTTAACTGAGCTAATAGGTATTTTTTTAGAGCAAAGTGATCAGGTTTATAAAGGAGTTTCACGCTTGACTAATTTCCCAGCAGCCCGTGCTTTACCAGGCTGATTCCTGATTGGTGGCACTTTTTTTTCTTCTTTCTTTTTTTTTTTTTTCCTAATCATGGCTACAGATCATAGTAGGCTAGATCAATCTTTGTAGCGTGAGTACAATATGAAACGTGATCTGGTGTTTTCTTGCTGGTGTGAGCTGTCACCCTCTGCGTCTGCAGAAATGCACCTTTTCCATCTGTGCCTCATAGTCAGTGTTTAGGGATGGATAACAGTACAGTGAGTGCGAACATAACTGCAGTGAATGCTGGCTTTGTGAGGCTCGTAATGTGGTTTTACAGTCCCTGCGCTCAAAAGATGTTCTGTGCCTCTAAAATCCATTTAGGGAAATTACAAATTAAACATTTTTGGGGAGGGTTTTTTTTTTCCTTTCTTTCTTTATGTGATTGTCTTAGATGAATTATGATTGTTACACATTCATGAGTCTTGAATATGGTGACAGAAGCACTGACTGTGCAAAATGACATCTGTAATCTGTTTATAAAGGATTGGATGAAATCCTCACTGTTTGCTGTCAATAATTTGTTGGAGATTAAGATTAAAGTTCTTTTAGATCCTCTGTGTCATATGGCTAAAAATCTGTTTGCATGTTAATCCCTGTAGGGTCTGGTGCTGTGCTGTACATTATTCACTTGCTGCTGCTGTTGCTGCTGCTGCTGTTTCTGCTGCGGGAAGTGCAAACCTCCAGATGACGATGAAAACTACCAGTACGTCAACCCCGAAGACCTGGAGGCCCAGATCAAAGCAGATCAGGACGGAGGTAAGAAAAATCATAATCCAAGGTTATTTAACACTGTTACTGGTACCTTTGGAAACATCTTGCAAGTGTTTAATTATAGTTCAGTTGAAACCCAAATAAGATCATTAAAAAATGATGGATTTGGTTGACGTCGCAGGGTCAGTGGATTAGACTATGAAGTCTTTTTCACAAGGACAACCACTCACCAGCCAAACCCCCACAGGCCACAGCCTCCACTGTGTGAGGCCTGTGGGCGTAGTTAGGGGGGCAGTATTTAGAAAACTAGCATGCCTCAGGAGGCAGCCACAAAGGGAATGGGCAAAGTTATTGAGGGCTGACGGGTGACAACCAACTGACGCTGTCAGCCGCTGCCAAAAGCAGACCACGCAAGACAAACGAGTGTGCGCTGGTGGGCTTTTACTTCCTCTGGTGTGATTATTTGTTGGCTACAATCTCTCTTTCCATCATTTCGGCTCAAGCTGAACAAAATGATAAATGACTTTCATTTATTTTCTCATCAGATTTGCGCTAAATTGTAATTTTTAATTTGTGATCAAGTCTGAATTGGTATTTGTGCATCCAATAGACAAAACAAAGTCATTTTTTAAATTTTTTTTTTACTTCCGTCATAGAGGCAAAAGACTGTAGCCACCAGTTATTAAATGTCAACCACTTTGATAAAGTCATCCAGTAAATGTGAGCCTGAGGCTGTGTGCGTGTGATGTGGAAAGTGGAATCAGTGCTTGTACAAATTTATTCTACACAGAATCATTATGACAAACATGAAAAAATTGTCAAGTTATTTTCTGCAGATTAATCTGCTGATGAGTCTAGTTTGTTTTATTTTTCATCCCCCTCCAGTTTAGTTGTGATCACTCTTGAAGAAATCTGTGACATGTGCTTTTCAGAAACTATTCAGAAGTGTTAATAAATGGAGTAAGACCTGAAGTAAACAGTGTGCAGAGACCAATAGTGCTGACAGCTCAAGCTTTGATTAGACTCCAGCCAGCTGGAGACACTCGGGTAGTCATTGCTGGTATATTTCTTTGAAGTCTGCTTGAAATTTGCCATCTGGGGCACGTACACAGTTGGTGCATTGTAATTTAAAGTCCTGCGGGGTCACAAGAAATTGGCCAACATACAGACATCCACACTGACCCAAGCAGGCTCACAGATGCAGAAAGTATAATCAAGACCTCATAAAAGAAGGGAAAAAGGCATTTAATCACATTAAGTGACGTGGCAATGCCCATTTGTAGATCTGTTTAAAAAGAAATGCTGTAAATTCTACAAATATTTCTGTTGGATGTGGCTGTAGAGCACACTACAAACGCCTCTCCTGCGGCTCTGGCTCGTTTCATTAAAACTGTTAAACTGTTTCTTCATGATGTAGCCCTTTTCTTTCAGCAGGCCTGCTGAAGCAGGGACTTTTCTGTGTACACATTTTACAGAATGACCTGTGTCTTTGGTCGACTGTGTTAAAATCTGAACGTGTGATAAAGCTTCAAAGCATAACGAATGCATAAACTGTAACATGCTGAGGTGTTTATTTCTTTATTTATTGCTTTTAAATTGAGCTTTTCTTTAAAAAAAATATTTTACTTCTTGCTTTCTAGAGTTTAAACACTAACTTTAATAAATAAATACAAAAATCAAAGTCAGCTCTAAGGTCTCTGTTGCATCATCAGTGGATTAAACATGCTCTTATGCTTCAGGATTCGTGTTTTCATGCTCCAATCCAACAGGTAACACAGTAATCATAGGCCAGCCTACATCTAATCTGGGTCCAGAAACCCCAGAAGGAAAGAGCATGCCCATCCCCCTGCCTATGCCAATGCCGCCACCTGAGCCCCAGTCGCCAACTTCAGTCAACCCAGTAGTGGAAGATAGACCTGGGGAGAGCGTACCAGATTTAAAATGACTTGTAAGAGCCACGTCTACTGCTTTTTAAATTTTTTTATTTTGTTTTATTTTTTTTTATGTGTCACGTTGTCATCCATCCATGTTGTCACGTAAACAAAGCCGTCTTGGCCCATCCTCACCCATCTTCACGCTCCATGTTGCATGTCCGCTGGCAGCACGCAGCTTCTGCTTACTCACTCATCCGTTTAAAAGAAAAAACTGCTCCTGCTGTCCACTTACCATCGTCATGCACATTCACTGCATCAGTCACTGTGTTGTTCTAGTCGTCTTGTACCTGCATGTCTCTTATTCCTTACCCGTGTCACATTAGGTGCTGTCATAACGTGAGCATGGTGATGTCGTGTTGGTGGCACTTTGTACAACATTGTTGTGTGCTCATTATTTCTGCTTGTTGTCAGATGATACGATTATGGGATATTTTTAGCATTTGTCCTGTGAAAAGAGAGGTCCAAATTAAGTTATTCAGATGGGATGTGGAGTGTTATATCACATTCACTGAAATGTGGACGTTAACTTTGCACAGCATTACATTTGTAAGATGGGGGAAAACAAACTGATGACCCTTTTGCCCTCTTGTAATAGCTTTGTTCCCTTTGGCTAATTTATAGCTTGCTGTTTAAAACATAAAACTAGTTATATAGATAACTTGGATATTCTTGACGTAATTTCCAGGTCTGTTGTACGATAAGAAAGTTTTTAAAGGTAAGTTCCCCTAAAACCTACAGGTAAAATAAGAGGTTTGCTTTATCTTAGAATAAGACGAGGCCTTACAATAGGGCAGAAGAGTTATACCTTATTTATTTCATGCTCCGTATGTCAATGTTTGGCTTAATTTTGAAAGTGTGCCTTTGTCTTCTACAGGAAAGTGATGGTGTGGATAAGCCTCAACTAGCAAAAGCAGGAAGGTAAGATACAACGGATGATGATTTTAAAAGTGAAACTTGGAATATAAACAGTTGGTTTGAACATACTGAGAAAGTGGTCTGTGTAACTTAATTAGTGGTTGGGCAGACAAACAGCTTATTTTGTTCATTTCTCAGGGTCATTTTGATGTGGCTATTCTCAGTCATTAAATATTAACTTTTAATTCCTTGATCTACAGTACAGTGTTAAATCTACTGTGTGGGCTGTAGACCTGCTAATGTAGATGGATACTAGTTTTCTCTTGCTTTTGAAGTCTTTTTTTTTTTTTCCCCTCAGTAAAATATTTATTGGCTCCAATTCCAACATAAACATCTCAGTTTCACATGTGTTGGCAGAGCAGTGCAGACACACCAACACAAGTATTGAATCAAATGTCTGTAACAACAAGGATACCAATACTATAAATTAATTTAAATTGAATGTCTAGAGTTAGGATAACACTTTTGGATTAGGTGGAAGCTATGCACTGCTGTTATTGGCTATGCAAATAATAGCAGTGCATTATTTGCATAGCCAGAGCGTGGTTAGGTTTACGTTGTTAGATAAGGTGTTTGTATGTGTCCTACATACACAGTGGAAAAAATAAAATATGAAAAGCTCATTCTAAGCAACCTCATAGTTGGAATTTCACTTACTTGTCTCTGCAGCAGTATGTGCTAAGGTTGGATATACAGTTGCCAAGACTGGAATAAAAGACAGAAGCTTCTTGAAGTATGATTAAAGTTGTAATTAACCTGATATAACTATTTTTAATCTGATTTTGACTTCCTCTTTTTCCCCCTTCAGCCTTCTGCGCCCCTCTTATGACCCAGCCACATCTGACTGCTGCCAGCGACCCAGAGAGAAACCAGCCCGCTGTCACCAGCCAACCCACAGTTCAGGCCTGATCCACCCAGACCTACCCGAGCCACCAAACAAACCCTGCCAGGTGGGCACTGAAATGCTCCCGGCTCCCTTCATGGAACTTAAAATATGGAGAAGTATTCACGCAGATTAACCTACTAGATGCTACGAGCGTCATGGAGGATAATTTCAGGCCAGCTATTAAGACCACAAGCCATCCTCTAACAAGTCTCCTCTCTTCTTCCACCTTCACACATGTCCAGCCTGGGCTGGATGTTACCTTGATAGCAGTCCAGTTATCCAGGGCTAGGCTTAAAGTCCATCTCTTCTGGTCATTCCATTCTAACCAGTAAAGGTCTGACACTGGCCAGCAAAATTGCAAAAATGGGGACATGAGGGCCGAGAAAAAAAAAAAAAAGTCACGTAGAGGTGGCTTTGATTGTTTACCTGCTATCCAAACCGGGACTGGAACTTACTACCTTTTTTTTTCCTGTCACAATCTTAACCGCCTCCCCTCATGTTGGACTCCATTGGTCACCAGCAGGAGCACTTATTTTCTGTTTTCCCTCGTTAACCTGCCTAGGAGTTGCCCTCTGAAGAAACCCATACACGTTGGTGGTAAATTCATTGCCACTCTTTGTGTGTTCATATCAGTGGCAAGACAAGAACTACACATTTCTTCTTCTTCGTGAACAATCGCATTTAGTTAAATGTTGCATTGTCGTCCTCTAATGTCTCAAACTAGTCCCATCGATGGTTGTGTAAAAAAAATAAATAAATAAAAAATTAAAATAACCTTCAGAGGCGGCAGGAAGTCTAACAGATGCTTCACCATGTAAAAAGTTTTCAATCAGGACACTGTTACATTTCATTGCTTTAACAATAAATGTCTGAGCCTAATCTTTGAGCTTCGATCAGGAGTGGACTTGACGCTTCCACCCCGGCGCGCATGCAACTTGTACGGCTGCATGCCTCTTCTTGTACAGCACTGGAACTCACCTCAAACGACAAACATGGGACAATTGCTGAGCTTGCAGACATGCAAACTGTAAATGAACACGAGCCCTTATGACATCATGTGCCACCCTCAGCGGGGAAAAAATAAAAAGTACCCCCCCAATAATAATCTGCCGACTGAAATGGACAATTACAGATGCCATAGTCTTTTAACTAGAAATAACTTTCTGTTAGATTTACTTATTTTTTTTATATATATATTGCGTTTTTTTTTTTTTTTTTGTTTTGGTTTTTTTTTGTGTTGCAGTCAGATTATTCGGTAGACCAAAGCCGACAGCTTCATGTAGCCCAGGCCGATAGTTTCTAGAAATGCCATTTGCTCTGTAAGCCACGGTTCAGATTGTCAAAGCTGTGTGTATATTATGCATTTCAGTCTATGCACCGTGTCAGACGGGTCTGTTGCCATTTTTCTTCTTTTATTGTACCTCTTACATTCAGAACTGCAGAAACCCTGAAAGTTACTTGATCTATGAACTCAGCTCCAGATTCACTAAGACTAGATTGCAGGGCAATCTCTTGATTTAATTGCACCACTATTGCTTTCTATTTGGGGATGCTTTGGACATTTATTTGCAGCCTTTAAAAAGAGTAATGAGCAAGCAATCAACCATCTTTACTGCAAATTTCAGGCACTCGCCCTTTAACTGCAGGACTGATCCATTCATTCCTGCATCCTTACTGATCTGTTCTTAGTTTCTGGGCAGGAAAGTCCTCCTTTATGTACTAACCTGACCCTGGCAGCGCTGTACCTTCAAGAATAATTGCAGCAGTGACTAAAAATACAAGCCCCAAATGCACTCACTGTTGTCTGTTATTTTGCAGAATCACCCAGGAATACTTTGTCTAAAGTAATTCAATGCATGAGCACGATTGATTAAATCTAACCTGAAGCATTCGGCTCTCCTCTTCATCTTCGCTCATTGTGCACACTTGGTATCGCTCTTCCTTCATGCTTTAGTGAATCTGGATCAGTGTTTGTGTTGACACACCTTGAATTGCACAATAAATACAGACACTACAGAGATTTTTGGCTTCATCAGTTTTATACACCTTCTTTGAGTCAAACGCACTTTTCCTCTGTATTGTGTTTGGTTTCATGTTTTGTTTTTTTCCTCTTTTAGATTTCAGTCACATTCTTTAATTACAGTTGGTCATTCAGTGTGTCTGCACCTTTAAAGCTGCAGCTAACATTTATTTATTGCTTTTTGCTTGCGTTTAATGTGAGAAAATGGTAAGAAATATCCAACACTAGTTTCCATTATAGATTATTTCATCCAAAATCTGGAGGCAAAGACAAAGAAAAGCGCAGTTGGCAAATTGTTTCAGCTCTTAATCTGGGACACCAGAAACTTGAGTCACTGCTATCGTTGACATGCTAATGTCTGTGTTGTCCAGCTCAAAATGTCAGTGGATCTGCTCATGACAAAGCTAATTGCTTCTAGATGGCAAATGATTTAATTGCTTTCCCTACGGGTGATTTGATAGATTTAATGCCATCTAAGGTTGAGACGTGAGGATTACTAATGATGTAATGTGATTTTGGTGAGAGTTTGAGCTGCCAGCATTTTCCATGAATCATCCACTTTGCACTGATTTATTGACTTGTCTGAAACTGATTTTCTTCCTTGACTCAAAAGCTGTAATGGAAGACAGATGAAGCCCAATAAATAAGCAATTTACTTCAACAAAAGCTCAAAACACAGAACACATTGTGTTAAGCATTATTCTGCTACATCTCCATGGATGGATGAATAGATGGCTTTGGGCGTCTTCTGAAATGACAAACCTTTTTTCGTAAAGAAGTAGTTCAACATTTTGGGGAATCTGTTTTAAAAATGTATTTGCTTCAATGCTTTCTTGCCATCAGACTGTAACTAAAAGATGGACATCACCACCTCAGCGTCAACCTTTGTGTTAATGAAGGCTTGAGCCGAGGGGTTTTTCTGTTTTTGCCATTTTTATGATTTGAAACTGTGCATGATGAATGAGGGGTGGGTCTGACTAAAAAACCAATGATATTGCACAATCATAGGTTAGCAACTTGTCAATTACAAAGTAAAGCAGCCTCTGGTTTGTTAATGAGGTCACCACTTACAAACTGGACCCAAAATTAATATGTGGAACTAGCGATCGAGGCCACGTGTTTAATCTGTAAACTCACAGATTAAAAGAGCGTAGAGCCATTTCCTTTAGACATCTATACGGCGCCGTCTCAGATGGCAGCCTGTCTAGCATGCTCTCTACAGTTGAAAATTACTTTGAGCATGTACATGACAAAAGAGTTTCCCTCGGGATAAATAAAGTTCTTATTCTTATACAGTTGTGAAACTGGAGTTGCTGCCCTCTGTTGGCCACTAAATGAATGATGTGTTAAGGCCCTTCACTGGCTTAATTTTGTTAGTGATTTAAAATGGTATTGATGAAACACGAAATGCACATTTCCCAAAATGTTCAACTCTTCCTTTAGTAGTGCATGCATTTTAAAATGGGGATGTAACGATTTTGAAATTGTGATTCGAAACAGAATTTAAAATCATATACCAATATTATTACTCTGCAAGTTTATTTTGTTCTTATTTATTTGCCCCTCTCTACAAAAGAAAGGAAAAAGAAGATGAGCAAATAAAACCCCACTAAGCTCTTTTAAGGTCTTTTTTTTTTTTTTTAAAGCGATGACTCCTAAATGGCCTCTTATTTTCTGATGTTACTGATACTTGGCTTTTTTTACTGCTTAGTCTCTAATTTAAATAAAAAACGATATTTTACTCCCATGTTATTTTTAGATTGTTTTAACGTTTTCAAACCTCAAGCATTGTTTACTGACATCATGTGGAAGCTGTTCAGTTGTTGTCATGTGGAGCGTTACAGTCCTGTTTAGAGTACTAATGCTAGTTGGTCTTTTTTTGTATCTGTGCTGGCCAAAACTATAGTTGCATCTAAATTCGGCTTCTAAAACTCTTCTGTATTACCCGGTGTGTTATAATAAATGAATGCAGAGCTACGTGTACGATCATATTGTGAAAAAACAAACCACCTTTGATAAGTTTTTATCAGTCACTTCATATCTGCTCTCTTTATTCACATATCCGCTTGTTTCTGAGTGAAACCGTCTGCAGACGTCTGCATGTCATAGTTGTTTTTAATCCATAATAACATCCAAAAGTGAAACGGAGCACTTCATTTTCATTTATTGCTACATGATTAGAGTTTAAGCATGATGGTGAGCACTCAAAGTCATACTGTTTAGTTTTTTAAACACCATAAAACAGCAAAATGATTTTTTTTTTTTTTTTTTAAATCTTACTATTAGGCGACATGTTTTATGAAAGGATTTAACAGAATTGCTGATGTTTGACGCTAACATGTCAGCATGCACTGTTTGTGTGGTGTCCTCGGGATTCCCATGTACTTGTTTGCTATTCACCTAGGGACCATTTTTGACCCGAGGACACCACAAGGGTTACTACAACCACTGGCGTATGCTAAAAACAATTAGCATGGAGCTAATTTCTTTTTGTGGATAAGCTGAGTGGTTGGAAAAAAAACGTTGCACTCATCTTTTTTAAGAAGAAGAAATTTAAAAGAAAGTGAACAAATTTAGAAGAATTTGGATAAAGACATTTTTGGATGAAACTGGGGATTGATAAATAGGAGAGCTGACTGTTGTGGTTCCCTGTGGACCACATGTAAAATTTATTATAGAAACCAAATAAAACAACAGGATTTTATAACTTCTAGTGTGTAACTTTGTCTTATGTTTGTGCTTGCTTAGTAAATTATGTCAAGGGTTACACTTTTAGTTTTTTAGCACCACTTAAGAAAATAAGATGCATAAAGCTACTTTCAGCTTGCTCCCTGGCCACAAGGGGTCGCCACAGCAGGTCGCTTCACGATTTGTGTTTATTCAGTTATGTTGGCTTTTGTTGTTGTTTTTTTTTTTTTCTTAAATTTTATTTCTGCATTTAAATTAAACATAACATGCTTATACAAATCAACCGAGAACAATTACTGTCTTTAACATTTGTGAACTTATAAGCATGAAAAGAAAAAAAAGAGAAAAAAAAAAGAAAAAGAAAAAAGAGGAAAAAAACAACAACCAAAAAAAAAATAAAAATAAAAAAATTATAACAATATTAACTAAATGAATTATTATTATTTATTTATTTTTTAGTCTATTTCACTCTTTATTTAGGCTTTTGTTGTTGTTGTGGTGTTTTTTTTTTTGTTTTTGTTTTTTTCAGGCTCTTCCCGATGCAGTAAATTTAAAATAATACTACAAAAATAATAATACAAAAAAATGGAGATAATTGAAAATACAGAAAAAAGAAGTAATTGAACCATTAGTGAATAATAAAGAGCAATTCATTGTCATCAGAGCCATCAATAGTGAATGAAACGGCTGCAAACAGTACCAAGAGAATAGCATGTGTGGTGGTGCTGGTGTTGACAACCATTATCACGTTAATAAACACTAAAGCAAAGGTTATATGGTAAATGAATGAGAGCCCAGCTGCATTTGGTGTTCGTAAGGGTGCAGGGTGGGTTTTATTTTTATTTATTTATTTTTAATAAATAAAAAGTTTGTTGACAGGAAGGTAATCACAGAACAGTCACACGGAGGTCTTCAGCTTTAATCCCTGTGTTTGTATGTTTGGCTCACTGCAGCAGCCCTCCACTCCAGACTATTAATAGTCCCGTTAGCCCATTAGCAGCTTAGTTCTGCCGACTCCATTCTGTTGATTAGCAAGTACTTCAGGGTTTTTGTTTTTTTTTGTTTGTTATTTTTTGTCTGTCCCTGGGAACAGACCTCACTGCTGTATGCTGACAGGTTGAAGGCCACAAAGGGGTCTCTGGGTCACATTGTGAACGAGATCAGGCTTAGATTCTGCATGAGTAATCAATGATAGTTTACCAGGTCAGAGCATGAAAGCATAAAAGTGATTGTAAAACAGTTAATTCATAGTTACAGTGTCAGACAGTGACAAAAAGAACATACACAATGTCCCGCCTCAATGTGCAGATAGTATACAGTGAAATAAATACAGATTCAGACTGCTTCATACATTTATAGACTTTACTATTCTTAATTTTAGGCCAGTAGTCATCTTACCTCTGCTCTTTAACATGACTGCATTAATAAACTTCACGTCTTTAGTGTTTAATATTAATATTCACAACACATTACTTGATTTTTCTGATCACATTTTGCCCTCACATTAGTTAAAATGACTTGAGTGGTCCATAACATGATGTAGTTGTAGTAGTAATCAGTCATAGTCTGTTAAGTTTAAGCCCCAAAAAGAAATTCCTCAGTTGTAGTCACGTCCCTGCTTTGATGTCCAAGCTCCTGTATAAATGTGATATAATCTGAGGTTTTCTTGCACATTTGACACAGATATTCAATAAATGCTTTCTCCTGAGGCTGAGGGTGCTGAGGGTAAACAGTAGATGGCGTTCTTGAGTCGGTTATCTAGTCTCTGACTGATATTTCTGTATTTATAGAGTTTAAATGTCCTGTGAGCCGTTGTTTGTTTGGAGAGACGCTTGGCCAGTGATTCTGTTCAGCTTATTATTAGGATCTGGTTACTGACGGACTTTGTTTTTTTCTTCTTCTGCCTTCCTGCTTGAAGACTCAGTTGCACACCTCACATTTATATATTTAGTAGAGTGGAAAATGAACATTAAGTTAAGAACCAAACTAAAATTTTAACTTTATTAGAATTTCTTTTAAAATTTGAACCATTTTGGTACATTTAAAAAAAAAAAAAAAAAAAAAAGTTCTTACTGAATTGAATGTCGTCAAGAAACATAAATCAGCCGTGGGGGGAAAAAATGCTTTATTGTGTTGACTTGTACCCAGCTCATTATTTAGCAAAGCTTTGCTTGTTTGTTTTTAGTGGTTTCGATATTAAATATCTTTGATTAAATGATATTTTCACACTTTGCTTTGCTCCAAATAAGAAGGAGGCTTGTTGGAAAAATACAGCACAACAAATACTCCGACTTTCTGACTAATCTCCTGGTGAGATTACTCAGAAAGTTGGATGAACAGAGATGTTGCATACTCAGCGTGTTCTGCAGGAACAAACAGACATCTAAGTTGAGTAATGCTTCAAGCTGTTTATGCCAGCATGCTAATCACCTGAAACTTTGCTGTCACAGGTTGCATTATGTCACCAGGATCCCCTCTGAAGTATCAGACTTCATAAAAATAGAATAATTTGAACCCAGATACCGAACCCTGCTGTGATCCCCTGCCACTCCCAGACTTTCAGGAACGCAGTTTAGACAGTAACCCAAGCCAGAACAAACTGAGGAGCTAAAAATACCAACAGAGGGACAGGCTGGCTGCTGTGGGCCTGAGGTGTGTGGGAGGGTCTTTACATGGGCTTCAGGCAAGCTGGCTGTGGCATAAAGTGTTGGACAACTGGGGTTAGAAATGGCGCAACAGCTAAGTGGAAAATACTAAAAGCAACTAACTTTACAGCCATTTGAGAGTAGAAGGGCGGAACTTCCTGACGTCTTTGACATCTTCCTCACCACTGGAGGTGATGAGCTTTGCTCTCAGCTTTAAGCACCCGACAGCAGGCAGCTCTGGGCCCGGTGCTGGAAGCGGAGCAACCATGGAGAATCTGGAAAAGCAGCTGATCTGCCCCGTCTGCCTGGAGATGTTCTCCAAACCTGTGGTCATCCTGCCCTGTCAGCACAACCTCTGCCGCAAGTGTGCCAATGACATCTTCCAGGTGAGACTAAAAGAAAACAGGAGACGACCTTCTGGGTTAGTTTTAAAGGTTTTAGATGGCGTTCCCCTTTATCTACACTCATCCTCAGAGTCTGCAGTGAGCTTAGATTCACGCTACAATGTGATGGAGTGAAAACCCAAACAGACACTATTTATTTTGTTCTAGTCCACTTCCATGTTAGCAGATAGTATCTGTATATTAAATACGCTTTTGAAATTTAGAAATCAGATTTAGTCATTAATCAACACCAACAGCAACCTAAACTCAGGCTTTTTCTAATGTAAAAATATTTCTTTCTTCTAGCTGTTTCTTTACATCAGGTACGAGAATCTATGAACACATAACCCCAATTTTAGCCAAACTACATTGGCTCCCTGTTAAATATCGTATAGATTTTAAAATTCTTTTTTTTATTCACTTTTAAAATTCTGAATAATTTAACGCCCAGCTATCTCTCTGAACTACTCCACTTATACAATCCCATCAGAGCACTTAGATCGTCCAATCACAGGCTCCTAGCACAACCTAGGTCTCGGGTGACCGGGCCTTTGCAACCGTGGCACCCAGACTCTGGAATAACCTCCCTGTTCATATTCGTACTGCTGTGTCTCTCCAGTCTTTTAAATCACGTCTTAAAACTTATCTTTTTACTTTAGCCTTTGATTCTAACTAGTTGGCTGTTCTAGCTTATTGTGTTGTTACCTATTGTTTGTTGTCCTGTATTATTGTTTGTTTTAATTGTCTCATGTTTTTACTGACTGTGAAGCACTATGGTCAACACTGTTGTTTTAATATGTGCTATATAGATAAATTTTGATTTGATTTGATTTGATCATATTTTAATGTAATTTAGGGGCACAAACATTGCAGTTAAATGGCCAGATGTCACAACACACCTAACATCTGGCTCATGGAAAGTGGATCTGTGGCTGAGCTGAGGCCTTGACTGACAGTGCTGACTCAGGGTGAGTCAGCACTGTCAAGGCCAAATGTGGCCTGTGGAAAACTGCAGATGTGGGTCACATTTATTGCCATCTGGCTATAAATGTTTAATATAAGTTTAATATAAGCCAAAGCAGAGTCTTCCTCTCTCTACACTGATACTGGGTTCATATGTGCAACCAAACAGAAATGCACCAGAAAGCAGTCTGAAGCAGTTTGTTTCTTTTCCCCTCTTAAATCCAGTCAGCTAATCCTCTGTGGCATTCCCGCGGTTCCTCCAGTGCGACGGCCAGTGGCGGTCGCTTTCGCTGTCCATCGTGCCGCCATGAGGTGGTGCTGGACCGCCATGGAGTCTATGGCCTCCAGAGGAACCTGCTGGTGGAGAACATTATCGACATCTATAGACAGCAGGAGTCCTCCAGGTGAATGACCCACCGAGGGAGGGTTGAAAGAAGGGGTAGTAACCCAGGCAAATGTTTCTTTTAGTGAACTTTTTAAGTCATCACATGTACATATTTGAGGGTCTTCAGGGGCACACTAGCATTGTAGTGATGCCTCAATACAGCCACAGGATTGCTCTGGTGAAGCTGTGCCTCTTAATAAAGTCTAAGCAGAATTGTTCTTTTGTTTTGCAAATACCAGATACAATGGTGTGGTGGAGATAAAATACTCAGTTTGAGACAGTTTTTTCTACTCTTGCTTCTGTATGACGTCAATGAGAGGGTACTAATAATGCGCTCATCTCAGGCCCAGACTCAGTGGCTGGAATTACAGAAGCCCCACCCACCTACTAGTCAACCTTCTATTTGCAAAAGCTGGCCAATCAGGAGAGGGTTGTTTTGAAGGGAGAGAATCTGAAACAGCTTGTTCAGTCTTTGAATGCACTTTCCCAATAATATTTGTTAGTTGTATTAAACCAAAATCAAGTAATTGTACCATTGGACACCCAAGACAACCTGTTTTTATTTCTTGTTGTTACTATGGGACTCACCTTCCTCAGAAACATTTATCTCATCAAACCAATCCTGATTCACTACTAACTGCCACATCCAATCCAGGTAACTCACAAAAGTTAATCAGGGCAAGTTCATCCAACTAATTTATTTTATATTACATTATAATTATGTAATGAGATTAATACAAATCTAAGTAATCAGAAGAATCATTAAATTAAACATTATGCTGATTGTAAATCTTGAAATTCTTCGTTCATCATTTAAAAACACTAACATGTGTATTGAGTGTGCACTTAGCTGTAGTAATGAGTGACTGCCTGCAGAGTGCAGCATCGTATTTTATTACAGCAGGTTTCTGGGTTTGCATGTTTGTCAGCAGAGCAGAAGTGATGTATGCATATACTGTATGTTGTGTTCTTGTTCATTGTGGCTGATATAAAGTATATTTAGCAGTAACGACAAAGCCGTGTGTGCTTACATAATCAACATAATCATAATCAAATAAACAACAACATTGTAGCGTTCATTTTTGGGTTATTTGTCTCCTTTATTTCCAGAGACATATTTAAAGACAAAATCAAGCACAAGTCACTCAGTTTTGAAGTACAGACTAAAATATGTTAGCCAACACGTGTCTTGAGACACGTGTTGGTTTTATATTTTATTGTATTTTCTTTATTGCTATATTAATACATTTTGATGCACAGGTTGATGATCACAGGAGAATGATGTGTTGTGTGCACAAGGAAAGATGTTGGAGATATGAAGAGTAACGAGAAACGCCTGATGCTTTCGCTGTAGTTACAGATTATTACAGATTGTTGCAGGTAACACGTTTGATTTTTAATAATAGGTAAACAGAAAGATGTTTAATATTTAGATTTTGGCTGAAGAAACACAAATTCTGAACAAGGTCTAAAAGTAGAGTCGTTTTTAATAAGTGTATCAACCAGAATCAGTTATCAAATATTTCCCCAGCTTGACTCATGTGGAACCTGACACAGTAACTGTTCCACCTGAGTATAACCAATACCCGAGCACTGTAGAAATGACAGTATGACAGTTGTTTCCACATGCATCCACTTCGTATAAAAAGTAAAGCGTTTCAAGCAGAAGGCTCTTTAGTACATCTGCTCTCCACACTTACCACAACAGATCGTCCTCAGTGTAAATATGCCTCTCAGAATAGAAGCTGAGTGAGTCAGTGATAAAAAAGAAGAGCGACAGTAGGACAGGAGTCCCCTCTTTATCCGTGTGGGTTAAAATAGATGTGATTGTTCACACGGATGTAAACAAATCTTTTGTAACTTGTGGTTTTCTCATCATTTTTTCACATGCGAAAAATATTATCATAACTTAATCATCGTTTCTGTCAGAGATGCCTGCGTCAGAGTACAAAGGACAGTTTGTTTCATTAAATTTAGCTGTTGTTTCTCGGAAGCTACGTGGCACCAGAGTTATCCATGTCCGAGTCAGCTTCTTTTTTTTAAGTGAAATGTCTGGCAGTGATCAATCTGGGAGGAGAATGATGTCAAATCACACGCGCAAAAATAAAGGAGACAGCAATGATAATGACCTTTAAATGCATACACTATTCTTGTATATATTAAAGCTATAATAAAGGAAACCAGCTGAGCTGTAAGTGAGCAGTGACATTCCTGATTTGCAGGTGGCAAAGGGACAGCTGCCACCTCTGGCAAAATCTTTATGCAGTTCTTCCATCATCCACTGACGTCAAAGTACGTCAGTGATAACAGAAGTAAACTAAGCTGCTTCAACAATACAGACAATGATGCCAAGTCTTGTGCATGCTATGCATGGGAATGAGATTAAAAATGAGCCAAGTTTCCTTTTAGTCACATTTTAAGGGTATTAAAATGATGGCTAACAGCTTATAAAAAAGAGCTACTTTTGGATTATTTTGTAAGTGAAACACTGGTTTTCATCTGAACTTTCTATGTGATTTACTGTGCAACTGCCTTTGTAGCTGTAGGCTGCTGCAGGCTATCTGCAGGGGTGGGATGTTAAATTTAATTTCTTACAACCTTATTTAGATTTACTGTAATGGAGTTTAAGACATTTTAATTACAGGCTGCTTTAAGTTAAAGATTGACTTAAAATATACTTTTTTCACTGCTAATATGTTAAGGTAAATATTAAAACTTACTACAAATGGGTGTGATATTGACAGAAACCTGTTATATAAACCTACCAGGCTTTTATGTCCACATCCAAATTTCCCTGGAGCAATCTTTACATTAAACGTGATATTTTTTTTGTATCTTGCAGACTTGTTAGCATGAAGCCAGAGCAGCAGCAGCTCATGTGTGAAGAACATGAAGACGAGAAGATCAACATCTACTGTTTGTCCTGCCAGACGCCGACCTGCTCCATGTGCAAAGTGTTCGGACAGCACAGAGACTGTGACGTGGCTCCGCTCGGCACCGTCTACATGAGACAGAAGGTGAAGGACGGTTACAGCATACAGTTTCTACTTCGCGCCACTTCACGCTTGACTAAACCAAGTTGTTTTCGCTCTCCTACCTCTCCTTTTAACCAGTCTTTATTCTAACTAGCCGACCCTTGCAATCAGAAGGTTTAAACAACAGGTGGATGATGCTCATATATTATAAATATCATGAAAAATTACATTATAGCGCAAAGAGTAGGAAAAATACTGTTCAAACAGTTTGAATAGATCCACTTTAAACTCGCTCATAGCACATCTAAATATGAAGTTAAACATGTGAAGATCACAGATAATCCAGTCAGCTTTCAAAATAAAACACTGCTTGCTGATATAAATGCCCCATCTTTGTTTTCCCAGGGTTCATTTGTGATTCTCACCCCTTATTTCCATCTCATACTTTAAATGAGCTCAGTCAATTCACATTTCCACCCTCACATCAACTTCTTTTACCTTAAGTTTATTTTCAGCTTATTTGCAGAGAGCCCTGCTCCGAGAGCTTGAGCTTGTTTAAAGGTCAAATCACCACAGAGTTGGTAAAATAGTTTCTACCATGAAAAATACAGGTAGGTGTGTTCTTACGATGACCTTTATCTTCCAGCATTTTTTATCTTATTTCTATTTTTACATTTTTCCTCTTCCTCCTCGGCAAAATGCACACCAGCTCCCACTGTGGAAACCAATTCATGACTAAAAAGAGAAACACAGCAACTGTTAGGATGTGAAAATTTAAGACATTTTTTAACCTCAATTTTGATTATTCTGATCAAACTTAAGACCTTACATTATACATGACTTTGTGTTTATGATGCAGCTAAAACGAGACCAAGAGCTGACTGATCGAATACCCAGAGCACACGAACAGGATACATATAACCACTAAAATCAAGGCTTCAGTACATGTACATGATCATCTGTCCATCTAAACATCAGTGGCATTGCTCTGTGCACAGATTAAAAGTGCAACTTCTGTTTTTCAACACACAAAGTCACACAAAGACAAAGTGCAGCAGTTTTGTCATGCAGATGGCAGCAGCAGCGTCCGGCATGTTATCGAGCAGTTGGCTTTGTTGACATTTCAGTGCCGGCCTCTCCATCTCTCACTCTGCATCTGATTCACTCATCTGAAATTTAGATGAGGCTCCTGAAAGTTGTTGATTCCCCATCTTTGTGCAATCTGAAAAACAAAAAAGTTTGGTGATCTCATTTGGCCGGCACAGAAGCGAGAGTGTTTGTTACACGAGCAGCTCATCAAATCGCACTCTAACTGTAAAGTGGCTATAAAAATATGCATGATGTCATAAGATATTCTAAACAGATGCATGTTGATGACTCATGTTGTTGTTGTGCTTGCTGGTGGCGGCGGTTACTAATGAGAAAGTACTCGTCCTGCGGAGCAATCCTGCGATTACTATGAGAGAGGTTTGAGTTAAAGTCAGCATCTGCGAGAATGATAAGACACTTAGCAGTCGACTGTCAGATTTTCTTGAAGGTGGAATTTATTTCTAGTTTGTGTCTGTCCGAAAGCAAAAGTTGAAACCGTCTTTGCAGTCCAAAGAGAAGTAGTTTAAATATAAAAAACAAACAAGGAAAATAGTGAAAAGCTCAAAGTAATCACGGACCTCTGATCAGAATTAAAGGATTGAAACCAACCATATCTGAACAAAAGTGCATTTTTCCAAAACACAAATCACACACAGACTGTTAAATATGAATAACATTTAAAAAAACAACAACAACATTGTATTTAAGAAAAATAGCGGTACTGAAGTGTTTTACTTTAACATATAATCATAGAGGCAGGAAAAAATGCTGAAATTTTTATTTTATAAAATATAACTGGGGCTCCGACAGCATTTTATCAGCTTATAATGTCACCATGAATACAACAGAGTGCCTCTCAGTTAAGAATACCAGAATAACAGTGACGCAGTAGCTCATCTGGCTCATGGCTCGTCATAATTCACAGGTTACTGTAAAGTGTGAAGTACAGAAAGAACATGATGTTTTCTCGTCACTCGCTGTATCGTGAGAATTAAAATTCACTGAGAATGGAAAAAATGTGACCTTGACATTAAGCAGAGTTTGGGTGAAGACCTTTGAGGTGATTGCCAATGTTTGTAAGTTTAGTAGCAATAAACGCCTCACCACTGTGTAAGATCATTGCAGCTTTGGTAGGATGTACTAAAATATAATGTCAAATATTTAGAAAATATGTAGGGAAACATTTAAAAATTCATTTTAAAGATCTGCTCTGGTAGATCGCTCCATATCTGAGGAGCCTCAAGAGCAAACATTAGATAAAGCTTAAAAATCCCTCCTGAAACGCATGTTGAGTCATTAAAATCTGGGTAATGGGCTCACTTTTTCTGCATTATGATGAATTTAACACTTGTTGATTCATTTTTAGTTGGTAGGTGTTAAAAGATGATTGCAATAGTCTAACTGAAAGGAAATAAAATAATTTATAATTGTTCTAGTGTCTTGAAATTTGAATATGTCTTGAATAGCTCTTCTTGGACTTGGGCTGGATGACATTTATTTGTTTATTCACTGGTAAGAAATAGCAGACATTTTCCTGACAGCTTATTTCGTTGTTGACGGATATGATGTTATCAAAGCTGACGATTTCAAACACATTAGGTTTGTTTTTGTAATTTTTTTTTCCATGTTAACTTTAAGTTTCCGTATTAACTGATGTCAGTGATGCTCTGAATGTTTGCAGACGGAGCTGAGTGACGGCATTGCGATCTTGGTGGCCAGTAATGACAACGTCCAGGCAGTCATCTCTCAGATGGAAGCAATCTGCCACACCATAGAGGTTAGACATGAACACATGAGGCGCAAAGGATGCAATTTCATGTCTAAATCCAGCCGCTTTAGCTGTACGAGTATATAAGGGTCGCTGAAGAAAACACAATGAAAGGGCTGAGTTAGTGTCAAATACTGAGAATAAAAACTTGAACGTTTTGGGATTAAACTCATAAATTTGTGAGAAGAAAAACTGTTAAATGTAAGAAAGAAATTATACATTTATGAGGAAAAACTAATTTATTAGAAATACGCAAAAAATACAAGTTACAAGACAATGAAAGTTATATGAATGAAATTAACATAAAACAACTTGAATCAGTTACTGAAGAGAGATCATCACCACATCACCCTCATTGTTAGTCTGTACTGCCTTAAAAAACATAATTTAATTTTGTTAAGGATAATTATTTCCTTAAAGAGACAAACAGTAATCAGTAGATGAAATCAGTCTATCCTGGATCAAACTTAGCTAATGCAAAATGTGGTGTGATAACATTAATTTCAGCAATAAACTGAAATTGATTTCTCAGTTACAAAAAAGTTGCTGTGACTGAGGCTAGGTGTAAGAGCACACAGACTAGCTGTGTTGTGGTTTCTGTGATTTAGTTTTTGCATCTTAAAGGAAAGACACACTGGTTTGGGTGATGTCGTGGTGGCTTCATCCATGTTTAATAATTAGTACTGGAAACAATGATGGTGAAGTTTAAGTGGGACTGATGAATAATATTAGATATCTGACATGTTAGTTAGAAAATGACTAACACTGTCACGCCATCATTCTTTAGGAAAACGGCCAGCGGCAGAGAGAACACCTGAGCGGCCACTTTGAACGTTTGGTGGCCATCTTGGAGGAGCGGAAGCAGGAGCTGGTGGGTCTCATCACCAAAGAACAGGATGAAAAGCTCAAACATGTTCAGTCGCTCATCCGTCAGCACAGCGATCACCTGGAGGTGGGCGTCACGCTGGTGGAGTCGGGCATACAGTCCATGGAGGAGCCACACATGCCTCTGTTTATACAGGTGGGAAAAAACTGCAGTTTCACAAAAAGATTCCTTGTGTTTCCAGACTTGATCAAATATGACTCTACAGTGTTTCTCACAGTACACCTCCTAATTTTGCAAATGTGAGGTGTGTGTCTAAACATTCACATTTAAAGATATGTACATCTTTGAAACATAAGGTGAACATCCTAAAATCAAATTTCTGCATCTTTACAAAGAAATATTTCTGTTGTAAATCAAAGTAAGGCATCAGCACGGCTCCTCGTCTTTCCCATTGCTTCTGTATCTTTCCACAGGACGTGGTTATTGTTCCTCTTTTCAGTAGGAGGACTGTAAACCTAACCATGATTCAAACCTCTGGCTCAGATGAAATGAACAGCTCACACAATAAGCCTCATTATGCAATCCATTCTAAGGGCCTTGTAACGTCACACTTCCTGGTGCAAAATACAAACGAGAGTCCAGAAATTTCTGCCTCCAATTTTTACACTTCTAAGTCTTCCAGCAAGAGATTGATTCATTGATTCGTTATTGTATTTTCTTTTATTGAATATTATTAGGTGGGCCAAAGATTTCTGCTGGAAAAGGGACCAGCAGTGGACAGACCTCCGGGGTCCAGGCCCACTCTATAAGTCGCTGTACTTCTTCACTTCAATTATAACGTGCATTAAAACAGTTTGGTAATGGAAAACTTAAAACACCAATATTGGGTTTGCAAAAGTTGAGTGCTTCTGTAGCGATCGTGGTAACCAACATGAGGGAGGAGGACACTGAGTGGACGGGCTTGTGCTGGTCAGATTTGTGTGCAAAGTGTCTCTTTGAAATTAAATAAAAGGTCATTTATCGGCTTGTCAGACTAGTTTTAAAGCTTTATGCTCCTTGAAAATTTGCAAAACAATTAGAAATGTGTTGTTCTAGTGTGTGGTGAGTTCACTTGCCTCCATTGCCTTTGGTTTTGGATACATTTCTCTATGATTATACTAGCGCGCTATACGTATATGCTTGTAAATATGTATTGCATTTATTTAATTACTTTTTTGAGAATAGCAAAGTGGATTGAGTCGAATGCCTCTCCATGAAGGTTGGCTGCTGGTCCAGTTTGCACGCTATGCTGGTATCTAGTTCATGATGAAAATTTTTACAATTTACTAAATTTTTACTATAAATTTATACACTCCAATTTTAATGTACTAAAATCATTACTGCAATTTTTTTTGTCCCATTTAGAGTCAAACCTGTACTACATTTAGCTTCTTTTTAAACCATTATTTTTTTAGCTGTTCCATTACCAGCAACCCCACTATCATTACTCTTTGCTGTTTATCACTTTCAGATGTCTGTGTCTAACTACCTGAAGTGTTCGTTAATTACTTTGAGCTTTTCCATCCTAATCTATTTATATTGACGATTCATCCAATATTTATAGCTAAGTCAACATGTTATCTGCTACTTCAGAGATCTATTTCAAACATCTATTTTATTGATTAGCACCAGCAAACCCTTTATTACTTTTAGCCCATCATTAAAGCCTTTAAATTTAGCCAACAGGTAATTACTGGTCATTTGTTTTCCAACCACTCGGCTGCCCTTTTAATGCCTTTTCTTTAAATACGTTTCTCGGATTTGTTCACATAATTACAGTAAATACAAGAACACATAATTACCGGAAATGGGAAAAAAAAACTCAAAAACTCACTGCATAATGTGCTAAAGTATGCCTGAAAGATGGTCAGCGTGTTATTTACCATCAAGAAAGACTGAATATAAACGTTTTATTTTTATATTTAAATTCTAATTCCTGTTTTTAGCTGACAGCTTAATTCATTTTTCCACATCAGCCTCCAGGCTTCCTTAAATAACTCGCTGCTCGATGACACCTGGCCCTCTTTTAATTATGTTAAAGCAACCGATGACACAACAGCACCACAGACGGATGTTTAAATCAACAGTTTATTTTGTTATTTATTTAACAGTCTCACCGCACTCTTCACGTGCTCCTCCGCTTTCCCTCTACTCATCGATATTTTCCCAGGCTCAGCTCTCATTAGACAGGATAATCCATGCTCACTGATGATCAAGAGCTTTATGTATACAGCCGCAGGGCGAGGAGGGAAAGTGGAGGAGCGAGCCCAGCGGGACGCCTCTCCATCGGGCGCTCTGCTTCAACAACACCCCCAAGGACACATGAGTCTCCTCCGGTCCTGAATAGCTTAAAGGCAAACATCACGTCTGACGCTCCCGTGATTAATTCACACTCGTGTAGAGATAATGAGAAGCAGGTCAGCCCCTCAAGTACACTGCATTGATCCACCAATCAATCACACGCTCATACATTTTGATGTATTCCATATTCAATGTATGGACTTTTAAAACACACTTAATTATGTAGAAAACACACAATAACTAGCTCGGCCTGAGCACGGGGATGCTCAGCAAGAATAAATTAAATTAACTGATTTGTTTTCCTGCTGTTTTAATCACTGTGTATCTGTAGGTGTTCTTAAAAATTACTACTTCAGCTGTAGCTCAAATTAATAAGAACCGGGCTGACGGAGCAGCAGCACGGTGTGATGGTGATAATGAAAATAAACACCATGGAGTCACCGCAGGAGACGAGTTTAACTCATGTTGAGGAATCTCAAAATTACTCACGAAGCATCTTTGAACTTGTCATCCTTCGTGACGTGCCCTTGTGTAAGTGGACCAAATTTAACAACAACAGCTGAAGAACATCAACAATGACCTAGAGCTATACATGAGTCACACTTTAGATAAAAAAGTGTGACTTTTTTATTTATACTGGCATTGCATGCAAACACTCAGTTCGTCCTCGTTCTAAAACATGATCTGAGGATATTTCAATTGATGCACTTTTTGCAGACTGGGTCTTACCTGTTAAATAAGTATTACCTTCTGTATGGAAGGAGCCATTTTACCCACAGTGTTCAATGCAGTCTTCTTTTCATGGTCAGAATAAACAGGTACAACTGAAATTTGTCAACTTTTTCAATTTTGGGTTTTCAACAATAGAAATGAAATGAAAATACTGGTGATGGAACATTCTTTTCAATCAGTTTTTCTTATAACCAAAAAAAAAAGAAGCAAAAACACAGGAACACACTTCCTATACACTGGGTGTGAGTGGAGCCCTCTAGTGGTCCACCACAAACTATTCTTTTAGTGGATTTTATGTTAGTAACTCAAGGATTAAACACATCTTTGCTTATGAAATAATCAGAAATATGTCTAGACGTCTAACAGGTACTGTAAGGGTAACATACCCTTAACTATATGTAGAGCAGCCACTTCTCTCGGTTCAAGCCAACTTTCTTCAGATTGGCTGTCCCTCGTAAACTGACGGTTTGAACAGCGGGTGAGTGGGGTAACTGTGTGACCACATTACGAGTATCCTCTCTCAGTGACATCATACAGAGCCAGGAGTACAAATAAAACTGTCTGAAAGTGGGTTTTTAGAGTAGTCTGAAGCCAACGCTTACATACAGTTACCTCGTTATTTGAAACTTTAGTATGTTCAATATGATCATTCATTATTATAACAGTATACGTACACAATAAATAATATACACTTTAAGCTAGCTCCATATTTGGGTTTTGCAGATGTTAACATTGGATGTGCTTCCTGATGCACTGTGTCCCTGCCCGGCCAACCAAAAAGTCACACTTTAGCATTTTTTGGATCAACTTTAGCTTTGATGACAGCTCGCAGTCACCAAGGTATTGTTTCGATATATTAAGGCATGGTTACAGCGTTTTTCATTTTCCGTCCACAGTGGTGTTAATTTTTAACCAACATCTTGTACTGATGATGCGTAAAGTCTTCTCCAACATGTGCCAAAGATTCTTAATGGTCCATATGTGAGAATGATGCCTCATGCACCCCGAATCATCCTTTTAAAATCTGAGCCAAATGAATTCTGGAATCATCTTGAAATACAGCCATGCCATCAGGGAAGAGATAATCCAATCATGGAAATCCTGGTTCATTCAGTGTATTCATGTAGTCAGTTGACCTCATCTTTAAGAGGTGAGAACTCAGTGGGAGGTTCGTACCTCTTAAATATAGCGTAAGTAGCTCAGGCTGGAGATGCTACTCGTTACATCAGAAATAACCTGATGATGTGGTTTAAAAATCTGATAGTACGCCTCGTTGATGCCTCCTAAATAAGGTGTTTTGAGCAAGTCCTGGAGGAAGACCCTGGGGCAGACCCATAACACACTGGAGAGATTGTCTCAGCTTGCTTGGGAATACTATGGTTTCCCTCCCAGAAGAGCTGATGGACATAGCCAGAGAGAGGGAGGTCTGTCCCTTATCTAGATCCAGATAGACGACAGAAACATCCCATCCATGATGAATAATTCTGGCAGAACGGGTAAAAGCACAACAGGTTGGCATTTTTCAAGAACCCAGCCAAGGGGCAGTGGTCAAATGAGTATTTCAAACCAAACAGAAGCCCTAAAATTTCAACGATGGTGTTTTCAGCTGGACTAAAAGAACAGGCTACTTTGCCTGTTTGTGAATATTTTACCATTACAACACATCAGTTCCACTCATCTAGATTTATGCAGATTGTGTCAGAATTAATCCAGCTACAACTTTCTCAGTTGGCTGCCTGAATCAGTTTTTACCACCTGAAAAAAGTCAGTAATAAAGATCATATTCACGCCTTTCACTTTGGACAGAGCACACATGATTAAATACGATGTTGTAAAATGTAGATGGACTGACATAAATGTGTTTTCATAAGCTCCAAGTATTATTATCACTACAGATATTCAGGCTCTTCTATAGAGAAAAGGTTTTATGGCACACTTTGAGGACTGATGAAAACCTGAAATAAGTTCATAAAACCTGAGAGCCGACAGTTGGATGACCCACGTGTCCCTGACCCGATTTTAGGTTGTTACTAAATTCGGCATCTTTACTGCTGATGTCTGCGTCACTGCGTCTCCACGGAGGAAAATGTGTTTGTCTGCCGGTGCGTTTGTAGGAGAGAGAAAGTCTGAGCCTCAGGTGTCGCTGTTTTATGCCAGAACAGGTGTTAAAGAAGATAGAGCAAGTGGAAGCAGGTAGTAAACACCATCAGGCCATTCTGGCAGCTGTCAGTGTTAAAAAAATCCATGTTTTCATTTAGCACGGTGACGTCTATGACAAATACTTGTGACAGATGTTGTTGGCAGAGATGACTGAAGCACAATGTAATTAACTTTCTCTTTCCTCTTTTCTACTTTTCTCCAATACCAGAGCGCTGAAGCCATACTGGAAAAGTAAGTGCTCGTGGATGAAGCTCTGATTGTGAATGTGACCTTTCCATCCTGCATGTCAAATATTTTACTTTTTACTCTGAGAAGTTGATCTAACCTTAATTTTTAACCCAGCCATCTTCAGTCTAGATGGAGTCCTGTAAAAAGTGTCTCACAAATACATTTCCATAGGTTTGGGAAAGCTTTCCAACCTTAAGGTGTTCAATCATTTCACTGATATGACCTCCAACATTAAATCGCTCAACAATCCACGCTGATATGGACCGAGTAATGTGTTAGGAATGAAAGGATGCCGCGTTGTTTGATAGGAGTAAAAATTCATCAATCTACAGAGGGCTGAATCCAAAGACATCTTGAAAATCAAAGTGAAAAAAGTCAGTGTTGCCGAAATTCCATTGCAGAAACTCAAGGTGGTAGTTTGTAAGCCCCCATATGCCTGTATACCTCCATAGCAGCGTCAAGGCATGCACCTATTGAGACCACGGATGGTGTCCTGGAGGATCTCCTCCTAGATCTGCACCAGGGCATCGTTGAGGTCCTGGACAGTCTGTGGTGCATCCTGGCACCACTGGATGGACTGATGCATGTCCCAGATGTGTTCTATTGGGTTTAGGTCAACATGGGGCACAGTGTCACTTCCATCATCCTCCAGGAACCAACTGTATGCTTCTGCCACTGCACTAGTGTAGGGTCTGACAATGGGTCCAAGGATTTCATCCCGATACCCAAGTGCCGTTGCTTAGCCTGTAGAGGTCTGTGCATCCCTCCATGGATATTCTTCCCCAAAACATCACTGAACCACCACCAGGCTGAACGATGTTATAGGCGGCATAAAGTTCTCCACACTGCTTCATGTCTGTCACACATGCTTGAGGTGAACATGCTCCTTTTTTTTAAAAAGGAAAACAAACTTTTGTAGCTGAAATGTTTGCGTACACGTGCTTCTCAAAGACATCTCCCCTGGAAAAAGCGTTTGCTTTTGCAAAGCACAACAAGAACGACCAATAAAAAGAGCAAAAATGAGCAGAACACAGAGACAGCTCACTTCAAAAATCTATTTATAGTGATTGATACAAAATTAATTGATTTATATATACAATGTAGATTTTGTACTGTCTTAACCTTCCCCAACAGTCGTTCCCTCTCTGTCAGATGTTTGGCCCTTTCATACTAATTACTTGTGGAGCAGAAGACCCTGCTGGGGCCACGAGATCAAAACACCAAACAATGCTGCAGTCAGCGAGCAGCCACGCGGGGATACCTGGGATTTTCACTTTCTTGCTTTCTGCAATTTTCCATGTTAAAACTCAGGCTTACAGTAAGGTGACATTTTAAATGTTTTATTGGGTTTGGCTTTTGAAAATAAATTAACACAAAGTACAATGCTTCACTTTTATTGCAGACGTAGCAGTTTAGTCTTATGCAATGCATCTCTTTACATGAGAGTTCAGGTTTTTGTATTTCTTTTTAAAGGGGAACAAACTTTTGCAGCTGAAATTTTCGGTACAGTACAGCTTTAATGAAGTTAAAAGCAGTACAGCTTTTAACCTGAAGTCTCTGCGTTTGTTTACAGAATGGCGGCGATGGCGAGAGCCTCGAAGTTGGAGCTTCCAGAGCTCGGTTATGAGAGCATGAGCCATTTCATCATCGATATCGATGACCTCGCCGACACACTGAGAAACATCAGCTTCTGCTGCGGTATGTAGTTAACGTGGTTATATACACATTTTAAATAGTTGGAAAACAAAACAAAATCCTCACACGGACTAAAATCATTGACCTGAGCACATTAAAAACCACACTGAAGTTTCAGCACAAATAAGTTGAGTCTGACGTCACTCTTACTGGTATATGAGGTGACTTCAACATGTTTGTGTGTGTTTCAGGTGTGGCGGCTGATGAAGAAGATTTTGAAGAAGTTGAGGAAGATTTGGACTTTGGCTCCAGATTTTAAGACCGAAGAGCAAAGAAGCTGATCAGTTTTGACTGACTTCAGTGGAGATTTTTAAACGTTGTCAGAGATACTGACCGAACAGCCTCTGCAATCGATAAACTGGAGTTTTGTTTGGCCAAGGCTGGAGAGTGTGTGCGACTTTGGTATCGAAAGTGTCAGATTCCTCACAGTAGTTATTCCACTTCTAGTTCTTGCCCATCAGTCGTAGAAGAACAAAGTTTGCAGAAATATAATCACATTTTCACAATTAGAGGACAGAATGTATTTATGAGTTTTAGCTCCAAGGACCAATTTTAATAGTTTATTTAATACTAAATTTGGGAAATGTGACAAATGTTCATTATACACCTTTCCACAATAAATAGGGAATGTGTTTGAAACAAACAAACAAAAAAAAGTTCCCTAGAGAAGCTATAACAATGTTTATATATTGTAATAATTGTATGATAAAGAAAGGGGGTGTTTGTACTTCTGCTGAGGAGGCTACGTGATTGGTTTGTCTGTTTGTTACCAGGAGTTACTCAAAAAAGTCAACAAACGGCATGAAAATGTTACCAGAGGTGAGCCTATGATGCAAAATGCCAAAAATTGGACATTTTGCACCATATTTACAGAAATATGCATAAAATAAAAAAGAAACAAAGAAGAAAACCCATATTCACACATGCCATGACGAGAATTTTAAACCATAGTTGTACTAATGCTCGTGTTTACTGGTGGCTGTGAAAACAGAGGAAGCTCATTTTTGATGCTTTTTGGTTTAACTTTTTTAATCAGGAAGTGAAACTCTTGAGATTAAGCATCTCCTTTTTGCAGCAGCGTCGTGGGACAAGCAGGATTAACCCAGCATGCTTTTCACTCACAGACTAATTTGCTTTGAAATTGGGATGAGGATCTCAATATTGTTCCCATCCCTGCTTTAGTCTCAGGTGCTGAAACACATTTGTTTTGCTGTCGGATTTTTGCAAATTACTTGCGCATTGGTGAAGTATGGATATTTCAAGAGACCGACATTATGCAGAGAATCCTGAATTAAAATCAGAGGGAGTGTTTTAAATCTGTATTTTGTGGCAAAGTCATTAAACTGTTTTCATGTTTCTTATCTTTGATTTGACTGGATTTGACTGCTGAACCCATACATGTAGTTTTTAAATCGTATTCAACAATAAAATGTAAACTATTTTAGAAAATGCTTCAATTTTCCAGACGTGTTAAGATCACTGCCGAGTGGTGGTCCTGCTTGTAGAAGGACATTAGTAATGTAACTGCATTTTTTCCTCATGTTGCTTCATTGTCAGTGAATATGTTTGGTGGCAAAGTTCACATATTAAACAAATGACATCATCTCAAAGCTCATCTCAACACCAACACTCGGGTTGTTCTGGTAATATTCCCAGGTCATGATGCTTTTTGATAACATTCAGAATCCACAATTCTGACCAAAAGTATTGACCTTTTACAGAAACTGACAAGAGGCACTGACTGTTGAAGATATTATTACTATTATAATCTTCACTACCAGTCAAAAGTTTGGACACGCCTTCTCTTTTGATGGTTTTTCTTTGTTTTTACTACTTTCTAGATTGTAGATATATCAATTACATGAAGCAAGATATTTGGAATTATGAAGAATTACGAATTAATTAAGAAAAAATTGATTACCTCCCCCAACTCTTACATTTTAGATTTCTCAAAGTAGTCACTCTTGGCTTTGACAGCGCTGCAAACCCTTGGCCTTGCTCTACAGGTTCCCACCGTGAAGCATGGAGGAGGTGGTGTGCTACCACAGCATCCTGCAGTGACATGCCATTCCATCTGGTTTGTGTTTAGTGGACCCTCATTTATTTTTCAACAGGACAATGACCCCAAACACACCTCCAGGCTGTGTAAGGGCTGTTTGACCAAGAAGGGGAGTGATGGAGTGCTGTGTCAGATGTCCTAGGCTCCACGGTCACCTGACCTAAACCCAGTCGAGATGGTTTGGGATGAGATGGACCACAGAGGCAAAAGGGCCAACACGTGCTCAGCAGCTCTGGGAACTCCTCCAAGACTGTTGGAAAACCATTTCAGGTGATTACCTCATGAAGCTTATTGAAAGAATGCCAAAAGTGTGCAAAGCAGTAATTACAGAATCAAAAATATAAAACATATTTTGAGTTATTTCCCACATTTTTGTTTACTACACAATTCCATATGTGCTCATTTATAGTTTTGGTGTCTTCTGTGAGAATGTACAATGTAAATAGTCATTAAAATAAAGAAAAACCATTAAATGAGGTGTGTCCAGAATTGTGACTGGTAGTGTATAATTGTTATAGGTTATTGTCTAATATAGAAACCTCTGCTAAAAATCATTATGTGTCTTTGTTTTAAATCAAGTCCACTCTTCATCTCACAACGATCTTCGTCATAGCAGAAAGGAAACCTGATTGGTTCCTTTTTTTGTGAGTCTGCTATCCAACCAGAATCCTAAACATATTTCTAACAGTTAATAGTTTCAGTTTTATAACATCAAAACGTTTGAATATGAACTGTAGGCTGAATAATTTACGTGACGCGGTGACCTTAATTTTATCAGAGTTTAAAAGAAGCTTATTGTTGGTTTCAGCGGCAGACTGTAAATTTGCAATGGCCAGATTAAGGAGACAACTATGAAAAACGGAGCAAGACTAGAAGAATTAAATGTGGCAGACACTTAATGCCCAATGTGACAAATTAGATTAACTAGTTTTTGCATTAAAACTATAACTACTGAACAGAAAAACATTGTTTCATACCTGCCGTAGATGAAGGAAACAGTAAAGTTGCAGTTAGCACAAACAGAGTCAGTGAGAAAGAATTCCTGTATGAAATCTTGGTGGTTTGAGGTTAAAAGTGCAGAAACTCTGAAAATTTCTACAAATGCAAAAGGAAAGAAAAGAAAAACATGTCTGATCGCTTCTGACTGAATTAGTGCAAATGTGTCAGAGGCTGTTTGTGGAGGTTCTTGTTGCTGTACAGAGAGGATGTGTGAAAACATCTCTAACAAGACCACTTACGTAAAGCAGCGTGAAGGATTCCCCTCATCAGTGTGTTTATGCTGATTCAGTCAAAAGGCTGCAATCAACAACAGCGTCCTCCTCCATCCGTGCTGCGTATGCGTGGAGTACAGGAACATGAGGCCGAGCAGTTGGAGAGTCACTGGTGATTGTTCAGACGTGGGATGGTGACACTGATCTCATGATATTTGTCTCTTGTTCTGTACTTGAGGTCCCTGCAGTCCTGAGGGAGGGAAAAAACCCACAGAGATGCAAATAGATGTTTTCCATAATCCTCGGACATAAAAGACCACATGAAATCACACATTTATGTACCTCTGTGTTTCCTCCTGCAGCAGCAGATGCAGGGAGGACTGACTTGGCCACATATCTTGCCTCCCACATCATTTTGTTTAGCAGAAGAAGCCAATGCATTGTGTGTAAATATATCTGTGTGTGTGTAACTCACAGGAAATGCATCCAGTGGATTTAGCACTGTGTTCTGTGCTGTGGGTGGGAAAGGGAAAAAAGTCTTTTCCATGTGTTTTCTTCAGGATTAAATCTTTCCAAAAGCTGCAGTACAGCTTTTAACATGTTAGGTAAATTTTAAGAGAAAATAACGTAGAGATTAAAGTCAGTGGGATCAAATGTGTGTCTGTATGTCCTAAACCTGGAAATACAGCAATAGATGATTTTGTTAATATCTGGAACGAACTGTTTTTAAATATGTAAATGGCAGGATATAAGCAGGGATGCTTTATCTGCTGCTTTTAGTTAAAGAATGAATGATCATTTATATCGTCACTGGTAAATATGAAACAAAACCAACAAAGAATTGATTTTCCTAAAGACAAATACTCTTTGTGCATCCCAATTCTGAGAGATCTAATTCTTCTGTGGCATTCCAAAAGCTATTAAAAAGGCATCAATGAGCAATGCTGCCGGAAATACCCACTAGAACACCAAATGTGTATTAATCCGTGGCTGAAACTGGTCCAACAATCGCACAAATTTAACATAAAAAGCCTCAGAGCCAGGATGATTAAAGACATTCGCTCCATGGGTGGGAATGTTGGTTGATTCACCACTTTGGTTTAGATCAAAATATCTCAACATTTATCAAATGGATTGCTGTTGGACCATGCAAAGATGTTTATAGTTCCAAGTAGAGTTATTGTTTTATTATCACTTTTTTTTTTATTTTTTTTAGCATTTTTGAAGTTACAGAGAAGGATTTGAGGGTGGTGCAGGATATGTCTGAGGACAGTGGTGAGGTGTGCTGTAGGAATGACAGATGACAGGCTTCAAGGTGAAGGTGAGGATTACATTACGGATTGACTCAGAGCCCCTTCCTGTTTACGATGGTGATGGACAGTTTGATAGTTGAGGGCAGGCTGGAGTGGACGATGATGTTTGCAGATGATTTTATGATGTGTAGAGTAAAAAGCAGGTTGAAGAAAGCCTGGAGAGGTGGAGGTGTGCTCTGAAGAGTGGAGGAATGAATATCAGTAGAAATGAGACAGAATAAATCTGTCGCAGATGCAAACACATGGAGTCACACATCCAAAGAAAAAGATGAAGTGCAGGATGGAGTGGGTGGAGATTCGATTTTATTTATACAGCACCAAATCACAACAACAATGGCCTCAAGGCACTTTATATTGTATTTAAACTAATTAAACTAGAGTAAATGGTGAGGTAGACCCTACAATAATACATACAGAGAATAACACAACAATCATATGACCCCTATGAGCAAGCACTTTGGTGACAGTGGGAAGGAAAAACTCCCTTTTAACAGGAAGAATCCGGCAGAACCAGGCTCAGGGAGGGGCGGCCATCTGCCGAGAATATTTGGGATGATGAGTGTCAGCGGTGATTTATGACAGAAGGATACCAGCAAGAGCGTAAGAGAAGGTTTTCAAGATGGTAGTGAGACCTGCTGAAGTAATTTTTTTGGAGACAGTGTCACTGACAGGCGACTGAGCTGCAGGGGGCAAAGCTGAAAAGGATAAGAGTTTCACTGGGAGTGACCGGGATGGACAGGATTAAAACTGAGTGGACAGCTCAGGTTTAGCAGTTTGAAGTCAAAGTTTGAGGGGCAAGGTTAAGTAGATATATTACAGAGGAGGGTAGTGTGAATATACTTTATTTGACAAAGGATGTCAAATATGGAGCTGCCAAGCAAGAGGAAAAGAGGAAGAGCACAGTGAAGACTAAAGGATGTAATGAAGGAGGACATGCAGAGGGCTGGTGTGACAGAGGGGGGTGGTAAGGAAAGGCTGAGATGGAGGCAGATGATCCACTGTGGCGATCTCTAAAGGAAACAGCCAAAAGAAGAAGTAGAAGTTAATTAGCCCTGTGATAGACCGTCAACCTGTTCAAGGTGTACCCAGCCTCTCACCCTTTGACAGCTGGGATGCCTGTGGGAGTGCCTGGCAGACTCAAACCTTTCTAAACAAAAAAAAAAAAAGAAAACCAAAGACACAAATGTGTCTCTCGACTATGCATACTATGTCTATTGGACATATTTTACATTTTATATTGTATATAGTATTGTTGTGATTTGCTTGTCTTTCTTTTAGCACCAATGTGGGACAGGACCAGAATGTCAGTGTGCCATTGTACAAAGTATAATTGTGCAATGACAACAAACGTCAAAGTGATGACAGTCAAATGATTAAACAAAGGTATAATCAAGTTACAAAAACACACAAACACAATTAAAAATAATAACAATTAGCCACACACTGACTTAAACACAACTTGGGATTATAATAGCATGGCTGATTATCATGGGAACACTTTCATGTTTGGAGAAAGACTTGTAGATGTGGATTTGTTTTCATGTTGTGTGATGAATGCTAGAAATTTTGAACAAAGCCACAGTTTTTTGTTTTTTTGTTGGTGCTTTTGTTGTAGAGTGAATTGACTGAACCATGAGATACACAAGGATGGTGGTGACTGGAAGGAGAACTTTCAAAGCTGGTGGCAAAAGTTATTCCATGATTTTACATTTTCTTACCTTGACTGCAGGTTTTGACGTCAGCATCCGTCAGCCCTCCTTCACTGGTTCAAGCCAGGTCACAGTGAGTCAGCTCTGAGAGATTAATGATCATGCTTCTCCTACACCAACCAATGCATTGATTTTTTTTGTAACAATATTTTCAATTTTTAAGGCTTTGGTCAAAAATACATTATTGATCTGTTTTCCTCTCATTGGCTGGTCTGTGATTGGCATTTCTGGGTCAAACCTGATGGTTTTTGTGGTCAGGACAATCAGACAGTCCAACTTAAGGTAGACACGGACCTTTTTCTATTTCTGTATCTAAATACCACAACACACACTGTAGATCATCACTTTGTTCGAATCACATTATTATTAATAATTGTCAATATAATTTACTGTACATTTTAACAGGTCTGTGTTATATGGATTCATTTAGAATAAATAGATATTTGCTGAACCAGGGGACAAAGCACTGTCACAAGAAGCTTCTACGTATAATAATATTAATAATATTAACCTCAAGGATGCTTTACAGAAGAGTAAAAATTAACAAACATATATTAATAAATAAAACATCTTAGGTTTGCAAAGTAGCATCTAAACAAAACACAAAACGTCTGGAATGTCCTTTAGACAGGCCCGAGCAAAGTAGAAATATGCACAACAGCACAAATACAGCTGTCAGGCTGTCAGGAGGGGTGATGGTTTGGGCTTGTTTTGCAGCCATAAGGCTTCGGTACCTTGGAGTCATTTAACTAAAGATGGACTCCAAAGATCCAAAGCGTTTTAGGGTGAAATGTGAGCATGGTTGAAAATATGTTACACAACCATCCCAATGATCCCAATCTAATAGAACGGCTGAAAAAAAGAAAGAAAAAAATTGTTACGACGGCCCAGTCAAAGCCCAGACCTCATCCCAGTAGAAATGCTGTGATGTGTAAGTGAATCCTCACAAACCTCAATGAACTGAAGTGTAAACGAGAAAATTCCTCCAGAACAATGTGAAAGACAAATAATACAATGATACTGAATCATCAAATTATTCATTAGTGAATTCAGATGATGTCATTCTTGGAGAGAGATGAGTTGCCAAATATGCATAAGGGGTGGTTTTAACGTACGTGGGTACACCACCAAAGTAATGTCTATATGTGAGAAACACTGGCCATGTAGAACAGTGCCATCTGCATAAACATGTACATTACAATTTTTCTTGGCTGAGGTAATGGCTTTTTGTGTGTGGAGTTCAAAAGAGGTCCAAGAATGGATCCTTGTTGAACACCTGTTTGTCTGATTCCAGATAATCAATCAGTAACCATTTAATGGATTGTTCATCTAGTTTTTCCAGTATTATCTATTATCTGATGTATGCAAACATTTTTAACTATTGTCCAAGGCTTCAGTGATGTTAAGTACTGTTATACAGCTGCTTTTTTATACACACATAATCTACATCCTGACTACTCTGATTTCAGTTTATATGACCCCAGACACATGAGAATTTAAAAACTTTATGCATGTATAATTAAAAAAGACAGGAATTTTTCACCAGGCCCAATCCAAAAATATCTACTATATCATAAATAAAATAATACATGACTTAGCATTACCTCATAATTAAAATAAGTATAAGTAAAAAATAAGTAAAAATGCTTGTTGGCCTTATTTACTACTTGAACACATTAACAGAGTTTAAAGAAATACGATACGTTTGTCTTTCCTTTGATGCACAAAGTGAAGTGCGATGGCATTTGTGAGGCACAATGTACACACTCACGCAGACAGCTGGTGAAGAATCAGCCACACACCCACAATATGGACTGAGTCATAGAAACACAGGACCCAGAGGCCATTTTCACTTCTGCGTTTGTTTCTTCTCTGTCTTATCATGTTCAACAACTTGGACACAACTCCACTAACTGTCACTTCTATCAAGCCTGAGCCTAATCAGCTGCTGCTCCTATGATGAGATAACAAACTACTTAAAAATGATGACACATTCTTCGCGAATTTTCTTGATATATTTTACTGGTGTCCTTCAACAGCTGTTCTAATTCAGTACTTGAAACTTCACTTAATTTGCTTATTAGAATTTCTGCTTTGAACACAGTCCCAGGTTAAGACCTAATGAAAACAAGCTTCCCAAACAGAGCCTCCTTGTATTGGACCTAAACCAGAAAGTAAAAGCTGAATGCAAATGTAAGGCTTTTAGATTGGAGTGGCATCAGAGAAAAATCAATGGAGGTCATTTGAATTCAAACTAAGGCACCTTCATGACTGAAAAGTTTAGGGTGGGCCTATGCAATCTTTGGCGAAATGTTCCATTAAAAAAAAAAAAAAAAAAAAAAAAAAAGACTATGAAGAGATGCAAATCCATCAAAAATAATCATAAAGTCCTGCACAGTAATCACAAGGAGATGAAATATCAAGATAGGGAGGAGAATTGACTGCCACTTGTTTCATAATCGTTCTATGGACCAATAAACCTGCCCATTTCTGCCCTTCGGCCAATGAAGACAGGATATAACCCTAAACTACTGTAATGTAGACAGTGAATATGCTGAGGAAAATTCCAAAAATTGCTGTAATAAACACTTGATGACACTTCATCAGAGTATGAGGTTGTATTTTATGATCAATACACACACATAGATGGCAACAATAACAACATCAAAGGCATCCACTTTTACTTCAAACTTTTTTATTACAAAATATAAATGGCAAAAAGCTTTGTTTTTTTTTCATTTGCTAAAACAAAGAGACTGGTGTCAGACATGAATGTTACAGTAAAATTAAGCATTTTTTTTTCCTTTTTCTTTTTCTTTTTTGTAGGTTACCATGCTACAGTAGATACAGTACAGGTGATAGTGCTCCCGCTCAAAGAAAAATGACAGAAAGGGGGGAAATTAATGTAAAAGGTAATAGCCATCTGTCTATTGAGCTTGATCAAGAGACAAAGTGATGATATACAAACGAGTTGGGCCGACAGAAAAAAGTTTGAAAATTTGTCCTCTGGTTCTCAACAGTGACAGAAATTTAACTTTGGGCAAGCAGATACAATTTCTACAACTCTGTACAAACATGTAGTTTGCTTAAACTAATCTAAATGAATCTGAATGTGCATTTGTATTACTTTATACTTAACTAAATATTAATAAATACATATTTTTAACATTTGTGGCTGCTGGCAAACATAAACTCTTTCTTTTAATCTGTCACATCTACAGCATTCAAAGGTCAAACTAAAGCACTTCTCAGTGGGTTCATAGATTTCCAGGTCAGCTTAGTCTTTCTGAAAACATTAAGCTTACAACACATACACACAAACTGCTTAAACAACTTATTTTAGACATAAATTCATAAAGAAGTGTTGATTTCCAAGTCAAACCACATCCATTACTTCAAAGAGTGAAAACGACTTGATATCCAAGGGTTTTCCCTTTTTGCCACGAGTCCACCACAAGTCCAGAGATTAAGAGGATTGTGTGTGTTTGAAATGAGCGGGGTTCTGAGAGGTCCTTTTCCATATCTTCCAACAATGTCTTTAAATAACATTTAAAACATTTTACATTTTAATGACAGCTGCTGTGATGCGTAAAATGGCACCAAATGTGCGTAAAATGATGTGGAGAGGAAGGCAGGCGCACGAACAGAAACTAATGTCAGAGGTCTGGAATATTGATACAGCTTCTGGGCTCTGTTAAGGAGGCATTTTCAAAAAGAAGCAGAGATTTACTTCCCCACCTCGTCGAGCACTTTGCGGTTGAGCTGAGCCTGCTCTCTCTGGCTCTCCATCTTGGCCATTTGGATCATATTCCTCAGCAGGTGGAAGGTCAGGTCGATGGAGAGCGGCGGCTCTTCGCTGCGTTTCAGCAGCTGCGCCGCGGTCCTCATAGCCGCTTCCTCCGCCTCCTCGCTGTCTTCTTCTGGCGGGAGCAGGTGGAGACGATCCGGGTTCCTCCTCTGGAGAATCCTCATGATGTTTTCGCCCAGTAGATCGGAGGCGGCGTTGTCCCCGGCGGCAGCCGCTCTGAGGAGCACCTCGTCCAGTTGCTGCGTTTGAAGGCGACCGCTGCCATTCATCCAGCCAGGGAAGGTGCGCGGTCTGCCGGCGGCTGGACGGAGGTGTGATGACAGGAGGACCGAAGAGAGCAGCAGGAGAAGGGAGACTGGCTTCATGTCCTGCAAGAAAATGAAACATTTAAGATGACATTCAGGTTTAAAAGTACGTTTCATAGTGTATCTTGGAAATGTTGTGTTTTATTTACATTCTCTCTGAGCTAAGCGTGACATTCATACACTTTTAAAACTTTAAAGTTTGGTTTGGGTCGTGATTCGGCAGATGTAAAGTCTCATGTTCGCTCCAAAGGCAAAATAAATGTTATCTGTCAATCTGATGGAAAACCTAAATCTTCTAGAACATTTACTTGAACTGGAATTAAAATTACAAAAGAATATTTAATGGCAACATTTTCTTTTGTAGCAAAAGATTGTTCAAGCTAAAGCGCATAAGATGACGAGCACCTCACTGCGCGGTTATTAAAAAGTTTAAATGATGAACAAAACTTTAGACTGAATGAAAGAACTACTGTTCTTACTTTACTGTCTCCAGATGCTGCAGCTGGACTTTGCGGTCGGCCGGTGAGATTCAGCAGAGTCTGAAAAGTCCCTGTGAGCGGAGACTAGAGGGGACCGGAGGGTTTTATACGTCCTGCCCGCTCCTTTGACGTCAATGTGAGCACAGATAGCGCATTGGAAACCGGACAACTATCGAGACGCAAAGCACAGAAGTCCCGAGGGACAGCTGGGGAAGCTGTGATGGACGGCGAATAAAGGACGTGATTTTTTTTTTTACAGCTTCATTTCTTTTTCATCCTTGGTGGGTCATCAAGTTTGATGAGGTAAACTCACAGGGGTACAGGAGGAAGGTGCCAATAGGTGTGGGATTTCTGGGGCGATTCAGGAACCTGCCCAACTTTTTATTCTTATATTATCAGAATTATTTTGTTGTGCGTGATTATGTTTTTTCTTTGCAACCCGCACTGCCTTAAATTCTCTCTTAAATATGAATAATCTGAATAATAATAATATGAATCAAAATCTGTGAAGAGCCTGTCTCCCTGCACTGCATTGCTAAAGGGCTATTTCACTTTCAGAAGTTCAAATGAAAGAATTAGAGGTGAATTAGAGGCAGAAACTAAGCGCTGAAGTGATGCAAGAAGATGTAAAAGACAATAAATCAGCATTAATTCAGCTCACATTCACCTGCCTGAAGTTAAAACTTTATTTTTCACCAGGCTGTGCTCTAAAGCAAAGTATTGCTTTGGCCAAATGAGACAAAGAAATGACTTTTAAAGATTAAATAGAAGCTGTGAACATGAAAAACGTCTTTAAACTGCAGGCATGTCATGTGCCTGCCTGCTTCAAGTCCTCCACCATAATCCCTGTCCCCAAGAAACCTAGGATCACTGGACTAAATGACTACAGACCCATGGCTCTGACATCTGTGGTCATGAAGTCTTTTGAGCGCCTAGTTCTCTCCCATCTCAGGACCCTCACGGCCCCCCTCCTGGACCCCCTGCAGTTTGCATATAGAGCCAACAGGTCTGTAGACGACGCCATCAACATGGCCCTACACTTCATCCTGCAGCATCTGGACTCCCCAGGAACCTACGCCAGGATCCTGTTTGTGGACTTCAGCTCTGCCTTCAACACCATCCTTCCAGACCATCTCCGAGACAAGCTTTCCCAGATGAATGTGCCTGATCCCATCTGCCGGTGGATCACTGACTTCCTGACGGACAGGAAGCAGCACGTGAGGCTGGGAAAGAATGTCTCGGACTCCCGGACCATCAGCACCGGCTCCCCTCAGGGCTGTGTTCTTTCTCCTCTGCTCTTCTCCCTGTACACCAACTGCTGCACCTCCACCCACCAGTCTGTCAAGCTAATCAAGTTTGCAGATGACACCACCGTCATTGGGCTCATCTCGGACGGGGACGAGTCTGCCTACAGGAGAGAGGTTGAACGTCTGGTGTCCTGGTGCAGCCACAACAACCTGGTGCTGAATGCCCAGAAGACAGTGGAGATTATTGTGGACTTCAGGAAGCACACAGCCCCACTCCCCCCCATCATCCTGACTGACACCCCCATCACCTCTGTGGACTCATTCCGCTTCCTGGGTACCACCATCACCCAGGACCTGAAGTCGGAGCCCACCATCACCTCCGTCATCAAGAAAGCCCAGCAGAGGATGTACTTCCTGAGGCAGCTGAAGAAATTCAACCTGCCAACACGGACGATGATGCAGTTCTACACTGCAATCATCGAGTCCATCCTCACCTCCTCCATCACCGTGTGGTACGCTGGAGCCACTATCAGGGACAAACAGAGACTGCAGCGTGTTGTGCGCTCTGCTGAGAAGGTGATTGGCTGCAGACTCCCATCTCTGCAGGACCTGTACACCTCCAGGACACTGCGGCGTGCAGCCCGGATCTCAGCTGACCCTTCTCACCCTGGACACAGTCTGTTTGACCTGCTCCCCTCAGGCAGGAGGCTCCGGTCCATTCGCACCAGAACCTCTCGCCATAAGAACAGTTTCTTCCCCTCTGCTGTTGGACACATGAACAATAACCATATGACTGTTCCCACCACTAACACATGACCCTACGCTGTGTCACTGCATCATTCCATGTTTGGCACTGATCACCACCTGCACTCATGTATATATCTTTCAACGTAGCACTCTTAATTCTTATCCCTACTTTTATTTTTTTCCATGTCTATTTAAGTGCTATTTATGACACTATGTTTGCACTGAAGCACCGCAGCAATTTCCTAATGTTGTAAACCTGCTCAACATTTGGCAATAAACCCCATTCTGATTCTGATTCTGATTCTAAAGTCGGACTGAATGGGTGAGGGAGCTGTCTATGGTGCTGAACCTTCACGGGATTATTAGTAAAAGCTCACTTTTTATACCAGTCAAACCAGAATATAAAGAAATCCATAGTACATGTTATTTACTCTGAGTGAGTCACAGAGCTGCATAGTTAAATATTATGAATCACGTAAATAGGGGACAAAAGTAAATAAGGCCAAACACAAGTTTACATCCTCAAGTTCAACTTTTCCTTTTACAGACCTGAAACATTTCCCAGACTCACACTTAGCTATTCTTAATACACTGCACATTACATAAAGGTGGTCTGGCATAATCACAACAAAGTTTTCTTCTTTTAAAACACTTCAAATACTTGGGGTTGTTAGCTCTGTGTGGACTTGCTGTTCCCTTCTTTTTTAAAGAGGGAGATTATTTTTAAAGGAGCAGCAATTGTATTTCCTGTATTTGCATTTCCTCTGATTGATTAAACAACTCAGTTGTTTGACTCAATTCACTGTGAGCTAAACAAACCGACTTCTATGGTGTTAAATCATGATAGTAGATGAAATTAAAGAAGAAACTTAAAGAAGTCTAGTTTCTTTTCTTTCTAATCTCCTTAGATTACCTATAACATACACAGACAGAGATGAAATGTACTCCCTAAATGTTATCTTTGGGTTCTACAAATTTAGACAATAAGTTATAATATGGGAATCAAAAGAGCATTTTTGTGCTTTGACACACAACAATGCCTGCAAGCAACAGCCTGTAGAACAGTTTGATAAAGAAAATTTGTAAATATCATCTTTCATATGAAACTGTTGCTGTTTTCACTTTTTCTTCAGGACAAACATGAAAATGAGGAGAAAACGACTTCTTTCAAACACTTTGAGGTCACAAATTATGTAAATCCACACAAATTATGAGCCAACATCAGTAACTTCAAATTACAGATCAGATCTCATTTTGATCACAGATGTCAGCCCCATCACACACTGTTTTCAGGTTGCGCTGCTAAAAAGCCTACACACTGTATCTTCATTTAATTACTGGGCCTTAATTCTCAAACACAGCGAGCCTGGGAGATGAATTAAAAAAATGAAATCCAGCTTTCTGGGGAGAGGCTCATTTCCCTCAGGCAGGCGGTGGGGATATTTGGCAGATTTTCAATCGATTCGTCAGACGTTTTCCGCTTGTTTTTCCCTGATATGGACCATGAGTGTGTGCGTTTGTGTGTGTGGGGGGTGGAACAAAAAAAAAGAAAATTTGTGCAGTTAATTTGGTTGGCAGCCCAGCTCAGCAGCCTCCACATCTCCCTCCAAACAAACAACCCCCACCCCATCCAAAGCAAAGTTAGCGAGGTCAAACACACCACAGACTCATAAACTCAACTCGTGTAAAACTTTATTAGCTCTTACACCAGACGTGACCTTTAATTATCAAAAATGTGCCCATTATGGATAAAGCGATTCTTCATATCCTGAAAAAGGGGAACGCAGCACTGACATGATCCTGGGTTATGTTGCGGATTAGTGGTGACTCTTCAGCAGCTACAGAACAAATGTGACGCTGACTGTTAAAGGAACAGTTTGACGTCTGAGTAAATATGACTGTCCTCGCACAGAGAAGACTGATCTCACTCGTGCTTTTATGACACGTTATGTTAGTGTTGCATTAATGTATTTGCACTTGCATAGCAGTTTTCTCTCCTTACTGAACACTCAGAATGCTTTAGACTAGAGGAAACAAACTCCCGTTTATACAATGGTTTATTCTGTTCACTTTATTTTAAATGCTTTCTTGGGGTGAGGCAGCAGCAGTGTGAACCACTGGACCACAGTGATAACCAACCCAATAAAAGACTGGAAACAGGAGTAAACAGCTGCCTTGCTAACAACCACGATTTTAAAGCAAGTATGTAAATCTGAGTATAAATGTCTGACAACAACTGTCCAGTTGACCGTTTTCTGTTTCCAGCCTTTAAAATAGGATAAGCTTGGTGGTTGCAGACACCAGAGACGTATTGAGCTTGTATCATTCAACTCTCTGCAAACTATTCCTTTAACATTATGTTAAATAAGATAAGGAACAAGGCTCTTTCTTTACATAGCCATGATGTTAGATTAGGTACTTTAACCACAGGAACCTCGACCAACAAAATAAACTCAAAGCAGATAAGAGTTGGTGTAATCTGAGTGAAGACAAACTGTGGCATCTTGTCCATTTATATCAGCTTTTTCCTGAGATCTGTCAAATGTAGAAGAAAAGTAGAGACAGCTGACACAACCTCACCTGCTTGCAAACTTCACAGAGGAAAGGAGACAGTCTGAAGATGTCAAATCTGCTGCAACACTTCTCGAATGTAGAAAAACGTCACTACTCTGATTTTTTTTTAAAAGAAAGAAAAAGGCCCCAAGCCAAATGAATTTAATCCAGTAATGCAGCTTTGTAAATGCTGCAGGAGGTTTGACCTCTTCGTCTGTCAAATTAGGGGGAAATGAAGTAAAAGATGAGGCAGGTTTAGACAAAGCAAAAAAACACAACTATGTAAACTAAAATCACATTATTAGAAACTCTGGAATGCACTTAAAATATCTGACTAGAAGTCCATTATAGAAAAAAACCAACACATTACAAAAACAATGATGTCAATACACTAAAGAGATTAGAAAAGTTTCCTTTGTGAGCAATAGGTGTTAATGTATGAGTGTGTATGTGTGGATACACTGCAGCACCACCGCCAAATCCCATTTCCATAAATAAGAAACTTTCACAGACATTTCTGCAAATGCAAGTTTGACTTTCAAGTGTGAATTTGTCACTCGGAGTAGACGAGCCGTTTCTCCCGACCTTTACGCGTGACTCAGTCACAGCTTTACACATTGGAAATACCAGCAGACTAAGTAGCCTAAAGTAAGTTACGCCCATGTCACACACACTACGAATGAGTGCAAAGTAATCATCAGCGAGAACGACACAGGCTGGACTTGTGAGCGTCCTTCACATCTTATTGGCCTTCCAGGTCAGGTAGGAGTTCCAAGCAACAGCAACGACCTGGACGACAGCCAGCCTGCAAGGAGGACGAAATCTGATGTGTCTGGTTTGGATGCAAGTCGGAGAGTTTCATAAAGACGGAAATAAAGGCTTTCTGAGACAATTAAAGTTGGTTTCATGTGACATTTTCACAAGTGAAACAAATGATGTCTTATTTAGACGCAGAAGTAGTAAAACTACAACTTCAAAACATGTTTTCAGGTTTAAAATAATCCACTAAGATCAGACAGAGTATGTATCCTAAAAGTGCAGAAATGACTGTGTTAAAGCAGTCGAAATGTAAAAATAAAACCCTTAAGATTTGACTCTGTACACAAGCTTCTTCTGCTCTCACTAACCTTCAAATATGATCAGAGCTCACTGCCTGCATGCTAATGAAGCCATCAAACTCTCACCTGTGGTGCAGAGGGATGAAGTAGAAGTTGGCAATCTGGACTGGAGGCCAAAGCTGAAACAACCAGGAAACATTCAACTGATCAGCGAAACATATTCTGAAGAGATAAAAAGAGAGATTACACTGAACACTTACATAGTAATTAGAGATCAGGGCATCTGTGTAGTCCTGTGAACACAGAAAGAGAAATATTATCATGTCGGTACCATCTGAAATTACTTTAATGAAAAACATTCATGCTAAACTCAATTTATTACGAAAACAATAGAAAGGAAATGGTTATTTTGCTGCTTTCTTTTTCAGGTTCTCGTATCGTCTTCTGTTATAATCAGAGCATCACGCTCCTCTCCACTCCTCTAAAACCCCAAATAAACAAACATGGTCCTGACAAAAGTTCAACATGAGGTTTCAAATGTGAAGTTATTGTGTTAAATTAAGCAACTCTAAAACATAATTTACTATCCAAGAAAGAAGAACTATTTCTTTATTAGCTAGCTCTTCATGTGGAAATCAGAGGACGTCCAGAAGAAATGTGACACTGTCCCGTGAGCCTGTAAGAGAAACTCTGTTACAGATTCTAAACATACTTTCTTTTAATAAAAAGTAAACTAACTCAACATCAAAACAATCCCATTAAAGATGTGATTTGGTCCACAGTTAGCAGCACAGATTGTTTTACATAATTGAACAAAGATCTGTTTGTTTCTTTGTTCCTTCATCAAGCTCCTGTTCATGGATGAATATTTTATTTCACATTCACTGCCACAGATCCAAGCTTCTGGCCCCTGAGATCATCAGTTAGATCGTGGATGAACGAGTGTCAGAAGACTTCCTGTCCACCTACCACTGCAGACACAGAGTACATTAATTCATGAAAGCTGCACTCCTCTCCCTCAGCCTAATAAAAAAAAAAAAAGACAAAAATCTTAAGAGGAAACTTTTAGTTGTATTTAAAAGACAGAAGTAAAGTGTTTCTCCACGCAAACATGACGGACAAACTCGTGACCTCCTGCTTAGGTACGAGGTTCAGCCCTGCAGCGTTTTCCATCAGAACAGTTGAAGCTGCCGGTGGGGGAGGAAGTGAGGAATGCTGATGTGCTCAAACTACAGCTGGTGAGTAGTTTCTGTCCAAACGGAAGGTAAACTGTATGCATGAACACCTTCATCAGCCACACATAAACACACTTTATTTCACTCATTTTGTTAAAACAAGAAAAATGTATTTACATTGTTACAATAAGTAAATAAATATGACGTGTTAATATATTGCTATATTGAAACTTCAGAGTAAAGGTTATTTAACATAGTTTCCTTCTGCAGTGAAACAAAGAGCTTCACTTATTTATTTGACACAACATTTATCCACCTGTGTCTGCAAGTCGATTACAGGCTGTGCTGTCAGCACGCTGTCTGATCTATGAAATAAAGCATGCTGCCCTCCTCCACCATCGCCATTCATTGAAGTTAATCTGAAATTTATACAAGTTAAAGTTGGATTCGTGCAAGCGTTCATGTAGCCACTGCAGCATATTTACAGGTAGGCCCACATTTTTTTGGACACTGACACAATTGGCTGTAACTCCTCTATATTTAATCAAATGTCTGCTTTTAAAGCCCTCATTCATCAGATAACCCTAAATTCAATATACTCTAAAACCCTGACAATACTTTTACAGACCTAACTGGATATTACAGACGATTTGTGTCTGAAGTCTGCGTGTATTGTCTTAAAGCCCTTTGAATCATTGCTCTGACGTTAATGTGACAAAAATGATGCTGACAATATACCTAAACTTGCACATACCATTTAAAGAAAAAAGAAAAGGCTTCTTTTATTTGTTCCCTTATTTGACGTGGTAGAGCTCAGCAAAAAGATTATGAATTATACTTAAAGAAATGTTTTGGCGTGAGTGCGTCGTGTAGTTTAATCATGTTGTTATGCTGGCGATGCAACCTGAAGGTAGAAATCAGGTGTTTGTTCTTAATAAGCAACTTTCTCTCTCAAACACACGATATTACAAAACACACACACCGAGAAAAAAACCCAACCTGTCTACTTAAAGGTCACCCTGACATCTCCTGGCATATAAAACCAACAAGCCAATGTTCCAGCTATAATATTTTTCTGCCTTTTTTCCAGGGTGAAAACAGTGTTTTAATTACGGTCAAACAAGCTAGTTTGCCACCTGGGGTGAAATTACGTCAATGTCTTTACCCATACATGACGGGACCTTTCTTACCTCTTCTAGGAGCTTTGTAGGATGCAATAAATATGAAGTTTTGTTGTAAAACTTTAGTGAAATACTAAACCCCAAATTCAGCTAAATTATTCATTAAAAATGATCTAATAAGATTGTCTAAACATTCAAGTTTTAGGATCCAGGTCTTCTCAGGGCAGCACGTGGAAGCTAGATTTGTGTTTGCACTTTGCACACTGTACTGTATATGCAACATCTAACACAGGTCACACTTTTCTGCTCTTCCTGTCTTTACACTGTGCAGAACATTATGAATGTTCAGACTCTGATCAGTTACACAGCACAGCATGTGGTCTGACCCTGACATCGTGGAGTTGATCTTGGAAGAGAATGACGGCAAACGGAACAACATGCTTCAAAACCCCAACCTGCCAAGTGCCTCGAAAAACTGTGCAGAGATAAAGTTGTGATGTTTGAAAAACAGAGCCTCACACTTCTCACCTGTTTTTCTCCAGCGTACTGTGTTTTATTTTTGAGTAATGACCAAGACTCTGACCAAACAGTTGCAGGTAAAAAGCAGAACAGGTAAACAAGAGAGGCAAAGCTGCGACTGGAACTCTGTCCAGATTTATCAATCACAGCGGCTGTTTGGTCAGAGGCTCCATTCATTTTCATCTCACATTTCCTCAGTGCCAGACCCCGTTGTAACGAGCGCATTTGTCATTTATTTTCTGTCCTTTGTGACATTTACCGGGTTGGCCTTTCAGGTCTGCGCCTCTCCTTTTGTAAATAATTGATGGTGATCAGCAGCATGTTGGGAAAGCAAGGCGGCGACGGGCGTTTGAGCAGCTGGCACAAGATGACAGTTAGCTCTGACCTGGCATACAAACACACACTCGCACACGTATATATGAAGGTATGAGTCACACTGGTTATTTCCACACTCCCTCCCTCCCTCTCTCTCTCGCCTCTTCCTCCATCACAGGAAATAGTTTCCAATAATAATGAGAGGTGAGTGTTGGAGGTCAGATACTGTAGCTACGATGAAAACCAAACTTCCTCTCTGTGTACTGTCGTTTACCTGAGCTGTGTGCGTGCAGGAAGCTTACTGCTCTCTGACCAGTTTGTTCGTCTCAGGTTTAGTTTTAGTGCTTAAAAAGGTCAAATTCATGCCACACAATGACGACTGTAAAACTCTACACACGAAGAACAAAGAAAGGAGGGTTCGACGAAGACTTTGCATCTGAAATCTGAATCATAGATTCTTTTTTCTATGTATTTAAATGCAATTTTAGGGTAACACAAAGTAATTTATCTGTGCAATTCAAACTGATACCTTTCAGGCTTTGGATAAACCTGTTTTTACGTGACGATGTAACATTTATAAATAAAAAATGAGCTGAAGACACATCAGGTCAAACTCTAACCTTTTACCTCAAGTGGAGTTTTTCAAATTGATCAACGTCACCTGGAAGATTTTCCACATCACTACAATACTGATGGACTCATTCAACACAGGGTTAAAGGTGACCATTAAAAATGGTCAGAAAAATGTCAAGCAACTGTACCAACCCCCAGTTTATTGCCCTAACTGCTACCAAGCTTCTTTTTGAGGCTCATTAATGCCCTTTTTCAGACTTACACTTCACAAGGGTCAAAGGGTGAGAGACACATGACACAGAGTTATTTCTAGTGTTTTGCATGTTATTTCCCATTTTACACTGGATTGTTTTTCCGCTGGGTAATGATGTTGGGAATGAATCACGACAGGGTACTGAAATAAAACTCACTCACCCTCCTGAGCTTGGTGACGTTCTCCTCGACTGTCAGTCCATTCAGCGCGCCAGAGATGCAGAGGAAGGCTCCCAGAAAGCACGGCGCAAAACACAGCTGTAAGGAAACAAACCAAAAAAACAAGAAGAAGAATCATAAGTTAATCATAAGTGTAACTGCTGTGGCCTAAATCAGCAGATTTCAGGTCAGTTTTATTTAAAAAGCTCCCCTCTGGCAGTGTGACATCAACCTAAACTGAGCAGTAAACGTGCAACCTAAAAACAGAACATGACTTTTGATTATGAGAAATTGGGTGATAAATATCTAATTAATCTACTTGTGACAAAACATTTTCCTGCAGCACATCCGGAAAAGGAAGTCTTTAAAGAAACATCATGGAGGATGAAATCTTTCCTTCGCTGTCATTCTTCTTTTTGTCTTACTTTCTTGATGTTTCATTTCCTTCGATTGGATTTTTTTTCCGAGGATCTTGGGATGCTTAGCTGCTACTCCATAGAAGCTGATGGAGTCCAGAAACAAAGTAACAAACTGAGTCTATAACTAAGTAATAAAATACATACCAGTGATAATCTAAGAAATCTGAAAGACTGAGGTTAAACTGTTCCTAGTATGAATCTTACATGAACAGTCACTCGACGCTACAGCTGCATCACCTTAAATCTTTCAAGTGCTGCTGTTTGTTATGCACACTGAGGTGAAGCGAGCAGCGCTGACAGTGCGACTGGATCACTATTCAAGCGTGCAAGTGAACCCTTTGCTCCAGTAAATATTTTATTCAGTAACAAGCAGATACTGCTTTTTTTTTTTTTTTTTTAACATTGTGCTCTGCTGCAGTTTCACTGAAACACAGCAGGGGGCAGCATGAAGCTACCAAAAATGACTCGTTTTTAGACATTTACAGAAAAGTTGCATTCCAAGTTTATGCTATATAATTTTATTGATATGTTTGTGTTCCTTAATCTAAAGTTAATGATTCATTCAGAAAGCATGAGGTACAGATTATAGTTATGTGCAACTAGTCGACTGAACATTTAAACGTTGCAGCTTTTGCTACTCAATGCCAAAAATGATAGTCAGTTATATTCAGCAATATTCTTATTCTATTAAATTACGACAGGAATTCCTGGTTCAAAGTTGTTCTACCACCATCGGCCACTCCCTGGGGCTGAACCCTGTTTCCTCTCTTTCTATGAATGAAGCAGTAAATAAACAGAGGCTTAAACTAAAAAGATGACAGCTGTTCTGCAGCACTTATAAATCAATCAATGCAAACTAACTGTATATCAAGCTTTGTCAGAATAAACTGGAATATAACTAAGCAACCGAAGTCAGATGTAGTCAAACTGCACCTGCAACTCTTAACTAATCTGACATCACATGTGTTTGAAACATTATACAAAGTAAACAACATTTCAAGTATGTTCTGCTTTAGATAGTTTCTTAGGTTTTTCTATCAATTAGGCTATTAAATCTTTTTTTTGGCTGTCTCATTTAAACAACTAAATGAGCAACTACAAAATACCAGTGCTACCACTCAGCACCCTAGTAGATACACCTAAGGTATTAATTTGAAAATCCTCTGTGACTTCCTTCTTGAGTTATCGCATTCACAAACGTGGGTGTCCGCACCGCCCGCTCACCCTGTAGATGACAATGATACCCCACCAACCTACAGCTGAGGGGCAAAAACTGGAGCTCTGTTGCATAACTCAGCCTCTCCACTCAAAAGCTTCACAAAAAGGGAAAACAGTCTGCTAACAAGAGTTTCCTCCCATCAGGACAACAAAGACTCATCTGTCAGTCAAAACGATCTCAGCAGTCAGGCTTCATCCACTCTGTTTGCCACAACTAACAAGCTCAGTGCGAGTGGCAAATACACACTTACACACAGAGAGCTGTTTTTATTGCTGAGCTGGTGTTCGGTTTGCTTTGCTGAGAAGAAGAAGAGGAAGAAGAGGAAGAAGAAGACGACCATTAAGGGTCCTTAAGATGCTCATCTCACCTGGTCGACCAGCATTTTCTTCATGGCAGCGCTTTTGGTTCCTCCAACAACCAGTCGGTCCAAAACCTTGTACCAGCTGCCGATGACAGGGCCCTTTATTGCAACAGAAATAAAATTACTCTTGAAATCCCCCACTTAATTCTCTTCTAATATCTTTAACTGCAATGGAAGCAGAAGACCGATGATGGATTTCATGAAAAATAAAAACATCAAATCTTTGCTTTTTGGTTTGTGCATTAAATACTCAGCCATTTATTCACAATGAACTCACAAAATGAACCAAAGTTAACAACTTGCTATGTGAACTATACAAACCTTTGTGTCTAATTGCAATTTTCTGTAAATGTGTGTCCTTCACAAATCAACACAGGTCCACAAGAGAGAAACTGACACTGACATGGAGTTTGTTCAAAATCAGTCAAAATTTAACAATATTTCTACAAGGTGCAATCACAAAGTTCTAAATTGCTGCTGATAAAATTAAAAAACATGACCTGGCTTAGATTTGGGTTCTCTCCTCAGACTGCTGACAGCTCAGCTGCTGTTTTCAGATCACTCCTCCTCAAAGTCACATTGTTGTGTCCATAAAACTACAGAGTACTTCTTGAAATCAAATTCTCCAGCTTTTATAACACCACTGTGGGCTGTGATCCTCGTTGGCCAGATCAAGGAAAGTATTTATTAACAAACCCATCATACTTGCTAGTTTTGGCCCACTGCAACTCCTTCCTGTTCCCAAAATAAAAGTTACAAAGATGGACTGACATAGTGGGGAACCAAGGAAAGTATAAGACTCCAGCTGAACACCAAACAAAAAACAGATGTCCAGAGGTGCAAAAAAAGATGATGTTGAAGATGAGACTGGCTAAAAATCAAGTATTTTTTGTTTGTTTGGGGGTTTTTTATGTGCCGAGTCCTGTAACTCTGTGTTTGCATCTTGCAGAAGATGCACAAGTAACAACAGAACAGGGAATTCTTCTCCACTACCAAAAAATACAAAACTTAGGCCATAAAGGTACAAAAATAGTGTTTTATCAAATTTTTACATTAAAAGTTTTACATTTTAAATTAATGTCCAATTTTAAAAACATTTTCCAAAAGAACTCAGCAGCTTTCTGTCAACAGCTTCCCTCCTTAAATGGAAGCACGAGCAGGCTGGCTGAAGATAAACCGAATTCAACCAACAAATGGATGCATTATTTATGTGAAGGAGAACGATACATGATGCATGAATATAGGTGCCAATAAACATGTGTCTCAAGTCCTGTGTGTGCTGAATAGCCACCCTCCAGACAAGACTAAATATCTATACATCTTGCGTGTATATTTTTGTACGATGGAGGAGCTTCAGATAATTACGGAAACATAAATAAACTTTGCCTTCGTCACAGCGACGTCAGAAAGAAATGAGCTACTTGGAGGGCGAATTGTGCAGCTGTCACAGTTAGTGAAATACTGATGAATTAAACATACAAAGACATGAATGAGTGGTATACAACAAGTAACACAGATCAGACAAGTACATCATGAACACACACACTTAAAGTCATTAATTACAGATGCACAAACAAGCAGGAATCTTTTTTTTTCCATGAACACAATAATTTTGCTTTATATTAACTTCCTCAATTTAAACAATTAACCAGACAGTAAAAACCTGTGGCAACATTTCTTCTTCCAGGGAGCCACACTGACATGGATCGAATCAACGAAAACACATCACGCAGTTTAAGTTAAACTCTAAATTTGCACAGCACAGTGTTGTACAGTGTGTTATCTGCACAGTAGAAGGCCTGCCTCTGTATGTTTAAAACTTTGTTTTAAAATGTTGACTTTGTTTTACAAAGGTGCTCATTTGGTGCCCTCTGAGGTGGCAAAATAAATCTTACAGAAAACCTTCCATATTGTAAATCCCCTACTGCATTATATCATAGATAACTAGTTAGCACTATGTAGCATAACACACAATTTCGGGACACAGCATTTGGGAATGACTGCTGTGAGTAACTGTGGTTGTCTATAATAAAGAAGCATGATTCAGTGGTTGAGTTTGGGAACGTTTCTGTATGAAATGACTTGGAAGTGTCAGCATAGCGACCACAATAACAAATGTATGAATTTTCCAAATCCTTTGTTTCCCTTTAGCAGAGGACACACTGAACCATCATTTATAAAAGAAAAGGAGATAATGCCTCCCATGATAACAAATTTTAAACACATTTGATTCTATGATGCCGTTTTTGTGTCTTGGTGAGCACTAATTACTGTTTTAAATGCTTAACATAATGACCCGGGTATGCACCGACAGGCATCACAAAAATGGCTGCTGAGAGGCTAGACTTGCTTTCATATGAACTAAAATATTATTCTATTTCACCATGATTCACACAGTTTCTCTAGATCTAAAAAAAAATCAAGCATGTAACACCTTTTTAACAAAATAAAATCAAAAGTATTTAGAAAATTTTAAAAAGTAAATGAACTGAGAGTCAGAAGGATACTTACCACAAAGAAGAAACCAATACTCATCATCTTAGCCGTCCTCTGCACGTTGTGGTTAGCCAATCCTCTCCTCTCGATCAGCTGCTGGGAGATGACATCACCGACACCTACTAAAGACCCTGGAGGTCAAACAGAGTTGATACTGCATCTCAGTCCCCTGAGCACAATCTTCTACAGATATGATCCGTGCAGACATGTTACTATTCCTGCAGTGAGAATCTGATTAGGCAGCACTCTTGTAATTACTACATAATAACCACAAATATGCCAAAAAATGTATTCAAAGAATCAACTTTACTGTTAATATTGAAAATAATGTGTTAAAATACTTTATAAGCCTTCCAAAATTAACAAAAGCTCCCAACCAAATGTGAACTACTAAAAAAATCTGCATTGTCTTAAAGAGAGATCAGCTGAAGTCAAACTCGACCTGGAAAAAAGGAAAAGTTTCTTGAGATCAAATTTTAACACAACTTGTGATAAAATGCTGCCACCCAGTGGTGAAAGTTTAAGTGACATTTTGCAGGGGGCGTTTACAAAAAGTATCTTTAAATGCAACAAAACAGTCCAAAAGTACAAACTCCCATCCGAGTTCAACTTGGCGATGGTCACGCAATGTGTCCCTCAAACAGACTCAGTTGTTTTTCTTCTCTGTAATTTATCTTATTTATACGAACAAATGAGATTTCATCACCGAGCTCTTGTCTTCATTTGTTTCACACTGTTTATTAGCAGGCATTAAAGGGTTGTCACCAACAAGCCACCATTAACTCATCATCATTGTGTTTTTACTTTGAACTTGGCACCATCCATGAATTTCCTGAGTCACTGCTAATTTTTTATTTATAAACCAATTTTAGACAAACAATCCTGCTTAACACTGCAGAGATTTCACAGAGGTCCTCTTCAAGTCTTCTGTTTGTTTCTAACAAAAATCCTTTAAAAAAAATAATAAATTGGTCCAGCAACTCATTTAAAGGCCTTAATATCTCCAGCTTGAGTCAGGACCTCAGTAAGCTCTGTGGTAAATTACTCCACTTATTAGCTTTTCACTTTATTATAGTGGGCAGCTAAAACTTCTTGGGTTTGGTACAGACGTGTCACCTCTCATCCATGAAGCTTCTTCAGTTCTAAAGAAAAATGGTGGAGAATCCTAAACATTTAAGTCCTAGTGAAAGTTGTGCCCCTTGGAGGCAGCCCCGACGGTCGTTGACCAACTACTGATTTATGCTTCAGCAGGAAATCTACACCACAGTTATGTAATCACAGTAAACCCCTCTGAACCCCTGTGCTGTAACCTGACGTGCACCTACCTGCAGATGTAACTACATGTTAGGTCGATGCTGGCTGTTCAGCTCCATTGATTAGGAATAATAATCATAGTATAAATACAATTGTCAGCTGATTAGACGTCAGCTGGACGTAATGGAATAATAATAAGATAAACTAAATTCATGTGTCATAACATGTAGTTATAATAAGAAATTCATGATGTGTCAACACTAACCTCAAATCTTTCAATAAATTTGGGTTGGTTTTTTTTCCCCCTTTCTTTTTTTGTAGGAAACTGAATGCAAACTGAAATTAAAAACTTTGAAAATGCATGAAGACTGTCAATAGGGAAACTGATTTTTCTTTTTTTAAATTCCTCAGAGAGGCTCCTTTTAGCTGCTCTAGCTGCAAGGTCAAACCTCTGCCTCTATCTAGTGGCGACTAAATAGTACTGCAAACAGTACTTTAAAACTACAGCCTTCTGAAAAAAGTAAAGGGTTAATGCAACACTAACTGCTTAGGTTAGTTCATTTACATCTGAAACTTGCTCCAATGTGTGAATCCACCAGAGCTCTAAAAGCCATTTTCAACGCTATGAAATCCAAAAGTGCTACACAACAGTTACAGAAATATTTTTGGTCTAATACCTGCATCATATTAAACTCATCAGCATGCTTTAGCTCTCTGTATCACGTTTTAGACATTTTGGGCAAACAGAGTTCAATTCAAATGTTTTTGTGTGTGTGTTAAATCAATATATTTATGGTTTCGTCTGGATGTTCTGATCACTTATCCTGTAAAAATATATGCAAACTTGATGTTCTCATGAGTATGTACGACTCTACAACCTTCTTGAATAGATGTACATATCATACACATATTATTGATTCTTTTTTCATTTGCTTTTATTCCTGATCACAGTACAATGACCTTTAGCCTGTGTCTATTTGTACACTAAACTGGAGCAAAGGTTTGTAAAGTCAACCAGAAGCTGAAACGGGACCCTTCATTTTATTTTAATCAACAAAGGTCAGTGTATGGTGTACCCAACTGCACCTTCTCATGTGACATCTGTCTGCAGCTTTTCTACATTTACGTTTGCGCATTCAGCGTGTAACTTATTTTTATGTGCAGTGACAAGGTTGCCCTACCCGCTGTCACTATCTGGACTGTCCAGGGGTATTTAGTCATCAAGACCTGGTAGCCTCTCCAAAGGCCTGCCATTCCTCGTCCTAGGAAGAAAGAAAAATAAAAGCTTGTTGCAAATGCAGACTTTTCTGCTCAATCACCCCGCCCGCCGGTTGTAACGTGATTCAAATCAAGTGATACCACTAACAAGTTCCGTTAAACTGTCCATTAGTGATTGCCCATTAGTGTAAACTTCGGGCTTTTTTAAAAATTATTTCAGGGTTTTAAAACACTTAAATGTATCCAAGACCTATATCGAAGAGGTTAGCTCACTCTTTCAAATTCAGTCAAACGGCTAGCTAATCCTCTCCATTCAGTTACATCACACTTATGGTCAACTGCTGACTCAAAGTTAACATGTTATTAAAGTATTCGTGTTTCGGTAAATTTTGTCAATGCCGAATTCTAACACTGGGTCTAACATTTTCTCTCAAGCTACCGAAGTTGTTAATAGATGTCTAGTTTTACGACAGCTTAGATTAACTGTAAAATCTATTTTTTTTTATGACGTTTGGCTTGAGGCTCGGTCTCGTGCTGGCTGGCGAAGCTAACGTTGCACGGAACCTACGACTTGCACAGTGCGTCATTAGCGTCTCTAAATCACAGCGCTAACTTTTAATCACTCGTTTAGCTTACGAAACCAAACTAAACTGCACTCCTAACACACTGTAGCAACTCACAGTTTAAATCAAGAATAACGAACTGCTGAGTCTTTCATCGTTTCTGTAACTTTCCGTTTAACATTATTGCAGCTGCTGTTTAACTCACCTTTACAGCTCACCGTAGTTAACTTAAAGGTCCGTAAACTAGCAAGCTGTGGATAATGTAAATAAAACTGTACACATGCCCGTCTTCCCTGAGGAAACAGGCGGAGATGCTTTCACGGCACGGAATCAGCTCCGACTTTGCAGTACTCCAACTGTACAGCACAGAAAAATATGAATACAAATTTATGTGGTATACTGTTGTTTCTATTTTAAATACACTTACTTCTTTAGGCTTAGCTCACATCAGTTATATTTTTATAGTTTAAAGAAGTTGTCAATCAAGTTGGGTCTTATTAGTCTCAAGTTTTGTATTTATTATATTGGTAATTCTTCCAGTGCAACAATTTAAAAAAAAACCTGGTACACAATTAAAGGTCTTCTAAAAATTCCAATACAATAAAAAGGGGATCCAGGTAACACAGACATGTAGGCTTCCCAGTCTCAAAGATATTTCCTGAATTATTTTAGTATTTTAAGTACATGATGTTTTTACTAGTTTATATTAACTCTATATTATTGTCATTTCAGTTTAAGTGATTTTTACAGATTACTTTAGAGTTTACTTAACTTTGACTAACACAGTATTCATTACATCTGCGTAAATTGATTAGTAATCAACAATTTATTTAGCTTTGTTGCAACCGATAAGGGCAGAAGAAACCGTGATCTACTACGACCAGTGAAGACAGCATAGGAACTGTAGTCTGCGTCAGTTCCGCTGTACACAATAACATAGGCACACCCCTGCCCTCTAGAGGACAACTCCAGAATAACAACATGACAGGAAGCAAATTGCAATGATTTTTATTCTGTTCAAGTGAAGTGGCCCTTACGATAAATGAAACAAAAAAGAAAGAAAAGTTATTACAATGGGACTTCTGGTTTACAAACAGGTGTAACTGGCATAAATATGACAATGGAATGGCTTACCAGGAAACCAAAATGTAAATCACTCAAGGAGAGGTCAATACTGTCCCCAGAACACATTTTTCAAGTAACGTGTTGTAATTTGCTCTAACGTGACCTTTTTTATTGACTCAGTTTGCATAAAGTCAGAAGAAATAGAGTTATTTGAGAGCACGGGGTGTCAAACATGCAGCCCGGGGGGACCAGAACCAGGTCCATTTTGGCTCATTTGATGACTTCACAAAGTGTAAAAACTGGGAGAGATCTCAGCTTCACTAGCAAGGAGTGACAACATCTGAAAAGTTAATAGTTTTAAATCTAGACAAGTTAACACTTTCGTCATTGGTAACTGAAATGACAACAGACTCTGTGAATGTGGAAAAGCTGAGGCATACTGTTGAGATTGCACTTTTGTAGGATGCAGAAAATGTAGTTTCAAAATGGATGACCAATTAGACAAGAAAATGTAAATAAATAACAAGTAACGAGGGAGTGGGGTAACTGGTGTGGTGTGCTAGGGACAGGGTGAGATAGGGGCCGATGTGGTGACCCTGAATTGGAGCAGCTGGAAGAAGAAGACAAAGACGACACATACATAATCTTACGGGCGTGGCTCACTTAAGATTATTTGTGGCCATTCGTGGGCTGTGAACTGATGTTTGACATCCCGGCTTTAGAGTTTTGCTCACAGTGGACATTTGGCACATGTGTAACAATATCCACACAGCTGCTGCTCCTGCTCCCCAAAGCCTCATCATCAACTTTACTCGCTTTTTGGTACCAGCTTCCCACTTCACCTCAACGTCGAGAAGAGCAGCCATCACAGCAAGGTGCAACATTACACGAAGCAAAACACATGAAGAGCAACGATGGCACGTATGTGGCTTTGGAAATGCAGAACTTCAGCATTTTCTTAGCTTGCTTAAAACACCAAAAATGGTGGTACCAAGAATCAGTCGCACTGTGTGGTGGAAATGAGGCCTTGTAAGGAGCAGGTACGCAGGTGAGGCTTTTAAGCATTGAAGCACCTGAAAGAGCTCAATTTAAACTGCTTTTAAATCTGTGTTTCTCAAATCAAACTGTCATTAAATAAAATGATACGGCACTGGATAAGAGCACAGAACTGAAAACATATAACATGCAAACAACATTTTCATGATGCAGTTTGAATAAACATCTGTTATGTGTTGAATGTGTGAAGAACCCTCATACAATACAATAAATAAATAAGAAAACATTTTTTAAAAATGTCTGCAAACAGAAGCAGTGTGTGGCATTTACACATGAAATGCTACTAAGACTTAAAGCCAATCAAAATCTGGGAAATCTGAATGCAGCTCTGTTTTAAATCAAAACGTTATAGCAGCAAAGACCCCTGCTGTCATTTGGTTTAAGATGTTTTCTGTTGATGAGAATCAATAAAATCTCACAGTAACAGGGGCTTCAGGTCAAGAGCTGACAAGAAATACAGTACAAAGCATTCCCTAGTTGTGTGTTGATTCAATTAGCAGCTGAAGCTTGGCAGAAATGTTTAAAATCTCAAAATTTAAATTGCTTCAATAAAAAATAACTAACTGGGATATCCTGGCTCTCTTATTGCTGTACAAGAACCATAAAGTCAAAGACACTGAGAAAAAAAAACAATTTAACAGGAGAGTAACCGAATAAAAAGGAAGCTAAAACCTTTCACCTTTTCACTCGGTCAGTCTTCTTCAAGTATGAGTCGTTGCTGTCCCTTTCAGTGGAAGTCGCCTGAGATAAAAGTGTTTTACAGTACAGACAGCTGCAGCTTCAGCAGCAGAGCAAAGCTGGAATACACTGATTCTTACGAGAGCTTTAAGCTAGGAGAGAAAAACACCAAGCTACACCGCTAACTAGGCCAGACGCATCACCTCCACGCTCGCCTTTATGTATATGTGCAAAGCAAATGATAACATTATTATTGACTGACCCAGCACCAGGAAGTGACCATTTTCATAAACTGCTTATACATCATTATAACTGAGCGTCGCTGGAGCTGGATCTTCCAGTTAACTTAGCGGCTGGGTTTTAAAATCTGTCAATTAGTCATTTTATTTACATTATGCAGGTTATGAAGGTCAGCTTTTCCAGTAAACTGATGCAAATCTAAACATCACCCCTGAAGGCTCACGGGCTGCAGCTTCAGCAACAAAAAACACATTACTGGCAAAATTATTAACACCAGAATTAGTTCTCTTTTTCAATAGGTAGCTTTAGGTTTCCCCTTTTTAAATTATAACTTAATGGTATATCATCTTTTTAGAAGCATCCCGCATCCTGCAGGACAGCTAACGCTTTCAACTTTGGCTCCTGACTTTTTTAATAACCAAACTGACCTTAAAGTATATCATTGTGAATGGGAAGCAGTTTGTAGAGCAACAGCTGACTGTTCAGGAGGACATCAATGGCACCAATCAGCTGTCTTCTTCTTCCAGTGACTAAGTGCTTTTGTAACAACCCTGCACCTCTCTCCTCAGAACTCCATCCCCTCGTCACTTTCACACCAGTCCGACGGAGCATCGGTGCCGAAGTAACGATCTCCGAAATTCCCTGAGAGGAGCAGGTGAAAGAAGACGGGACAGAAAAAGTTGGACTTTTCTTTATTGTGTTCTCTGTAGTGGGTGACATCCGTTGCGAATATGGAAGATTTTAAAGAACATAACTGCCTTTTTTTTTACCTTTTTCCTAACTTTATAAGATTATAAGCTACACTGTGTACAGAGAGGCTCATTTATAATCACAGTGGGAAATTTCTAAGATCATTTTTGCACCTTTGCTGCCACTGATTTGGATGTGAGACTACAGTGTGTATAAAGAACAGAGCTCTTTCGAGCAAATGTTTACATTGTAAACCTTCCCAATAACTCCCTTTACCTTGCTATTCAAATATTTATAATCCTGGCTAATAATCTACTTTAAATAAACCTAAAACACACCGCTGACTTTTCTGTGGCTTTCCCTAACTCGCAAACACCCTGCAGCCGCTCTGCTGGTGCTAGATTTTGTCTGCAAACGGTAGAGCTTTCATCCATGCAGCAGTGGTTTTGTACTTTGTGTAATTCACAGATGATTTACCTTTTAATGCCTCTTATTGATTTATAGGTGACCTTTTCTTATAGCCTTCCACTGTTTGTCAATAAAGGCTAAAAAATACATTTCAAGGCCAGAGTGCAAAAAACAAACTTGGTTGTTGATCTCTTCCAGCTCTGCAAAGTCCATTAATTTCTTCCATTAAGGCCTCTGACACAGTCCTTGTTTCTTATCAGGACACTTTACCCTAGATATGCTGTCAGTAAAGTTTCTTAACACACTGTTTTGTTTTGTTTTGTTTTGGGCAAAACCAGAAGATTTATGGGGCTAATTATGCTTAAAACTCTATAAATCATGTTAATCGTCTATTAAAAGTACAATGTTTTTCAAACAGATGATAAATGAACTTTGATAAAGCCAGAGTGCATGTACTCACCGATGCCTGGTATGATGTGGAACTGGTCGTTGACCTCCTTGTCTACGGCGGTGGTGATGATCCGAACTTTAGGGAAGGCGTAGGCCACCGAATGGACCCCCATCTCAGCCATAAGCAGGGACAACAGGAAGATCTTATCCTCAGCTACATCGTGGTCCTTCATGTGGAGAAACACAGAACTTATTTCTAGATGATGTCGGTGAAAGAACACATCCAAGCAGAATGAATAATTTCATATATTTACATAATAACTTCAGCTTCATTAACAGCATCACAGGGTAATAAATACTAATGACCTGAGCCTGCACAATGTTTGATAATGGATAAAATAAATCACCTGCAGCACTTTTATTAAACTGATGGTATCTTTTAAAAACAAGCATTTCATTGTTTGCCTACCCTGAAACAGACACTTCAGCCCTGAAGGGTTGGAGCTGGCCAAACAGCCTAATCCCTGCAGTAATCACACTAAGGTAGCTTAGAGAGAATTTAAAAACATCAGCACTTTTTAGGACACCAGTTTTCACCTTTATTTAACCAGGAAGTGAAAGTCTGTTAGCATAACAATGTCTTTTTGCTCTTGGGTCAAGAAATGCAATATTAACCTAGCACGTATTTTGAGGTACGAACAACTGAGCTGTGAAGACGTGGGGCCAACCTACCAGCAGAACTCTGACCGCCATGAGCGCAGCAGCTCCAGTGGACACGGTGCTGTCCATGAGGATGACGTAGTCTTCACTGATGTCTTTGGGCAGACGAAGGTAATGAAGCTGGAGGATGGAGAGAAAAAACAGTGAGAAAGCTTATTAAATCTATACAACATAAAAATCTAACTTGTACAATAATTAGCACTGTGGAAAAAAATAAATCAAACAAGCAACTTATTAAAGAGACAACCCTGTTTGAACAACAGAGTCGAACACGAAGAACCAGCTAGATCTGACATGTAAAATTGTGTTTTTAATGTTGCCACACTGATAAAACTTTTATAGTATTGCCTAAAACACACACACACACCTCTGGTTCTCCTGTGTCATGATTGGTCTGAATGAGGATCTTTCCAAGTCTGATGTCTTTACACACAGCCATCAGAGCCTGCTCCATGGTCTCTCCCGCCCTCAGGATAGAAACACCCGTTATCTGGAAAAACAGACATTTTTGTGAGGTTTATTAGAGCGATGCAGCTTATCTGGACCAGAAAACACTAAAAGGTTTAAAATTTATGTGCACTTAAACCTTCGGCTCCTCCAGATCTTTACATATGTGCAAAATTATCATCTTAAGTTAAATGTCCTCTTATTATAGTAACTGTTAATGTCATCTTAAAGGACTTACTCTGTTACCGCACAGCCTCTTCCCCTCATAGATGCTACCCTGTGGCGTTTCCACAGACACTGACTGCAGAGGAGGAGAAAGAGCCAAGAGGAACAAAAGGAAATTAAAGGCTGAAGTAAAACAATCTTAGCAAAATCCCAAAACGTTGAATCTGTTCATCTGGACGTAGCATTTTCAGTGGGAGAAACATTTCGTCAATCAGTCTGAAAACGCGACGTCCAGATGAATGGATTCAACCTAGCTGGATGACTGAGCAAGCATCAAGACAAATCTTGGCAAGAGTTGATGCTGCTACTATTGAAAATGTTATTAGTAGACTTCCTGTTCAGAACAGAAACGCCAACCTGCTACGGAGCATAAGCAACAGTAGAAAAAATGTGCTCTACAGCAGCGGTCCCCAACCTTTTTTGCGCCACGGACCGGTTTATGCCCGACAATATTTTCATGGACCGGCCTTTAAGGTGTCGCGGATAAATACAACAAAATAAAACTAGTACCGGTACTGAAAAAAAAGAAAATTTATTCATAACACACGTGAAAAGACCCAGGAAAACCGAGTAAATGATAAAAACGATAACAAAATAATGCTGAAAACCGATAAAAACCCTGAAAACCATACATTTCACACCTGAGCCTCAACTCTCGTGGCCTGGTACCAAACGACTCACGGACCGGTACCGGTCCGAGGCCCGGGGGTTGGGGACCGCTGCTCTACAGGAGTAAGAGCAGGAGTTCAGTTAAAAATCTTCATGCAAAAACTCACCTTGAGAGGCAGGAAGGAGAGGGCATGCTCTATCAGGAGCCTCATTAATCTCTTGGAGTAGAAGATAAACTCATCTCGGTTAGTTTCCCTGTTCCTACACAAACACAGACGGCAGATGCAAACAGGATGACCCTCTGCTTTTTTATATTTTTTAAAAAGAAAAGATTTTTTTATGGCCTAATAAAAAGTCAGCACCATTACACTAGCAAGCTCCTGTTTGATTATAATTTTTAAAGAAATAACTTTTAAATATTTTCTTCTCGTGATCCACATCCCAACTGCAGCGGCTCTATAGCTCAGAAAACTGTCACTATAGAAAGGTCCTGTCTCTTATTTTATTTTGAAGTGGTGCCCACAGTAGGCCTGTAAAAACGTGTAAAGTACAAGAGGTGGTTTGGTTGCAAATCTGCAGCTTCACAGGTAGGTGTCTCTAAATCCTACTCACTGGCCAATTTTAACAAGACTTTGCTTGTGAAATGAGCGTATGAAAGAGTGTTCGTTCTGACCTGATTATGGTGTGCATGCCACGGACTTGTGGCGTGCTCTCCATCACGCTGAGGGTTTTGGGTAATGGCTGACCCTGGTGAGCTGAGGCCAGAGCCGATCTGCGGCAAACAAAACACATTCATGCATCCAAAGTAAGAGACGTGTCTACATTCATTCAACTAAATACTTTTACTGATTTGCAGGTTAACTAATCAGAACCAATCAGTTCATTTTTCATCTCTTTTTTTATTATTCTGAAAGAAAATATTGAAAACAAACTAGTATTGTAGGTTCTGTAACAAATATTTCAAAATGCCAGGTATTGTACAGCTGCTCAAATATGTACTAATACAAATGTAACCTAAAATCATTTCATTAATTCAGGAATTGATTTAATTTGTACTTATTTGTTTTTTTTATATTTAAGTGACATCTAATAATCATCCAGCATAGTGATGTAATCAGTCAGCTGACCGATGAGCCAGAGCTACCCTGATGTAAACAGAAAGGCTTCAATAGATGCACATCAGTTCTCATATCTGCTGTTTAAAAAAGGTTCAAGTGTCATTTTCATTAACTGCCTTGAAATATCAAATCTGTAATCAATGAGCAACTTTTTACACCAATAATCACAAAATCACACGACACAGAACGATGCTCAAAGAGGTTATATTAAGAAGCTGCAAACATCTTAAGTCCTACCACTACAGAGAGTGCACTGCTTACAAACACCAACGACCAAACGCTCTGCAAAGCAGACATTTTAAGGTTAACTGATGAGGGGCCGGTTTCACAAAGATAAGCAGAGTTTCCTTTTTTAAATAAATTAGCCAAGGCGTCCATCCATCTCACCAGTCTGTGTAGATATTAACTGCTATAATCAGGACTAATGTCAGTGGCACTGCTTCCTACACGAACGATAAACATGTAGAGCGGGCGGCTCTACGGGATTACAGCGTTTGGCCACCCCAGCATAAGCATGAGGCATCTTTGTGTAACTCGCCCCACATTACACGGTTTAACAAGCCTTTTTGATTTTAAAGCAAAAGTCGAGAAAGAAGCTGATTCTGTGTGTCAGCTGCCAGACTTTTAGAAACACAGCATTAAAAGCCTTGCTTTATTTAAATCAGCGTTCCCCCTCAGACACTTCAGGAATCGACAGCATCGCTCTGAGGGGCAAATTCAGAGTGCAAAAGTACATGTCAATAAATGAAGGACTTGATCCTGCCCTGGCTTTTCACCTGATGTAGAGTCTTTAGATTTAGAAACTGTGGACTCTTCAACTCTATTGCTCCATTGTTCGTAGCACTGGAAGCTTTCTTAAATCTAGCAAGGCTTTTGTTCTCAGAACGTTTTGATCATAATGCCAGATAAAAGTTTGCACTTAAATAAATCAATGCGTGCCATGACCTTGAGGCCACAAACAGAAAAACAATAAAAGCAATCATGAAAAAATTAAAAATTTGGCATATGTGGCGCATACCGTTTCAAACACATGCTACTTAGAATACTAAAGAGCAATGAAACTATTCTGCTTCATGCACACTCTGCTGTTGATAAATACAGCATGCCTTGTTTTAATTGTGCACAGCTTAGATTAATGGAACTGTGACATTTGTGGAATCAAACCCAGCAAACGTGTCGGTTTAACTACAGTCAGAATATGTAGTGCATAGTTTAACAAGTTAAAAAGGCTTGAGTGCATTAAATCTAAGACTACAAATCTGTATCTTTAAAGACTACAACAGTGAAAAAAGGTGCACGAGGTGAGGCTCACATATCCCAGCGCATCTTCCTCTGAAGAAGGTGACAGATATTTGTTTGGTGAGATTAAGTGTTTAAAGGTGAAGGCAGGAGGAAACACAGGGAGGAAAAAAACAAAAAAAAACACACACACACAAAGGGACAAGAGGAGGAAAAAAACAAAACAGAGAAAGGAAGAGAGAGAAGAGTATTAGCAGTGAAACAGTTTCACCACATTGCTGCTGTACAACACCGAAAAAACACATTCCAGCTCTGCACTGAGGAGCACGCTCACTTCAATTTATCTCATGAGTGGGGTTCGCTTAAGGTGACTCAACTTCAGAAACTGGGATTAGTTTCAGTAAAAGCTGTGAGGGCAGCCGGAATTTCTCCACATTCAACAAATCCATCTAAGAGCTGACCTTAGATTTGCTGAACCATTTAACCCACTGAAACTTCAGCTGAAGTAGGCTTGCAAATTCATCTTCGTTCAAGGGTGAACTGAAGCTAAGAACTTCTACTTCTCAGCAGGTTTCATCTCACACATACAGGAGCACATGACCATCTGTGATCACACATAATTTAGGTCTCCACTCCAGCTTTTCTGCAAGTTTACAGCATCCTGTGGACACCAAAAACTGATCTTTCTCCTCTATCCTGCACCATAAAGTCTATTCTGTGCCTCTGGACCAAAACATGTCCCTTTTCTTTTTTTTAAATGATGTGAACTGGCACAGGCTTCGCCGAGCTGGCTGCATGTTGTTGTGGTTAGGTGTGAACATGACCTGAGGAACTTCAGCAAACTAGCCAATCTATGTCTGAGAGAACCAAATCAGAATTTGCCTAAGTTCATAACCATGAAAAACAGGTTGTTGGTCCAGAATAGAAGACAGGACATAACGACTTGTCTTCTTCTGACCAATCACATTTGTGCTGGATGTGTTTGCATACAATTCATGTGGAGAGTAGAGACACATTTCTCAGTGATTTTGCTTTTCTCCTTTCTTTCTATTTTAAAATCTAAATATTTAAGCAGCTTAAATAAACAGTTCACAGAACAGGAAGTCTTGGCTCAGATAGATCCTGTTTCAATATTGTTTTATTTTCCAGACAGTATTACATAGTGGATAGCACCTGGCTCTACAAAAACACTCAAATATTGCCTGTTGTCCTGCATTAGCAGACTAGATGATAGTTTTCCAGATTGCTTCAGATCCTATTCACTACCAGGACAAAATGAAGGGAATTTCATTTTCTTTTTCAATTCTGGGATCTCTATGAGACTTTTACCTGAATAAATAAAAGATAACAAGTGTGAATAACTCATTCATTAACTTGTTATCACAATTTCTAAACTTAAACTATGATCAATGGTTTCCAGTGACTTACAGGAAACTATTAAACTCACTATTCAGGTCATATACCGTAGTTATATGACAGTACAAGAAATATTACACACAAAATGTGCCACTGGTCATGACGCTTTAAATGATGTTTAATGACATGTTTTTATTTTAATCCATGACTTGAAAAGTATAGGCTGATTAGGTGTTTTCACAATGAATACATTCAAATATTTCTGCTGAGTAAAACAAATAAAAGATTAAACAGAGACAGAGATGATAAAATCATTATAACCCTCTGACCATTATGAAATGAAATCGGGATAAAACAGAATTAAGTGAAAAGGCAGGTGAAGCACTGACATGTGTATGAGTTTGTAGTAAAAACAAAACAGTTTAGTCTTTGCAAATAAAAGAGTGAGGCATTCTTGAAAATGTAGTGGCATAAAAGAGCAGAAAAAAGATGACTCTGGGGATGTGGTAATAAAAAAAAAGCACCAACAATCGTACCTCACAGTGATCTCACGCTGGAATGGTTACACAGCATTCAGCCAGGAGAGGAGGGGTCGTGCACGTACAAGGAGACACACACACACACAGACACGTGTGTGCAAACAGCGAGAAACATAAGAAAAAAACAAAAAATGAGACAAGCGGCTTGTCAGAAAAAAAGGATCATTCACAACATAAACCTCTTCCCAAAAGAGAAACAAAAAATTCACAATACACAATAAATGTTTGCCTGTGGAGAGTCGTACATTTGAACAGACAAACACTTCAAGTGTGAACTTTAATTTCATGTTTGGCTGGACAAGAGTTTAACTGTCATATATCAGCTTTTTATGACCACTTCATTTTACTGTAGAAACAACAAGTGAAAACAAGCGAATTATTTCATGAGCTGTCAATTTTATATGACCAAGTGCGAAATAATGTAGTTTAAAACCACAGTCGTGTCAGAAGTACTGATTTAAAAATCTGCAACTTTCTGGATACACAGCACTATGCAAAGGTCTTGAGCCACCCCGTCCTTTATATATCAGTGATTTAAAACACAAGCAAAGAATAGTGGTAATACAGTTCAGAAGGCAAAGAAGAGTTGGTATTCTTTCCTTGGCCAACAAAGGAAAGCGCATAATGCCAATGTTTGTACTTTCCATATAAATATAACCATGAATGTGTTTTTTAATTTAAAAAAGGCATATTTTAGTAATTTTAGTAAAGGCAAAGAGAAAAATATACATGCTGACCTGTGTGTGCCCGTCTATTTCTCATTATTACATACTGCACACACGCCTGTGAATGTGACAGATGCTGTGGGTGTTCCGGCAGCGACCATGACTGAATGTGCTGAATGTGGAGCAGATCATTGTTAGCGGTAGATCAAAAGGTGAGTGGATGACAGAACAATGAGGTGAGCTAAGATGAAGGACACGATCTTTCCTTAAAGGGTCATTAATTTAAGGTACCTACTTAAGACCTCTAACCACGAGGTGTAAAAGGAAAAAAAGCATAAAAAGACATCACAAATCTTCCTCCATCACTTCAAATGGCAAAAGGGAAAAGTGTCCAGGAATTTTACTTTCCTGATTTTTAGTACCCTTAATTACTTTTAGTACTATTTTATCATAAAGGCCACTGTCGCTTAACTTCATCCAAACTACTAAAGCAGAGGAGAAAAATATGACATCAGCTAATGTGCTCTACCATCAGACGGGAAAAATAGCAGCATGTGACATCGTGTTATTGTCCACAGCCCATCCTGTTCACCAGGTTTAAATTCCTGCAACTTCTTCCAATTTTTCAAAATTGGAAGAAGTGCTGGATTGCCTCGCACAACAGAGGCAATCCAGCACAGGACAAATGCACACCTGCAAGTGGTCAAGTGGTGTGTGTCACTACCATGAAGGTGCCAGCGTTCAAATTAAAGTGAAGTGTGTTTTTCATTTTCTTTTTTATAATAGGTGAAAAAAAGAAAAAAAAAATCAAACTTCACCTTATTGTTTGTCCCAACTATGGACCTGACATGTCTGATGAATCTTAGATGTTGGGATGTTTTGGTAAATTTGCCTCCATCTTTTATTTCTGTATCATTTCCCCCAAAATAAAAATAAATAAAGAAGAATCTTTTGCAGTCAACGCCCCATAGGCCATGTTCACACTATTCCACACCAGCCAGCACCACACTTACTTTGAAAGGTTAAAAAAAGATTGTGCTGAAGTAATCATAAAGGCATTCCCACCTTAGAGTTTTTAGAAGAATATGTACCTACAGTGAAAGCCGGTCAGCAAAATATAAGAAGCTCTATCTAAACATGTAGGAATAGTTAATGCCAGCTTTAATACATTCCACCTGTCTGCAGAAACTACAGATCATAGTATCCTTTATAAGCCCATGCAATTAAAGCTGCAATTTTCCAAAGTAATCCCTCACATCCTCAAATGACAAAATCATAAACATTCCTTACCTTCTCCAGCTGACTGTGTACGTGCTGAACAATCAAATCCAAAGCTACAAAGTTCTCTCCACCTGCACATAAAAAACAAGCAACGTGTAAAGTGCTGATAGAGAAGAGCGCTCCTGTGCTTTTCTATGGTGAACTAAAAATACTGCCACTGACCTCTGGGAACCACAATGTCAGCAACCTGCACAGTGGGCTCAATGTACTGCTCAAAGGCTGGCTTTACAAATTTATTGTACTGTTTGATGATGCCGCTGATGTCCCGTCCACGTTGTGATATGTCCCTCTTCAGCCTCCGTATGAGGCGGATGTCTGAATCTGTATCTACGAACACCTTCATGTCCAGAAGCTGGCAGACAAAAGCCAAAAGGAGGAATCACTCATCGACCTGTAACATTTTTATATGCGCAGTTTTTTGCTTTTGCTGCATTTATTTGATCATTTTATAGTGATTTCATGTTTCTGTATATGTATATACATATTACACACAATGACTATCATTATTGACATTAGGATATTTTTGTAACTCTTTATGGGGTCAATACATTTAAGGTGCTGGCCCCATAAAGGCACCACCAGTTCAGGTTTTATATCAATACTAGTAGCAGGCTTTTCCTGCAAAGTTTTTGGGTATCCTTAAAGTTTAAGCACCTGTGCCCCATTTACTACAGTAAGCTGCAGTTCTCCTTGATTTGCAAAAGTATCGATAACAGCATCACACACCCACATACATTAACAAGACGCTCCATCAATGGTCCAGTACTTTTTTTTAAATTGCTGGCAGCGGACATATTTATATCCTCTAATAGCATCTGTTAACATATGTCCGCCCCTAGGATTCTGTTATTGTGGCCATTTCCCTGTAAATAATGGTTAGTCGGGCTGAGTACATAAAACTTTGGAGTTTATGTGAACAGGCTGAATCCCATTCAAAGGCATCTCTTTTTGCGCTACACATACTTTACTTATGCAGAGTACTGTTGGATCCACTGAGGTCACTTCTCTAAGGTGAAATATGTTGCAACTTGACTCTATATCTGTATATCTTGACTGTATGTCAAGAAACTTTGACATATAGACTGAAGGAGCTAAGAATCATACCACAAACCTTCCTCATCATCAATGACCTCCTGATCCACAGTTGCCCCTGAAATGTAGCTCTGGTGTGTGTATGTGCTTTTAATTAGAAACTCTGGTGATACACTAGTGGCTGTAGTGCAGGACACTGCAGTCATTTATGTTTGAAGAGTTCTCTGTAGGCCAAAACAAAGTTTCCGTTCATAGAATTTCTGAAGACGATGAATGAAAGATGTTTTATTCATTATTTTACTGATAGCCTTAGATTACTGTCTGAGCATGAGTAAAAATGACAGAAACAACTCCTGAGAGCTGCATATTTATTTTTTTAAAAGCCTGAACGCTTCTAACAAATGTCACTACCCATCAGTTAGGGAGTGTTTTATATTCCCAGCTCTCTGCAGTAAACACTTGATCTTGATATAGTCAGAATTTAAAGTGGGACATTAAATGTCCCATTTCCATTTTTTATCCTTATATGCGACTAAAATAACATAACACGACTCTCAGTGAAAAATATTATTAATAGTATTTTTTATCTTGCACAAGAAGGATAAATGTATTAAAGAAGAAGAGGAAGTAAAGAGCACAAATTGCACAGACTTCATTTTTCAGTCTCAATAAAGTCAGTGTCCGTGAAAAGGCACTTTGAGCTGCTTCAATGATTTGACATTTTTACATCGGAAGCTTGACGCTGGGGTCGGGACATGCTGAAGAATCTGAGGAAACACCAGTTATCATTGCAGCTTCAAAGAGAAAGTCAGCCCCGATGCACCAACTAAGCTCCACTAAACTGAACCTCAATTCAGCAAAGCCAGAAGACAGAAGACAAAAATCAATGGGGCAGCATCACAACAAAGGTGGGACAACAAGGAGGCAACACAAAGAACTATAGATGACTTTTGAAATTAAAAGAAGTCTGTGTGTGATTTAGAGGAGGACGGCAGTGGGAGCGCAGTTATAACTCAGTTGCACAAAAAGCCACTGGCTGGCAGTTCAGGCTGCTGTAAATCTGACAGACTGACCAACCAAAAAGGTGGCAGGTTGCTGGATAAGCAGTGCTGTCAGCTTGGAGCAGGTGAATGAAGAGTGGCCTGGTCCCAAAGGTTAGACAGCAAGGCTGTGGCTCTAGATCATTTCCTAACCTAGGAAAGCTCCCAGTTTTCTTTTGCCAAAGTGATGAGGCTGGAAAATTGGAAAGTTTTCCTTTGATGCAGCTACAAGCCTTGAATGTGCAATGAGCAATGAACACCAGGGAAATTTGTGGATTCGTTGATGACATTTATGATATAGTAAAGAAAAGGTGGAAATTTGTGGATTTTTTTGGTTTAAGTACAAGTGCAGGATTACACAACATATCATACAAACAATATTGCTGGTGGGTTCAGGACTGGGCATGAATACAACTGAAAAATGAAAAGCTATATCTGTATCAGGAACAATACACAAAATCTTTTGCTCTACACTTACTATTGTTCAATCCAAACAAAAAAATAATCTCAAACAATTTTTTTTTAAATTAAAACTGCACATTTTTCTACTGGAAGTATGCCTAAAAATGAAAAACCAAAGAAAAAACACCACTGGCTCTGTGTCCAACGCTGTCTATGCAGATGGTTTGTGCCAGCACTGCTTTGACTTCAGGAACTACTTCTTTTGTTTTTAGCACGGACAGGTCAGATGTCATTTTAAAGACCATTTGATGTCCATTCTCACATAAGATGGTCTTAATGGTACCACGTGCACCTACTTTGTGTATTATGTATTGTAAGACGAAACCTTGAGCCAAAAACCAAAACAAGAACAGCTACAGAGCAGAATTTGGCACAACTGAAGTTTTATTTTGATTGGCTTCTAATTGTTTGAAAATAAAATTCTTTAAGATTTATTTTGTCTCATGTGACAAATGCATTACTGCAGCCACTGTTTGTGTTTGACAGGATAGAAAGATAAGGACTCCAAGTTAATTCAACTTGATTTTAAATAAAATATAAAATAATATGGAAGGCACGTGTGTATTATCCAAGAAAATCATTTGAATGAACCCTTCACTGATGTAGTGAATCAAATAATATTTTTCTGTGCTAGTAGTGTTTTATTAAGCCTAAATAAATGAACGGGGGAAGCGAGATGGAAAAGATCTATTATAAAACATATGCAAATTTAATCTGCAAAAACAGCTACTGACATTTAGAAAATACATATATCAATCATGATTCAAATTCAGATCAACAACATACAGACAAAAACATGACATCTTTAGAAAATCCAATGAATAAATTATCTGAAAAACAAGCTGCTTCATCACAATAACTGAAAATTCCTCCTACTATGAAGCAGTCTTCCATAATGATCTGCAACACTGACCACAATGGTTTGATAGCGTGAGAGAAGCACCAAATCCTATTATTAACCATGTCCTTTTGCAACCTCTTGGTTTCTTAAAGGAAACCTCTTTATTAGCATATCGGATCTGCAGCTGTAATTGAATTCAATTACAAGAATGGACAAAAAACACCATTGATCACATGAGACGCTGACTGTTATTAACTTAATCAGATGGTAATCAGCTACACAGCCGGGTCTCAGGAGAGGCTGCCTGTCTTATCATCACAGTCCAGCTCTCCTGCTCTCTCACACTCACTCATACACAATAGAAGAGGCTGGAGAGAGCGACTGCAGGACTGATTAGCAATGAAGAATGCCTCTTTTTATAAGTGTTTATTCCCTCTGACCCTCAAGAGCATTGCAATGATGGCAGTGTCTCCTTAGCCTCCTAGCACTAGTCTTCTCTACACATCCATAAAAATGGATGTAAATATCAGCTTTAGGAGCCTAAAAAGCAAACTTTTAAAATAAAGCTTAATTTGAGTCAATTTCTGCATCACATCTTATTTTTATAGTCCAGATAAATATACACACACCCTCCTACCAGCATATCACCCCTGTTCTTCAGGAACTTCACTGGCTCCCTGTGAAATTCTGGATAATATAAAAACTTCTTCTGCTCACCTTCAAGGCCATTCATAACCTCGCACCTCCTTAACCTTTCTGACTTGTTAAGCACCACCTTTTCTGCCCGCTCACTTCAATATTCTTCTATCCAGCTTGCTGTGCCTTCCTTCTGCCTCACCACCATGGGAAGCAGAGCTTTTAGCTGCTCTGCTCCCAGGCTGTGGAACGCTCGACCCCCAGATATAAGGAACACTGGTCCTTTCCCATAGTTTAAATCTCAACTCAAAACCCATCTGTTCAAATCTGCATATTCACTGTGAACCCACTGTTTGTTAATTTTATCTTGTGCTTTTGTTTTATTGTTCTTCATTTTGTCATTTTTCCATTATGTGTTTTATCCTATTGTAAAGTGTCCTTGGGTGTCTTGAAAGGTGCTTTATAAATAAAATTTATAACCATTATTATTATTATGACATAAATATGAACATACACTCAACTTCTTGTTAACACTAACCAGCCAATCACATCTCAACAACTCATTTTAGCATCAACAACGAGCTGAAGTTCAATCCAAGCATCACAGGTGATTTAAGTGATGTGGTATGTGGCTGTTGGTGCCTCAGACACGCACATTCGAAATATTCTAAGGAAGAAAAATGTAAAAGAAAAGTAAAACAGAGTGGAGGGGATACTGATATTCTTACCTTGAGCAGCTCCTTGTTGGCGAAGGCTAGGATTCCCTCAAAGATGACAACATTAGCACCATACACAGTTTTCTGTAAGAGGACAAATTTAAGGACAGGTTCACATTTTCCCCCCACTTGAAGCTGCACTTGCAGTGTGTTCATGTTGATTGTACTGGTGAACACAATGTTTCTTAGGTTATTAGTTACAAAGGGATAGGGGTCAAAATCCTCCAACCCCGCACTGTGTGGACACCTTGAACTAAGTGGTTCATTAACTAAAAATAATTTCAGTGTCATAAGTGAGGATATGAAAATTATTCACAATTAATGAGCTACAACGAGTGTGAAATTAAACATTTATGATACAATACGGATGCGTTTTAATTAAGAAAAAATACACTTGAAGGTCAGAAAAAAGTTGTTTCCTTTTTTTTTTACCCAAATATATTTTTAAAGTATTCATTCTTCATGCTGGTCATTTAATGTCCTTTTACTTTGAAACACAAAAATAAATCGAATGTTTTGTTTATACAGTTAAATTTAAGCTGTTAACTATGGATCGAAGAGAATTAGAGATGTCTGTAAAATAGTCTTCTTCCACACAAATTGAAATAATCCACCTTTACTTTTTGTTTTGGTTATCCAATTCAGAGTCAGAGGGTGAGAGTCAGGGTACAAACAATAAAATAAAAAGAAATATATGAAGAATCTATGCGATATTTTACATTTCAAGGCACATGAGTTCTGGTTTAATCCAAGTTCAAAAACACAAACAGCACCACTGTAAGTTGCAAAATTGTCCTCCAAACTATTTGTGATATCACAAAAACCCAAACATCTGGCCACATCTTGGACTGTGACTTAAAAAAAAACTTAAAAAAAAAAAAAAGCCTGCATCTACTTGATTCTGTCAAATTGTCCTGGTCACATACAGAACTGGGAACAATAAGTTTAAACTTGTGGGTTGTCTGTGTTTTCTTTGTGAAACTATGACTTGCCAGATGCACAAGCCTGGACAGCACACTGCTGAAATCTGTGACATATGCAAATCTGGTCTCCTGCTCTCAGACATGAAACCCTCTGCTTTCAGATAAACATGATTCCTGCATTAACTCAACATAAACCAAAGAAAACTATGAGACTTAAGCAGTTATTTTTTCTTTTTAAATTAAAGGAAACACAATATCCTTGGTAAGGTGCAATAAATGAGATAAAAGACACTGCCCAAGATAACACAAATCTACTGTATATAAGATGAAAGCATAAAACACATTTACAGATGATTTTTATTTGCCTTCAGACTTTTACAGATGTCAGTTAAACACTGTCACTTGCATGTGTGTGCATGACATACAGCCACTGATGCACAAACACAACCTCAACCCATGTTTGCTTTACTAACTTATCTGATGAAACTCACCCAGAACCAGTTTTACTACCAGGCGTTTGAGAAAGAGGTTAATAACCGATTCAATCGCAGACAAAATGGTGCAGAGTATGTCACAATCCTATTACCTTTCCACGACCAGCTTCATGCTGAAGTCAATAGGCTGAACACTTTGCTATTGATTTTGAGAAAGAGCGGCGAGAGAGGCAGAGGCAGTGTGCACAGTTTGAGAGAAAGTGAACTTTAAACAAACAGATGAGTGTTTATTGATTTATTCATTTCCTCCTTCTTTACTAAGAGATGATTTAGTGGCTCTTTAAAATACTTACGTGCCAGTGCTTGAAAGAAAGAAAGAGAGAGAGAGAGGGAATGTGACCTAAAGTTTTACCAAGGAAGAAAAACTAAGTTGCTCGCTCTTGTCCATCTGTATTACTGCTTTATAAACACAGCCTGCAGCTTGATGGCCCTCGGCACCCTTGAGGCCTGAGTCTTAATTACATCCTCCCCGTTACAAAAGGCCCATAAAATGATCTCAGATCTGAGGCGATTTCCCATGTGGTGTTGTGGCTTTCAGCCATGAAATTACATCGCAGAAAAATAGACAGTGAGCTATGCCACCTGATTGATTCCTCACAATGCCTCTGGGAGGAGATGCTGGGCTTAATGTACTGTACCCTAAAATCCTTAATAATTAGCAAATTAGCAAGCATCTGAATTTTCACCAGCTTAAATAACTGAAGCATCCCCGGAGGTGTTAGGTGATTTGTAGCTGTAATGTTCATTTTTCTCCTCTCAAGTGTTCAGTGCTTTTATTTCAATGAAGACAGACTACACTAAACTAACCGAACTCAAGTGAGTGGAAAACTGCTTCTCTTCTCACGACTTTGACACATTTGGGAATATTCTAATAATACACATTTTTATCAAGTCATCAGCTTCAGTAGCTGAAATAGCTCACAAGTTAGTTTAAAGCAACAACGCCACTGAAAACTACTCCTCTATGTGGAGTAAGGCAGGGACTAGTAGGTGGTTTATGGGAGCAGACCAAGTGTTTCTATGTCTTCCCACTGTAGAAACCTCGCTGGTGTCTCATGCTTAGGCATAACTGATGACTCTGTTCTGGTCAGAGTTTGCACCAATCACATGAAAGTCACAAATGAAGTTTTTTTTTTTTCTTCCTGTCAACATCGTGTTTTCACATTAAAGGAAGCATAGGAGGGTTCTTTTATGGAAAAACAACAGAAAGGTTCAGAATTCAATAGAAGTTCACTTGCATCTGAGACCTCTGGAAAAATAGTCACTGTCGAATATATTTAGGAGCACATTTGCAAATATCAAATATAACATATTCAGCCTAAACTGTTTTTTAAAAGGCTGAGTGAGGATGTCTATGACACACACAGGCTGCAAATACACGATGTCCCCACCCAGACAGTAAACCCACACTGGGAGGAAGAGAAGCTGAAAACAGCAGCGCCTTTTATTGTGATTGCCATGAAAACCTTTGCACCTAAAAAGCCAATAAGAGACAGTGGGGGGAAAAACATTAAACTGGACATTGCCTGCTGGCAGTGGGCATCCTAAAAACTGAGAGGGAACAACAACATTAAGAACCACTTTAAAAAAAAAAAAAAGCACATCAGAAACAAGACCAAGAACAGCAGCGCAAAAATGAAAAGAGCTCAAAACTAAGTCAGAAATTGATCTATATGGTGGGCGGGCTTTTGGACTTTGAAGATTAAGTTCAAGGAGATTTTTTTTATTTGATTTTATTGATTAGCATTCAAATATCTCAGAGATCTAATGTCAAAGACTGTGAGTGAAGAGAGGAAGTGGTGCTGAGAACAAAGCAGTGAATGTGAATACTCTGTCTGTCTCACAGGTAGCTGAGATATCAGGTTTAACATTTATACAGTCCTGCATGTCAAAACAGCTGATCCTTCATCAGTAGAACAGCATCCCTAATCTTTGTGTAAACAAACAAACAGCAGCCTGAAGGACCTTTTAGTTCCTGGGAAAAATGTTCCTGAGACAAGCACTCCTGGGGGCTTTGGATAGGAGACGTCTGCAGATGACTAGCCAAGACCAACCAAGCAAAGTTATGGGAAAAACATCTTCTGTTATGCTTTACGAGTGTAATCATCAATTACACTTAATCTGTTTCATGAGGACTTTGTGGATGGGATTTGATCACATGACTGACTGAAATTTGCAAAGTGTTCACAACAAAAAGCAGATTATTCTCAACTGAACCCTCCCCACTTTAAACCAGAGTACAGAGCACAATGTGACGAATTAAAACACAGAGGTAAACCAACCAAAGCTGTAAAACCTCTGGAGGAAAGTTTGTGTTAAAAATGCAAATGACAGTAAAAATGGTGCTCCGATTGGGGGAAGGTTTCAGTTTCAATCACGAAACTGAAATTTTCAATCACGACCCAACACAGTGTTAAAGTTAATCAGAGGGTCTCACCCATTCTTTGCGTCTGGAGTGAGTGGTGAAGTCATAAACTGGCACTTTGATGCTTTTTCCCTTCTTCAGCTTTCTCAGGATGTTGACCAGCAGCTCAAAGTCGAAGGCATCGGGGTGATCGAAGTTGTACTCATTTTTAGCTGCCAGCTCCTGCTCTTCTTTATTCAACACCTGAATGACAAAGAGATATAAAGAAGAAAGGAAATTCACACACTGCAAACCAACTGAGCCCTTTGGTTTCAGGTATTTCAGGTGCCTGAGATGGATTTTACCAGCCAGTTTGCATTATCTGTTTTCTTGGAAAAAAAAATCTGAGAGATGACAGATATCCAGTCACAGAGGGCTAAGCAGTACAATTTATATTTTCAGCAAGACTCTTTTCAAATCAAAAAGCTCATTACTTATTGTGGCTTAAATACAGTATGTGAAATAATAGTGTGTCTTGACTGCAGCACTAAAGCTGCTAATGAGCTAAAATGCTATTAATCACAGTACTTATTTACACTTCAGTGCTTTCAGCTGCTTTTTGTACCTTGTAGAAAGAGTCCATTGAAAGCAGAACCACCCAGGGGACATCCAGCGCCTCAATTATCTTATTGGCTACTGTAGTTTTCCCAGAGGCACTTCCTCCACACAGACCTGAAAACGATGGAGAGAGAGAATCACAACACTATTACTGACGGATAACGACAATCTGCTCGACTAGTGCAGAAACGTTAGTCTGTTATGTTAGAAGCAGACAGCAAAGCTTTCACTGGATACTTTTCTTTAAGTCAAAAGTCCAACACAATTCTTTTGATAATAATTTTACTTCTCATAATTTCTTCCACCACTTCTCTGAGGTGCATGAAAAGGAATAAATGAAATACTTGGGATTAACAATGACTGCAGCATGAAAGGCACCCAGGAAAACTCATGCAGAAACATTTTATTCAACATCTTGATATCAGGGACAGCAGGAGTAAAAACGCAGGACATCCCTCTAATAAATTAGCACCTCAGTCTATTATATGAATGTCAGTCACAGTTATGCAGTTTTATCTAAAAGGCAAAAAAGTCATGTCATTCATAATTAGGGAGACTTATCTCAGACACTACTGGGTCAGTTTGACTAATGGAAAGATGTGTTTTAAAATATCCTTCAATCCTTGAAGGCCACTGACAGTAACGCTGTGCAGAATAATTAGGAAGTCAGAATTTCACAGTTAAAATTACTTGCTTGATTTCCCACTTGGAAAGCCTCAGCAACCCCGTGTGCCCCACAATCCAAGTTGGCGGCACTGAACACAAACAGTAATCCAACTGTAACACTTTTAATCTGCAGTGCCACTGTTATGTATTTGTGACTCACTAAATAAGCCACATCCTCCTGAGAACCGAGGAAAAACATTTTTCTGTTTAACTTTCTTGGTCCACTACAGACATAATGATTGGCTGGGACTCCGAGCACTGACCGAGCTCTATCCATGAATGCGCTGTGGTGGTGTTTTTAAGAACAAAACGAGTATAAAAACATTTATGTATATTGTTAGTGATACCTGAATGGATCTACCTTGCTAAGAACCAACACAAATCCTGTTTTCTGTGCTTTTTCTGGAAAACGGTAACACACTGGAGTGACATCACTCCTGTGTTCCAACATCCAAGTTTGGAGATAAATGTTACGACGTCAGCTAAAGATAATCCTAATCCAGTACTTTTTTTTAATTGTTATGGGACAACAGACTGCAATGTTCCTGACCTTACTGGTACACTGCTTCTGTTTCCGATTCATTTTCTGTTTTCCTGGCACATAAACAGAGCGTTCTCTTTACAACTTTGGACACACCGTGCAGATTATGACCCAGGTGATCATGTCTGACAATCATCCCAATCATCTATTTATCACTGCTTTCAAGTTAAAAATCGCCAGACCGATAGATTTTTGTTGCATTTAAAAAAAAGCAGAAAATACTATTTTGTTCATTAAACAGCTGAAAACCACAGGAAAATGCACAGATTTCTATTAAGCGACTATATGAAGACTAATCATTCTTATATGTAGTCACCACAGCATTCTGACCCAGAAAAAAACCACGAGACAACAAGTGTTTATGCAATAAGTTTAACTGTACGGTTGGTATTCTCAAGCTCTTTTCAAGCCTAACATATGTTGAATGAACTGATGAGTTTGTTTGACACAGATGTCCACATGCTCCATTATTAAAACTGTTACACTTCTGTTACACATGTTATCTTTTCTCTGACTGCTCTGATTGCTATCAGCAAATGTCCCCTGACCACATTATACAGTTCTATTCAAATTATCTGTGAAACGACACCAAAACATAAATGCAAAATCAAAATGTATTCAATATCAAGAATTAACCTGACTGCAGCTGCCTTAATAACTGCTGTCACTATTTATTTAATAGCTGATTGGTTTTTTCATTAATCACTGACACATTCAGCTGTCAGATGCCGACAGGTGGTGAGATAAAAGCATAAAATCAATTATCAAAATTAGAGCTCTTACTGACCCATTACAGTGGCGTAATAATGGCTTTACGTATTTGGGTATACAAATTGGTTAATCCGAGGATCAAATGTTCAAACCAAATTATATCAAACTGTTGGAGCAAACCAAACTTAACATTCAGAGATGGATGGATTTTCCATTATCTCTCATAGGGAGAATTAATGTTATTAAAATGAACACTTTGCCTAAGTTCATTTACTTATTTCAATGTCTCCCTACAAATGTTCCTAGAAGTTTCTTCAAAGAGCTTAATAAACTTATAACTTCTTTCATATGGCAAAAGAAAAATCCAAGAGTCAAACTCTCCTCCCTACAGGCCCCATAATCAAGGGGAGGACTTAGTTTACCAAACTTTAGGAACTATTATCTTGCCTCCCAGTATCGATCAATTTGGATCTGGCTACATGCAGAGAGGAGTGAGGTTCGATGGGTTCCAATAGAACAACATGAGGTGAACCCCATACTATTAAAAGATGTTCTATTTTTAGGTACAAAAAATGTCTATCCAAGCTCACAAACAATTTGATAATATTAACCACCTTCTGCGCCTGGCAGGAATCCCACTCACTTCTGAAAATAAATATCTCTTTTCTTAGAAGGACACCCCTATGTGGCAACCCTGATCTCTCTCATCATATTGCTGACCCAATATTGCAGGGATGGAAGGACAGAAATATTTGAACTGTTGTCGACTTATACAATAATGATACATTTATTGACTTTCAACAACTAAAGGAAAAATTCAAACTCCCAGGACAAAGTTTCTTCAAATTCCTACAAATAAGAGATTGGGTCCAAGAGAAATCCAAAGGGTTATTCCCCGAGATACCAAAAGAAACTCCTCTTGAAACGCATCTTTGCACCAAACCATGGAAGTCAATAAAAGGAATAGCATCATCTATATATGCTATTATCAATGAAAAGTTACCTGACCATAACAAAGCGTCTATAAAAAGAAAATGGGAGACAGACCTGGGCCATGTCTATGAAGAGGTAGAATGGCACCATTTATTGGAACAGGCACAGACCATGTTAATTTCTACAAATCACAGGCAAATGCAATTTAATATATTTCATAGGATATATTACACCCCTTATAGGTTACATAAAATTGATAATAATTATTCCCCCAAATGTTTGAGATGTAAGGTAACAGATGGTGATCTCCTGCACATGCTGTGGAATTGCCCAGTGAAGAGGTCTGGAGACAGGCCATTGAAATAATCTCTAGGGTAATGGGGATCCAAATTGAACTGGACCCAAAACTATGGATTCTAGGTGACACAGGTTCTATCAATGTGAATTACCATAACAAATATTTTATTTTACTTGCGAGTACTGCAGTGAAAAAATGTATTCTGCTACATTGGAAATCTGAAAATTCTTCAACATTGAGACACTAGATTAATGAGCTAGCGTCCTACTGCACAGCTGAGAAGATATTGCATGATGTAAAAGGGAAATATGGAACCTTTGAAAAAATTTGGGGGCCCTTCCTGGCAGTACTACCGTCTTTGGACCTAATAGATCATAGAGATGACGCAAATCCCCCTGGGTCTGCCTTGATTTGATCCCCGGTTAGGCCTTCCTGACTTGATTTCCTGAATGCTGCAGTTTTATCGTGGGGGATGTTGATTCCTGTGCATGAGAGTTTCTATAGATAGGTGTAAATATGGGCTGTCTGGATACACGAATGTGATGAGGTTGAGAGCCATACAGGGGTAAAGGGGTGGGGGGATGGTGGGAGGGGTTCACATGATGTGTTTTCTGTTTTCTGTTTTGCTCCCTTTTTCTCCTGAGTTCTTTTTTGTTTGTTTGTTTGTTTTTAAAATTATGTAATTATCAATGTTGTTATGTTATTATTATTATTATTATTATTATGCTTGTATTTTCTGTGTTTGGTTTTCAGATGTCTGAGGTTATCCTTGAAAGGCATAGATACAAGAGTGTGCACCTGGGAGTGCTTCTGTGGTCACAATGGCCTGCCATGTTGTGGTTATTTGTTGATACTTGCTCTGTCCCATAGTTGTGAGTTTTCTGTTTGTTTGTTTTTTGCTTTGTTTGTTTGTTTTTGTTTGTTTTCCAATTTAAAAATGAAAATAAAGCTTAGGGGGAAAAAAACGTGTCCTTTCTGCTTCACATTTAGCCATCATCTGGATGTGAGGTTAAAAAATACTGAACGTGATGGCGATGAACAAAAATCATGCAACACGCTTTATGCTTAAGAGTGCAGAAAAATCTGTGAACGCAAACATATTTTGAGCTGAGAGACAAAAAAGAAAACATGAAACCAATGGGACAGATGTCTAAAATAAAAGTCAATCCCTGCCTCACCTCCCTCGACCTCCTGGGTTAAAGACCAAAACAGCAATCTTTCAGGAAAACAATCCTGGGAACGGGGCCAGAACACCCTGCTGGCTGGCAGGAGCGGGTGAAAAGCAGGATGAATTTGCTGTTGTGTCTTTGTTGGTGCATGTGTGTGTGTGTGTGTGCACACAGGAACAGAAATAGCCTACAGAGCTGCTTCAACGACATAAACAACTCTTGGTGACGTGTTGAAATGGGTTTTTGTTTTTTTGCCCTGATAAGACTCATCGGGGTCGAAACTGCTGACTAGGAAACCGGTCAAAGAACACTGTGGGGCTGCTTATTTCCCGATTACAGCTCTGAAGATGTTCTAGAAATACTAGCTAATCCAAAGTATCACAAGCTCCTGCATAGACAAGAAATTCTCAGCACGTCACCCAGCAGCAAAGCCTAGCCACTGGAAAATCCTGTTAAAACAGATAAAACTGCTTTTTCTATAAGCAATAAACCCAGACTGTAGAGACAGCAGCCACCTTTGATACCTATGAGGCTTTACAATGTTTTTCTGCCATTCACTTTTGCTTCCATCCCTAAATCCATCTGTTCCTGCAACCCCAGTACTTTATATTCTCCATTGTTTCTTGGGACCAGATCAGCACAGTCCCCCTTATGTTACACAGACTGCTCCTTTAAATTGGGGGCCACGGTACAGTCGAGTGTGAAATTGTAACCAGTCATTGCGCGCCATTGACGGTAACAGATTGCCAACTAAAGATAATGTCCACCTCTCCCTCCACCTATCACCAGTCATGCCAGTCTGATGCGTTTAACCACGGTACGCTGGCTCTGCGGCTGTTAAACGTGCACAGGCACACACAGGTTTAGTGTCTCTGTCACGCTCATTTTACTGCTGCTGGGACTTGTCCCGATGCAGATATTTTACTGAGCTGATCAGCAAGATGGCAGCCTGCTGTAAATGCACACACAATGCACCCAGAGCCTCATGAAAATGTTAGATTTCAGTCTGAGAAAATGCAAAGCTGCTGCCCAAGATAACTGAAATGTCAGTTCATTTTGGTAAATAATTATTTGTTTTATCAAGTAACAAGACTAAGAACCAGCAGCCATGCAAACATCGCACTAGGGATGTATTTTGGCACAGCAGTGTTTAGACTTAAATGCCAACAAGATCTCACATATGCCTCCTTTCCACCAGCAGCGAGTGCTGAGCCAACTTTCCCTCAGTGGCTGTACAAAAAGAAAAGACGCCACATTATCGCGGGTCTGATAACCAAATACTTACACAGCATTACCTAGCATGAGTTAGGCAAATATTTCTGGGAATAAAACAAAGACTGACCAGAATCTGCTGACTGCATCTGTACAACACAGTTGCAAAAGCTTCTCCCAAATTCCAGTGACATCACTGGTTTTATTGATAGTGCGCCTGTTACAATTTTTTTTGACAACTAAAACCAGTTTTTTCTTTTGTGTGTGTGTGTGTGTGTGTGGGGGGGGGGGGGGGGCTCTACATTCAACAACAGCACCATGGTGGTCAAAAATAATAATATGATTCTGTCCCCAGGTATAATGTTCATTTTAATGCACTAGCTACAGGAAGCGGACGAAAGCACCTGAGATTTTTAATCTGGAAAAACTCAGATAGCTATATTATTGATAGACTCTGGCATTCACTTCCTCCTCATCAGAATGCCAGGAGAATGCTTGGCATAATTTTAAACAATTTAAATGAAATAAGATGTTCTCTCACCTATAACGAAGGCTTCTTTGAAGGTTGTCCCAGTGACATTATACCAAGGTGGTCTGCCAGCAGTGTAGATCGTCCTTTTACTAGTCCTCAGCAGAGGAGGCTCTGTCTTGGACTGGCTTGTAGTCCGTTTTCGTGGCGATAGCGAAGGGGTCAAAGGACAGCGGGGGACATGGTTTGAGAGGCCATCCAAGGAATCGTCACCACTTCCACTGGGGTAAAAGAAAGGAAGGTAAGCGAGCAACATTTAACCCTTTTAACAGGTTTTTAATTAACAGGTGACATTAATGGGAAACTAGGATTCACATGTAAATAAGTATATATCACGCAATGTGTCCCTTGAAGGCTACACTGGACCGGTCCCCAGGCTGTGATGGGGCAGGACTTATAAAGAGACATGACAACCATTCATATTCACACCTACATCCAATTTAGAGTCACTAATGAATCTAAATATGATCTGATATGGGTGAGATTTACGCCATGGAAAAAACTGGACAGGGGTGGGTCTGTCACATCATATCACAGCAGCAATGCAGTTATGCAGCTTCAAATAACACCAACAGAAGACACATGTTTGGGCACCGCAGGGCATTGTATTTTGAACACTCCTCTACATTTCAGGTGTGCGGCTTGACTTTCACCAAAAAACAGATTGTTTGCGTATTTTTAGGCAAGCAAAGAAACACTTGTGGGATGTTTCCAAAGTGCCGTGAGATCATTTAAAGTAATTTTTAGACTCATACTAAGGCTAAGTCCTCATGTTTGCCTGCTTTTTGAACAGTTTGTGTTTGCAGTATGCCATCAGAGATGCCTTGTTCGCTCATAGTGGACCCCCGCTGCTGCTCCAATACAGGCATTTTCATTTTTACAACATATCTGCAGGTTTATGACCACCATTGTGTCAAAAGTAGCCTTTTTCTAACCAAAAGAAGCTCAAAGATGTGAAGCTATAAATGGGTATAAGAAGGGAAAACATTTAGCTAAATATATTCAAAATATTAACTCTTGGGAACCTGCAGATACACTGTTGTCCTGCAGAGAGAGAAGAGGGTCTCTGCTCACTCCGGAGACCCTCTATGAACTCTCCTCTTCACAGGGAAGCATCTGCTGTCGGTGTGGTTGAGGGGGAGGAAGGGGGAACTTGCCGGCCCTCCCCAGGAAATCACACCGCTGCCCTGGACACAGCATGACACTGGGTGGGGAGCCACCATTCACATGAGTAAGGCTGTCATCATTTGGCTGGACTTTATGGTTTACAAGTCACTACAGTTTGAACATGCAGTCAGTTTCTCAGATCGTATTTAGAACACTAAGAAAGCAAGTGTGAAAGCTTCACCACAAGGTTTCACTTCACTAACCAGTGGATGACCACCTACTGGCTATGTCCGTTTTTTATTTATAGTCTAATGCTGTAGCTCAATGGCAGAGAAGGTAGGCCATTAAATATTAACTTGTAAGCCTGCAGAAATAGGCAATAGGTTGCTTTTTGCAGAAGCAAAATATTATGCAAATGTAACACTTTTTAGGCTGATTTATGATTTTATGGATTTCCTTTTGGGGTTTTTTCCCGCTTCTGTGCTTCATGCACATCTTTGTCCCTGTAAAGATAGACACCTAACGTAGATAACTCGCTGACCTAATGTAAATACAAACTAAATGCAACTTTGTATTTTATTTACAATCAGTGCAGCCAAGTTAAAAGAACACCTTCACAGTAACCATCAATTTTTTGAGTGGTTGATATGCATCAAAGTATGCAAGGATCCAAGGTTTTTCATTGGTGCAGTGACATTTCAATGATTCAAAAACTCATGCATTTGTGCATAGATTTAACACCCAGCTGCACTACAGCTACACAGCCAGGTCACCAAGCTGCCAGACAGACACCTGATCCCCAGCACATCCTCAGTGCTACGTGTTATGAATAAGGGGGCGTTAGCAACAAAGCAACACTAGCTTCCGTTGTGATACCATATGGTCAGTGAACATCTAGAAACTGGTGGTAATTAACAGAAACAGACCCTGGTTAACAGTAGCCATTCCTAAAAATAAACATTTGAAATACACAATTTGAAAGTGAATATTTTTTTTGAGATGTGATGGTTAATACGGCCGAATTTAATAGGCCGCACTGAAAAGCTGCCGAATACTTTTAAATGATGAATAAACGCTTTGTAAGTTGAAAACGTTCATAAAATCGTCATTTGTCGCATTAGTCTTGCATACAGAATGAGAGGATCTGTACAGATGCTTATGGAAAGAGACGAGGGAAGAAAGTGTTGATGTAACCACAGATAAAACCTCCATAGAATATTTTACGACCGGGCCCAGGTCTCTCTGTCCTCACTTAGGTGTTTTTTCGCTAATTCTCCCATGTTCTTTATTAAGCTTTTGTTCTCTGCACCCACGACAAAACACAATGCGTGGGTTACACCGAGTGTGGCAGCTAGCTGGATTAGCTAGCTGCCAAGAGCAGTTTCCACCGCGGGGCTCGACAACACCCCGCGTGCCACAACAGCCATATTTTATTCCTTCCTTTTTTACCTGTCTGACCTCGACATGGATCTATCCCCTTCCGTCCCTCCATCTGTCTGCGGCTCATCCGGTTTGCTGTCGCTGCTGGTTGCTGCCATGTCTGCTCAGTCAGCTCAGCGCGGCGCGGCGCGGAAACCAAACACTGGGAGCGTCGTGACGTCAGCGGGCGTAAACTAAGATTGTGTTCAAGGTAATAGAAAAAAAACCGAAACTTTTTTCCAAAATTATTTCGAGGATAGTATAAAAGAAATACTATCTCCTGGTTTAAATTTAACAACAACAAAAAACACTAATAATGTATTTAAAGACTTCTATTTATTTTAGCTACTTCTATTAAGGGTTGCCACAGTGGATCATCTCCATCGCACCCTATTCTTAGCATCCTCCTCTCATGCCAACTCGCACCCGTTAATCTCCTCTGAGGTTTTCTGTCCGGTGTATTCATTATACATCCACTGCACATGCCCAAACCATCTGACCCTTTCCTTAACTTTGTCTCCAAACTGCTCATCCTGAACTGTCCCTCTTTCTAATCTTGTCCATTGTGGTTGCCCCCAATGAAAATGTTAGTACCTTCAATCTGCTCTCTCTCTTTTTGTCAGGATCCCCATCTCCAAGCCATACATCATAGTAGGTTTCACTGCCATCTTGTAAACGTTCCCTTTCTCTCTTGCTACTATCATTCTGTCACAAATAGCCCCTGACACTTGTTTCCACCTGTCCTACCCTACCTGCACTTTCTTCTTAACCTCTCTTGTGCACTGTCCATTTCTTTACATGGTTGACCCCAGGTGCTTAAATTCATCTACCTCCCCTACTCCTGCTTCTTGAAGCTTTGCTGTTATAGCTGTCTCCATGTCATTTGGAGATGCATTCTATCTTTCTTCTACTCACTTTTCATTCCTCTTCTCTCCAGACCATACCTCTGCCTGCCTGGTCCCTGATCTCACTACAGATCACAATGTTGTCTGCAAACAGTCCACAAAGACTCCTGCCTGACCTCAACTGCCACTTATCGCACACCTCTATACTGTCTTGCTGTCTTCATAGTTTCATAAACTTTTTCCTCTGTAGTTACAACAGCTCCGCACATCATTCCTGTTCTTAATATAATTAATTTTAAAACAACTTTTAAAATAATTTTTTGGTTACCTTGTTCTTTTGTCTTAGTTCTAATGGTCAATTTTGTGATTAATTTAATTCGCTGGTTTGCCACTATGACAAAATAATGAATTGATTTGTGCTATTATTACAGTAAATTAAACATTAACTATTTTGTTTAGCTAACAGATTCTATCGTTAATGCTTACATAGTAAATAATCTTTTACGTGGTAAAAATACAGGTTTAGAACAAGAAATAATTGCTTATACAAAGATTTAAATAAATTGTTAAGTTCAAATAAAGTCTTGTCATTGTTTTGCCAAGGACTGTCATTGTAAACTGGCAGTTTAAGGCACGCTTGGAAGTCTTTGTTTTACGCTTGGAAAAAGATGCACACATGCCACTGACTGATTACAGGTAGTTTAAATTTACTTTAAAAGCATTTTGGGTGAATTTCTGTGTTTAAAACAGTTTGAAATCGTCCACATATTCCACATATTACATTAGAGTAATACTAGTTTGCACCACAAGATGCTGTGGTGAGTCAGAGTAATCTAAAATAGGCCATGAATAACTTAAAATTATTTTCAATTGGATTCAGATATGTGGAAAAGTTCTTGGGAAAACAAGGGTAAGGCTAGATATAAATATTCTAATAATTAGTGAAAGTTAAAATATGAAAAAGAAAATCCCACTTGCACTGCCAAATAGTAGTAAAAATTAGTTTTTGTTCCAGGTGGTGATTACAAAAAGACAGGTTTCTGCAAATCCAGAAAATTTACGTTTGTCCCATTGGAGCCTGAACGCAGCACTGGAGCGCTGTAGTGCTGAATTTGAGACGAATTACAAGAAAAGTCTCACAACTTAAAATAATTAGCGTATCATGCTGTGTAATGAATAAAACGCATTTCAAAAATAGAGGATTTTGCATGCTCATTAATTCAAATTCTTCTTTAGTTAGAGCCGCATTAACCTGCAGGTACAGAGAAGTATTATTTTAGAATTTTAGAAGCAAACAAATATTTTGCGAAAATGTTAATATGAAATCCTCCTGAGAACAGAGGGGGAAAGGATCTTTCAGTTTAACTTTTTAGGATTTGCGAGTTCACTACAGAGGACATGAATGAAAAGACTGGCGCCAAGACTAACTGAGATTTTATGTACAGGATATTAGTATATATGACTGTGTCCTTGTATTACTTTAGTCGTATGTTTTACTTATTTGTTTATCTATTTATTTATTTGTTCATCCATAGCTACATAATGATAATTTAGGTATAAGAGCTATTTTATTAATTGTTACCCATCTGTTTAGAGTTACGCCTAAAATGTCCTGTTTCCCTTTGTCTAACAACAAACACAGAAATTGCACAGAAATGTCCTTTGGCTTTCATATGTATAAATAAAGCTGTAATGAATGTAAAATGTGACGGTGGATCTGAAATATATATATATATACATATATTTGCGTGGGGTTTTTTTTAAGCTGACGTTTTCTGCTAATTGACTTTCTTTCACGCTCGTCCCATTAGCATTCACCAATGATGTGCACCGGGTGATCAGTCAGGCTCTGCGCTGCAGTTATCTCTGCTGTCCAGTCACAGCAGCTGCAGTGATCAGCGCGCTGTGTGCCTCGTTACTGCCGCTGCAGCTCCACGTTCGAACCTGCAACTCAGACCAAATTAAAACCTCCCTCAGAAAAAGCCGCATGTGGTTTCCTCCTCCTGCCTCTCAGCACTGCAATGAAGGAATTTCCTCGTTTGTACTGAAGTCTCTGCGCTCACAGAAATGAGGTCTCGGCCTGAGTTTTCCCCGCGCTAACTACACAACAGGAAGACCGGAGCGGTCGATTCTCACCTGCATCATCTTCACCTTAGAAAAGAAAGTCGTACTTTTTTGCCTCTCGGACAGGACACCAACTGACTGCTGGCTGCAAAATGGATAATAATGCTGGAAATTCGGAAAAATCTCACCTCATAGACGAGAAGAATGCCAAGACATATTCACTAAAACTGCAAAGGTGGGGAAATGCTTTGCTTCGTATCACTGCAGCCGCATGAAGAATAATACCACATGTAGGACGAAGTTATGTGAACACATTTAGTCATTTTGGGGCATAAACTGTGTATAAAATGTGTGTGTGTGTGGGGGGGGGGCGCGACAACAATTCTTTGTTTGCTGACACTTAAAGAAAAATGCAAGTAAGCAGATTTTGTTAAGGACATCAACATTTTTAATAGAAAACTCAAAATATTATTTTTTAAATTATAATTTTAAGATAGATGCAGGAAGAATCCACTATTGTTGCACATTATCTTATAAACGTGCGTAATGAAGGCGCACCGAGAGTGGTTGTTATAGTGCACGTTGAGCAGGCTTTGGCTCTCACGGGTTGTTTTATGTGAATGAACAAATTCATTTCCATGCTTGGCTTGTTTCTGGACAGCCTGTGACAAATGGCCCCGGGGCCAGTTCACTGAGCAATGCTAAAAACTCATCATCTGTCATTAGCAGAGGCTCCAGCCTGCAATCACAGAGGGTACACACACACACACACACACACACACACACACACACACACACACACACACACACACACACACACACACACAATCCATAGGTGCTTAAACCTGCTGATACAAAAAATACACAGCAGAGAATATTACTAAAAAGCATACACAAAGCTGGTTCGAATTTTTAATTGTAGGATAGGATAATAAAAATATTAAAACATAGTTGGAATGCGCTCCTTTTCTGGCGTATTTAACAAATAGCTCCCACATTATAGAAATAAGTTGTATAGGATTTTAAAGAGGCCCACGTGTAAAAACACCACTTTTAATAATTTAATTTAAAAAACCACCGAGTTTAAAATATAGATGGCGGAGCAAATGAAAGAAAAAAAAGACGATTTTATGCGCACAGTCAAAGCTGATGCAAACATGTGCATCAGCTTTGTTTGCTCAACATCCAGCCGGCTGCTGCAGAAACACACCTGGTGATTTTTCAACGCGCTGCAGAAAAAAACAGGTGGAGACGCTCTCTCGCTTTAATATGAAATACGTGAGGAAAATCAAATGCAATCGCCCACTCAGCCATTAATCATAATCCTGCCGAATTATCTGTTATTTTCAGCCTTCAGAGGCCCTCATGATGCACGTTTCCACCTCTTTGATCAACTGTTTTTAAGTCAGTGAAGCTGGTGGAAGTGAATCGATGCCTTTGATTTCACGCTTTAAAACTGGCTGTTTTATTTATTTATTTTTTAAAAGATAATTTCCAGATACAACACGATTAAAAAGAGATAAGGTGGCAGAAACTTTACGCGTTATAAAGCAGGAGAAGAAAAAGGGAAGCTCCACCGGGTGGGAAACACGTGTTTTACAGGGTTAGTTACTTGCAAATATTAGTGCGAACTTGCAGGGCCTTTGTATTGTATTTATTTATGTATTTTGAATCAATCAAATAAAAAAGCACATTGCTCTAACATGATTTTGTAGAAATAAGTGAAATAGGCCTACTGATCATTTGGGATTCAAAGAAGTGTTCAGAAACACAGACAGATGTGCATATGGCGCTACATTTGGGATTTCATGCACCATTTGCGCCGTTCTTGTGCAAGTGCACGCATGTGTTTACAGTGTCACCTTTAGCATTTTCCTCCCCAGCTGGCAGTAAAGTGACCTTTATTGTTCACAAATGTTTCTACAGTATTTTTGATGTATTTTAGAATCAGCAGAACTCGTAATCAAAAACACAGGAATAGATGTAAACATTAGCATTAAAGTTAATAAAATAAATACGAGCATCCAAGGATTCCAAAGTCAGACTTACTCAGTCTATCACTTAGAATTCATGTAATTTCCACCGCCAAATATCACCGGAGGGCTCAACCCGAAGTTCTGTTTTATCAGCTTGAATCTGCTGTTTTGTTTTTCAAGTATAGTAAAAACGAAAATGATAAGAAAAGAGCTTGCATAAGTTTGGAACAATGATTGCTAATCCATTTATAAAATGTCAGAAAATAGAGTAAAAGATCATTACAAATCAATTTAACATGGATGAGTAACAAATACAAAAGTGATTGGATGATTAATTAGTAAGTTGAGATAAAAAAAAAAAACTCAAAGTATTTGTTTGTAAGTGCCTGACTGTTTGAGGAGGAAAGAAGGGATGCGCGAACTGATCCTTACCCAGGTACCTCTAATGAGGTTAATCCGTCCATGTAATTCACTTTTAAAGTGTTGGCAACATCTAACTGATGGCTATGCTGATGATGTTTAAACTTTGCTTTGTGGACCACTTACAAGCTTTAGCCATGAGTCTGAGGTTACCAGGGTTAAAAAGAAATACAAAAAATCTTTCACTCCGTTTAGTGATCAGTAACTACTCTGATGACCAATTGATGGTGCTGTGGATTCAGTAAGGCTGTTTCCATCTTCCTGCAGATTTGTTAAATGTTTGTCATTAATCAGAGTAAATGTGCAAAATAAATTCTGACCATTAAAATACATTTTTAGTCAAAGCCAAAATCAGGAGATTAAAACCTTTGATATTAAAGGCACAGCAGTTCTTGTTCTTGTTCTTGTTTTTCAGTCAAATGTCAGTAAGTCATTCAGCACCAAGCAGGAGTAGTTATAGCTAAAAGGCATCTACAGTACTGCTTTAAATGTGCTGTATTCATTGGAGGCAGGCCTGTGATTCTTTGGTTTCCACGCACGAAACATAAGCAATAGGTGTATGTGTATTCTTTTTTAAATTAGGCATCTCTGGATACACCGAGTTCAGCTATTATGTCAAAATATTAGGTTGATTATCTCAAAGTTTGAACTAATTCAAATTTCTGAGAAAATCACTCAAAACTTAAAATTAAGTAAGTATTTATTTATTTATTTATTTATGTGGCAGGAACAAGCTGTCATACATATCTCAACAATTTTTCAATCTCCCAGAACTCAAAAGTCCCATTTTTGAAGAGTGAACCATTGACCACCAGAGGGAGATGCATTGAAACTGGGGTATTTAAGTATTTAATGTACACTAGTGGTTACTTAATGTTTTCTGGCATGCCCAGAAAACAAAAAAGAAGGCAAAAGGTCCACACCCCAGAAAACTTGAATTTGAAAAAAATAAATAATAGTCAGCACATTTAATTTCAGAAAAACCAGATCTATTTAACTTTAGTCCACTGCATATTTTCCTTGATTGGTCAGACTCCACCTGTATCAGCTCCCACAGTTTAAAAACCACTGATGTAAGCAAATAATTCCTATTCCTGGTATTTCAGTGGGAGGTCCCAAGGCTGAGGCACATCAAGTGGTTGTCATTTTAATGGATGCGACCATATTGGATTTTATTGAGAGTTTGAAAACAAATTCTGTTAATATACATTTTAATATACAACATAATAGGCGTGTCACTAGGGATTTAATCTAATCCATGAGAATAAATATTACAGATTGAAGACCAGTGATGAAAAGGAAATGTGACTTCGGTCTGCAATGTGATGTGAAATCATCGTAAACTGTAAACATGACTTATGGTGCACTGATGTGGACCTTTCTTCTCTCTGGGGAAAAACAAAGGCAAATCTCATGGGTCGTTCACAAACATTTAAAAATAAATGTTTTTGTTTACATAAAAAAGCCGGATCATCTGGATAAAACCAGGGCCTTTTATTAAGGTTAAAAACATGGACTGTTGACCAAGATCTCACCAAGTGTAAAGCTTTCAAAACCTCTAATTAAAATATTAGAAACAAATGTAGCATCTGTATAAAACACAAATTTACAACACTGTAATGTGTGTGTTTGTGTGTGTGTATATATATACACACACACACACACAAACATATATATAGACACTGCCTATTTACTAAAGCCTGCACATCACAAGTGATAAAACAAAAAGATGAGGATATAATAAGATGATAATCACTTTCATTCTGTACTCCACTGATTTGTCTGCTGAAATATTAATATGCATATCTGTAAAAATAAAACACTGCTCAGTAGTTTTTCGCTGCAGAGATTCTTCTGTCTGTTAACAAAAGTGCTGCGGGATGTTCTGATACAGCAGATTGCAGTTGTAATTAAATGCTTATGATTTAGTTTTTTTCCCCCGCTGGACTTCCAAGAGCTCATTTCATTTCACAGATCACTGACTTTTCCCCGAGGAGTCTCTCTCTCTGTTTGTGCTGCCGGTGCTGGGCAACAATAAACGCTGCTTACCTGCCCTGTGGGGTATTGACAAAGACATGAAATCTACTTTGAAAAGAAAATCTAATGTTAATAATCTTAAGGAGACTCCTTGGGTCTGCCATATCGTCAATTTGTAAGGGTGGCAGTGAAAAAAGTACTTGAGGATGACTGCCAGAGGAATATGAGCCATGTATCATTAATAATTACTAGTTTTTTTTTTATTATATTTGGAGTGCAGAAGCAGGTTTTTTGGCAGTTTATAGTACCATCTCATTCTTGTGCTTATGTTAGTTGTATTTAAATGAAAAATAATCATTGATGCCAGACACCAAAAGTGAGGCGGGGTCAGCAGAGGGCTGTAAATCCCTAAATACAGACCACTGAGTGAATTATCCCACTCAGGGAACGTCTCAGTGACGACACTTTTGATTGTTTCGATGAATATTTTGGTCATTGTGTTATTTTCCCCCCCCTGCAGAGTCAACACGAGGAGCAATCTCTCCTACTGAAAACGCTCAGACACAGTTATGTTTGACCTGCGATCGTCTGACTTAAACCAAAGGACTTAAAAACATTAAGACTATTAGCACTAAACGCTGAAAGCAAAAACTAAAATGCACCAATATATTTTTTTGTTGTTTGTACAACTTTTGTTCTTTTTAAGGTCTGTAGTGTTACACATAAAATGCATGAACAGGAAAATACACATTACAAACAAACATAAAAGCTTTTTCTTCAAATTTGTTTTTATTTCTTAAAAGAATTGAAGCCCAGTCACCACCAGGGTCAAAACATCGTCACCACTTTGAAATAAATAGACTGCAAAAAACACATAATTGTAAACTTGTATTTGCATTTCAAATATCATTTTAAACACACTTTTTTCAATTCTCTGGGGGTGTTTTTTGCAGGTAATATTACAGTCACAATATGTCCACCTAATTAATGGATTTGACTATTTGACTTGACAAATTAGTGCTGAATGCTACTGAGCCAGTTTAAGGCACAGCTGCGGTATTACTGCGGTTGGCTGGGAGTGTTTTCAGTGTTTAAAGCCAAGGAGCCACTTGATTAAGGAGTGCTGACCAACAACCATATAGTTTCCAAAAGAACAGTGCAATTTACTACCAAGATCAAATAAAATAAGCAGTAACTTCATGAGGTATTCATTTGCACCAGGATTTTTGGATGAGAAAGTAAGAAAGTGCAAACAAAAACATTTCACCCTTAATAAATGTAAAACCACCATTAAGTCCACCTTTAGTCAAATCAGCTTTATTTGTATAGCATGTTTAAAAGACATCAGGTGTTGAACAAGTGCTGAACATAAGGATAATGTAGGCAAAATAAACAGAACAGATTAAAATAAATGGAGTAATAAGATGACAAGAAATCCATATACAGTGGGGCAAAAAAGTATTTAGTCAGCCACCGATTGTGCAAGTTCCCCCACCTAAAATAATGACAGAGGTCAGTAATTTGCACCAGAGGTACACTTCAACTGTGAGAGACAGAATGTGAAAAAAAAAAATCCATGAATCCACATGGTAGGATTTGTAAAGAATTTATTCGTAAATCAGGGTGGAAAATAAGTATTTGGTCAATAACAAAAATACAACTCAATACTTTGTAACATAACCTTTGTTGGCAATAACAGAGGTCAAACGTTTACTATAGGTCTTTACCAGGTTTGCACACACAGTAGCTGGTATTTTGGCCCATTCCTCCATGCAGATCTTCTCGAGAGCAGTGATGTTTTGGGGCTGTCGCCGAGCAACACGGACTTTCAACTCCCGCCACAGATTTTCTATGGGGTTGAGGTCTGGAGACTGGCTAGGCCACTCCAGGACTTTCAAATGCTTCTTACGGAGCCACTCCTTTGTTGCCCGGGCGGTGTGTTTTGGATCATTGTCATGTTGGAAGACCCAGCCTCGTTTCATCTTCAAAGTTCTCACTGATGGAAGGAGGTTTTGGCTCAAAATCTCACGATACATGGCCCCATTCATTCTGTCCTTAACACGGATCAGTCGTCCTGTCCCCTTGGCAGAAAAACAGCCCCATAGCATGATGTTTCCACCCCCATGCTTCACAGTAGGTATGGTGTTCTTGGGATGCAACTCAGTATTCTTCTTCCTCCAAACACGACGAGTTGAGTTTATACCAAAAAGTTCTACTTTGGTTTCATCTGACCACATGACATTCTCCCAATCCTTTGCTGTATCATCCATGTGCTCTCTGGCAAACTTCAGACGGGCCTGGACATGCACTGGCACTGCGGGATTTGATTCCCTGCCGTTGTAGTGTGTTACTGATGGTGACCTTTGTTACTTTGGTCCCAGCTCTCTGCAGGTCATTCACCAGGTCCCCCCGTGTGGTTCTGGGATCTTTGCTCACCGTTCTCATGATCATTTTGACCCCACGGGATGAGATCTTGCGTGGAGCCCCAGATCGAGGGAGATTATCAGTGGTCTTGTATGTCTTCCATTTTCTGATGATTGCTCCCACAGTTGATTTTTTCACACCAAGCTGCTTGCCTATTGTAGATTCACTCTTCCCAGTCTGGTGCAGGTCTACAATACTTTTCCTGGTGTCCTTCGAAAGCTCTTTGGTCTTGGCCATGGCGGAGTTTGGAGTCTGACTGTTTGAGGCTGTGGACAGGTGTCTTTTATACAGATGATGAGTTCAAACAGGTGCCATTCATACAGGTAACGAGTGGGGGACAGAAAAGCGTCTTACAGAAGACGTTACAGGTCTGTGAGAGCCAGAGATTTTCCATGTTTGAGGTGACCAAATACTTATTTTCCACCCTAATTTATGAATAAATTCTTTACAAATCCTACCATGTGGATTCATGGATTTTTTTTTCACATTCTGTCTCTCACAGTTGAAGTGTACCTCTGGTGCAAATTACTGACCTCTGTCATCATTTTAAGTGGGGGAACTTGCACAATCGGTGGCTGACTAAATACTTTTTTGCCCCACTGTATATGTACACACACCTATATACAAATGCATATACTAGCATATATGTACACATGTATACACCAACATTCACTGTTGTTCAGTTTACCTTCAGAAAGAGATTAAAAAAAATCTTGTTATGTTTGAATTTGGCAGAAGGGTTACAGATGTTAATGGCACAGATGTTTGCTTAACAGGCGCCCCCCCCCCCCGACAATGTTGCGCTGCAGGCCACACAGTGTGTTTAATGTCTGAGGATATTTTGCATGAATCTTTTGAACAGGATATTTTTTTTCTGCACACTCTGGAATTTATCATCACCCCAAGGTTTCATTGTGTGTGTGTGTGTGTGTGTGTGTGTGTGTGTGTGTGTGTGTGTGTGTGTGTGTGTGTGTGTGTGTGGTTTTCTCTCGTGTCCCGGTGGTATAATTGAACAGAATCTGTTTTCCGCCTGGCTGCTTCTTTTGAGGTTGGACATCTTCGAAGACGAGTGTGTGTGTGATAATCGTACAGCGCTCGCAATCTCCTTTGTGAAGAGTGTGACATTAAAGTGTGTGTCTGGTTATCTCAAGTGAGGCCAAATTAGCTTTTTTCCACCTCATTAGTCACATCATCGAATCCTCCCCCACGCATGATAAGAACAGCAACCTGTGTGTGTGTGTGTGTGTAAGAGAGAGAGACAAAGATAGAAAATAAATGGAAAGGTCAGCATTTTCTTTTATTCTCAGCAGTAATCCAGTCGGGTCTGCATCTTGCTAGGGTTCAAGTATACATAGATCTGTAATGTCCCGATTGAACACTGAAAAATTGACTTTCAAATGAAAAGCATCTTATTGTAGATGGGCAAGATGGTGTTAAATGAAAAGATTCTGTATTTATGTGCAAAATGAACAGAATGGCAACTATTAAATGATTACAGTATTATTTATTTTACCACTGCTACTGTTTTAATTTACTAAATTACCAAATAAACAGGCCAGATTATTAGGTATTAGGTCAACTCAGCAACCTTTAGACCCAGAACCTTGTTCCATCTGTGCTATAAGAATTAAGGCAGTTCTGAAGACAAAAGATTGTCCAGTGTACACATGTTTTTGTATTCTAATCAACTTCCTTCAGATTCCTTTGGAATTACCTGGTACTGGGTTTGAATGGTTGTCTGTTGTCTCTGTGAATCTCTGTGGTTGATGGGTGACCAGTACTGGGTACATCCTTCTTCTTGCCAAACAACAGGTATAGTCTCCAAACCTTGGCAGTCCTAATAGGATTAATGGTAAATAAAATAGATGGATGGAGTATTAAAAAAACATTTATCTATTTGTTGTTATATGTTTGATGTTTGGGCAGTGTCTGGCTTCAAGTTTACAGTCTGATTTATTATACACAAGAAGCACTAATTTTATAATTTGCTTGTCAAAGGATTGTTACACTTTCTTAAGGTTTTTGTTGTTGTTTGCTGTTTGTTTATTCGTTGTTGTTGTTTGCTGTTTGTTTATTCGTTGTTGTTGTTGTTGTTTGCTTGTTTTACAACATTTTGGATAGATATGACTTTCATTCACAAATTTGTTGTCAATTAAAACACTGCTGTAACCTGGATGAATAGAAAACAACACAACGCACAAGACCTAAGATGGAGCGCTTATGAGTTATTAAAACTCAGGAGCAGTCGTGACGTGAAGTTCTGGACTGTAAAACAGGGCAGTCTGTTCACCCTCCTTCACTGTCAACATGAATCGATTTTAATGGGTTCTTCATCGAACGAAACGGCACACCATTCTTTCACTTAAGTGAACACTGACTGCGATGCACTCTGTCAGGTTTCCACTTTGTAAACCATGGGGACTCTATCAAAAGATGATCTGCTGCGCTGTAACATCAGCTAAAAAACCCCACCTCAGCTGTGCTGCTGTTACAAGGATGGACAAAAAGCCGGCCTCCATGAGATCGGACAGGGGGTTTTACTAAGGCTGAAATTACATTGTTTTAACAGACATGTCGGTTAGAAGATACAAAAATAATTTTTTTTCTTAATAAGTAGATTTATCTTTAAATGCACCCATCACACTGCAGACTAGCTCACATCTTCAGATATAATGTTTTCTGTCTGAACAGCCCAGTATGATTTATAATATTTATACTGTATATAGTGCTTTTCTATTTGCACTGACCTCATTTAACAATGCATTAAAACTGAGCTTTGGAGCACATCTTATCTACCTCTCATTTATGATCAGTGTAGAATTACCAGTTAACCCAGCATGCTTGTCAGTTAGGGTTTGAACTGGGAACTGTCTCTGTGACAACACTCATATTTATTATTTTATATTTATTATTTATTTAATAGTCCAAGTAACTCACATCATTATGTAGAAAAAGGTGAGATGTAAACATGCCAAAATTGCTAATTTCCTTCTTTCCCAGGGAAGGTCACATAAAAGCTTTACAATAAACAAATGCGTAAAAATATATAACAAATGAAACATCAAAAACCACAGCGAACAACTCTGTTCATTCATTACCTGAAAAAAATCAAACATTACAGCTGATACAGGTGATGTAACCAAGTATGTTTAAATGTGGTACTGAAAGCTAGAGCAACAGCACAATACTGCAGGTGTAAGATTATAATGGCAGCCCTGTGCATCATAGGTAGGTTCTTCAGGAGGAACAGCTTGAGGGTCACATTGTTTGATCAGCAGCAGCTAAGTGATAATAGCATCCTTCATGGCAAGCTCACTCATTCAAGCTGTGAAAATATACTACTGTTTATTTTCTGCCCCCTGCAGCTCCTTTCCAGACTCCAAAGAACATTATTCAGACTTCCCTTTAAAGAATGGAGGCATGTCGGGCGCCATCGAGCTGAAACGACCCGTCGGCACTCACTGCCACGGCCCCAAAGCGTCGGCATGCGAGGAGAGCGTGGACAAGCTGCTGGCCAAGAAGAAACTCTACATCGCTTCAGCAGTCTGCCTCGTCTTCATGATTGGCGAGGTCATAGGTGAGAAGCACCAAGAAAAGAAATGAATGAGAAAAGAAAGCAGCTTGAATGGTGACCTAATTTGTTATGTGCCTTCTCAACCATTTGGACATAAATAAACTTCCCTATATTCACACACCAGAAAGTGTGGAGATTTGTGTGGGACACAATACTTATGACAAGAAGATGGTTATAAGCACTTATTAAGCATAGGAAGCTTTTACATTTGACCAAATGATCACTTTTGACAGGAGCAAAAAAATCATGCAGACAAGTGTTCATGCAGACGTTAGTATCATTATAAGCATCATAGCAAGAAATGCTTCAGTGGTGAACTATTGAGGAACTCCTTTATTTCCCTGTAAAAGTGTAGGTTCATTTTTCTTTTTATAGTGTAACTTTTTTACTGTTAAGAGAATAAAATGGTGGCTGACATTCACTGGCTGGTTGCACGGATATTTAAAATGATCTAAAAGAATAAAATCGCTCTTTTACCTGAGGCAACTGAGGCTTTAAATCACATGTTTAATATACCTCTGAGTGTCTAAGATGGGTGTATTTAAAAGCTATTAAAAGAGATGTTATTACCCAGCAGGTACTTTCACAGTTGGCGAGCTACGACACACTTTTTAATAAAAATCTTTTTTATTAGCTAAATGTGAATGAAAATAAACACAGCTTCACACTTTCTGTTTGCTCTGTTCTGTTTGGATATCGTATTCAACATTTATGTACATACCACAAAAAAAAAAGTGACATGAGTTGGATTATGTGTCTTTCCTTATCTTTAAGCAGACTATTATAAACGCAGTCTCGTGGCTCATATACATTATCATTTGTGCCCAGTGTCATTTTTCCTCCTGATTTACAGGAGGCTACCTGGCCCACAGCCTGGCCATCATGACTGATGCGGCCCACCTTCTGACAGACTTTGGCAGCATGATGGTGAGCCTGTTCTCCCTGTGGATCTCCTCCAGACCGCCCACCAAAACCATGAACTTTGGTTGGCACAGATCAGGTGAGAATAATAAGAATTCAGCTTCAGCTTCATGTCGACTGGATGCTGGAGACAAACATTTCGTATATGCATTATATTGCTGGTCATTTGTAGGAGTTCCTGGGCCTGAGTTATTTTGTGTAGATTTTCCTTTATTTTGTCCATGTAAACTGCACATGGGCAAAATAAACTCTACATGGCCTCAACTTGCTTGAGTCACTAGATGTATTGTGGCTATTCTGATTGCACACCCTGGTGTATCCCTGTGTAAAGGTTGGGGCAGGTAATGTCAGCCTGGATTGATGATCTCACTTTTTAAGAAAAGGAACTAGAGGCTGTTTTCTATCTTCAAGTGATCGCTCTCATCAGCCTGCCTGAAAACATCTACACCAAGATACAGGAGAGAATAATCTAAACAGTATAAACTTTGGATTCAGGAGAAATGATGTGGCCTTCCTTCAGTTTTGATGTGTTTTGTGAAGAAGGCATTTAAACATGTCCTTCTGGTTCTCCAAGAGTCCAGTGGTGCTGCAGTTTGGTAAAGGGTTGCTCTTTGTTACCAACTTTGTTCATAATTCTTATCAACGGGATTTCTAGTTGCAGTCAGTCTGCTGCTTCTCCTCCTTGAAAGGAGACAATTAAGGTGGTTTGGCTATCTGAGTAACACACCTACCACCTCCTAGCTGAAATGTTTCTGGCATAGTATGGGATGAGGACCTGGAGTAGACCCAGGATACGCTGCAGAAATCATGTCTCTCGGCTGGCTTGGGAACACTTTAGTGTCACAAGAGCTGGAAGCTGTGGTTGTAGAGAGGGAGGCCTGATCATTTCTGTAAAGACTGCTAGTATCATGACACAGTCCTATGCAGGTGGCAGAAAATGGATAGATCGATTTTCTGCTAACCTTCTCCTGGGAGCATTTTTATACTAAGAAAAAATACTGTCTTCATCCTTTTTTTATTTAAATGATTTGTCCTATATATCAGGTGCATGATGTTCACGTGGTGGCTTACACAAGGAGAAATTATATAGACAGATTCCAGATACAGATTATAGAGAGCGCAGTGTTTAGCCTCAACCCTTGGAAAAGCAAACACCTATTAAGACAGACTTGGCATCTATGAAATCATCCATTAGTTATGAATTCCTGTTTTAAAGCCTTGATCTGAAATCTTTTTGCTATTTTGAGACGACTTGTTTTGAGCAAGTAATGACTCTGACTGAAGTACAGCGGGAGGCTCATATGGTGTAGAGTTTAAGTGTAGCCTGCTATATTGACCATCATTTACAAGATGAACATTAACTTGCATTTACTAAGACAGGGAACTGGTGATTGAGGCCATCAACGTATTAGTAAAGTCAGTTTAGTTTAAGCTCAGAAGAAGCAGTTTAATTTTAAAAGTATATGGTCAGCAGCATACAGTAGATGTGCCTCCTTATTATCTGTGATGAACTGCATGACTACAATAAAGTAATAAAGGTTCATGATTTTCTTCTTCTTCCAGAGATCCTCGGGGCATTCATCTCCGTCATGTCCATCTGGATCGTCACTGGAGCTCTGGTCTACTTGGCCATTGAGAGGATCGTACGTAACGACTATGAGATTGATGGACACGTCATGCTGGTCACCTCTGGCTGTGCTGTCATCGTCAATATTGTGTGAGTGCTTCACACCTTTAAAAGTATATTAACGCTTGTAAAAACTTTGCTCTCAATGTATGCTGCTGCTATTGACACCATTACATAATATTACCATTACTTTTACTAATAATAAAAAAAATTACAAATATTTTACTAAAAAAAACCATAGACAGTATTTAAAAGATGGCTGTAACCATGGCGACCTCACTCACATTTCCTCTACTGACATCTCGGTCTAATGAGACCAGATGCAAGAAGCAAAAGGGAGGATCTGATTGAGAAAAATGATGGACAGATGTGCTCTTCTAAGATATGACGGTATTCCGTCATATCTTAGAAGAGCACATCTGTTTCCTGAGTGCCATGAAGCAAGGCATGCGAATACAACTGATGACCCTTTGTCTCGTTTCCTTTCTCTAGCATGGCGTACATCCTCCACCATTCGACCACCTTCCACGCTCACGGCAGCGGTTACCACCAGATCGACGAGGATGGTCAGAGCCCCGTGGTTCATGGCCACTCGCACGCCCTCCTCGGCAGTCATGGTAACACAAGCGTCCGTGCTGCCTTCATCCACGTGGTGGGAGACCTGCTGCAGAGTGTCGGCGTCATGGTGGCGGCGACCATCATCTACTTCCGGGTCAGATAAACAGATATATTACATGATATAAAACAGAGTCATGTTAAAAGCACAAAGACATGCTTACAGGTACAAGCATATTTGTATTCTGAGCATTAGAGAATTATATTTGAATGTGTACAAAGAAACCATGTATGGTTTCTTATGTATTATGGATGAAAGATTCAAGCATTTCTGTTGTGTTGCAAGATGTTCTTGTTTTTGTGCCTGGAGCACTTTAGTGCCTCATGACTGTGGAAATCACCATCTGACGCCCTTTTCCTTGCTCTTTAAAGTGTCCTTAACCTCTTTTCTCTCTTTCAGCCCGAGTATAAAGTCGCAGACCCCATCTGCACGTTCCTATTTTCTGTCTTTGTTCTCTGCACCACTGTCACCATCCTCAGAGACGTCTTTAGGATACTCATGGAAGGTATTAAACAATCAACAGCTTCTTATGTTCGAAATACTTTTTCATATTTTAATAGTGGAATCATATACTGTACCTGATAGTTCCCATGAAGTATAAAGTATTTTTGTTATTATGCAAAAGGGGTACTTCACACCAGATTTACATATGTGTTTTTCCTCTTGCTTGTTGCGCCACTGATCTATCTACATACTGGGTTCTCCAGATAGAAATGCCTGTCTTTGAGTGCAGGAGGGAACTGACGTTGTGGGCTCAAAATGGAAAAACATGTATTTGAAAAACTCACAAACTCTTGTCAGAAATTATAATGCAGTTACTCAAAAAAACAAAACAAAAACCCATGTAATGATAACAAACCCTGTTGTAAGTCAATAAATTTGATATTTATTTATTATAATTTAATTAAACACATTGAAGTTCAAAAATTTGATTCAAAGCATAAAATGTACAATTGCAACATAATATCTCCAGAAGTTCTTAAAATGGAATTATAACAAATCCAATCCAATAAGTCCAGTATGAAGTCAGGCCAGTTTTTGTGTCCTAAGGTTGTTGTCCTGAAAGAAAAACCTGCATCACACTGAAACTTCTTAAAAAGATCGTCCAGAAAAATACATTTTTCAATACTGTGATAAATGTTTAATGTGAAGATGCTTTCGATACAACGGGTTCATCTGTAGCTGGATTTGACATGAATGATTATTATTTCTTTTTCTTCTTTTATTGTGTTAAATCTGAGGTTTAAAATCTAGTTCACAATTTTCCTTACATGATTGTGGCATCAAGGGCAGATGTTATATAAGCTGTAGCTTCTGTCACACCCTTTCAGTTTGAAATCTAAATAAAGATAAAATAAGATGAAATAAAAATATAACTGTTATAGCGTCTCCTCCTCTAGGCTTGGCTTAGAGTGACTTAAATTTCTTCTTCATGTCTGTGCAGATGTTTGCATGCCTGCTTCATTTTTCTGCGAGTGAAGACTCAGCTGCAGAGACTTTGCATTACAATGCACCAAACATGGATGCCGTGGTTTCTCCAGCTGTTTGTGTTTGAAGCAGAGTATAATCGAGGCCTTACTGTGCAGAAGAAACTGTGCAACTGCCCGTAACAAGAAGCTCAGGCTAACAGCAGAATGTAATGATTAATGGCAGCTCCCTTGCTGTAATTTCAATTACATGCTTCTTTTGGTTAGCAATAGTTTAGTATGAAAAAAACAACAACACAGTTCCCGGTGAAACTGCTTAAAACTAAATTGGTGGATTTGATTTCATTTGTACATTTTTTTTTGGTAAATCTATCACAGTTGGTGGAAAAATACATTGTGCAGTTTTTCTAATTATATTTTTGTTGCCTTAAACACCACAAACTACCTTTGCTATATTCATGGGTGCCCGATATCGCGAAAAGTAGATAAACAGGAATACGAGCCAAAGAAAAAAACACAAAAAAATCCAACAAACATAAATCTGATTTTTATTTCCTGACTCTTCAAGCTATAAATTCAGTGTCTCAGCTTGATATGAGATTGGAAAAGGGAGAAACCGCCAGCCTACCAATACCTATAAAGTTCAGTAACACTGCTGTTAAAGCCAGCAGCTTGTTTTAGGTCAACGCTCAGAAACAAGCATGCAGCTACCCTGCATCAGTTTATGCTGTTTATTAGAAAAAACTCTTTTGAGAAAGGTTGAATATTGCTTTAAATTAAGCTTATGTGATATTTCTGACCATGATGCCTGCAGCTAGGATCCAGCTGTCAGGCTTTGACCTGGTATGAAAAAGGTTAACATCACATGTTGCAAAGGACAGTTATGTCACGTAGAAGTGCAAAAAACAACATATTTGGAGCCTAACTGAAGTATTCATGGCTTCAGATATGTATGTCTCCAAGCTCCACATGGCATGTTTGTGTAAAACAGCAGAGAAACGCGTCTGTGGTTTTCCTAGCACAGAACAAAGAGGACAGATGGTCACATCCTGGGGATGCCCTGAGATATTAGATCACCCAAGTCTTTGCACGTCACTGAACTTTCACACGATGACCCAAAGTAGCTTTTGGGCATCTTTGAAACAGTTTGGTGTCAATGAGCAAAATGATAACGTGCATGAGAGCCATGTATCTGATGTAATACTGTATACATACATCAGAGTTTTAATACTTGTATTTATGATTAGTTTGCATTTATATTTCTTTTTGGGTTGAATTTACTTTTTTGTTTCCCTTTTAGGTTTGTCTGTTTATATAGTTTGAAATGTCCAATTTTAGCCTATTTTTATTACTTTCACTGTTAGTTTTAGTGTTTTTATAATCTTAACGTAGAAATATTTCCCAGATTTAAGATCTTCAGAATAGATATTGTAGTACACAAAACAAATTTTGAAGGCAGTCATGCAACTACCTTAGTCTCATGTGCAGGAATGCCTCCTACACATTGTCTCTATAGTTGTAGTGACTAGTTTTAATTAACTACTGTATAACTAGTCATGATTTTAGTCAAATTTGACTTCTTTTCAACCTGTAGATCAGTAAAATAAAATATATCACTGTGTGCTTATCAAGGAATAATATTGTTCTGTATACCAGGCCAAAATCAGCTCTACAAAGTCTCTGTGTATCTGAAGCAGACTGTTTGCATGTGAGCCACACATTCACAGACGTACTGTTAACTTGGTGTGTCTTAATTTTGATGGCCCGTTGTTTTTCAGGGTCCCCTAAAGGAATCGAGTTTAACTCGGTGAAGGAGGTGCTGCTGTCTGTGAAAGCTGTGAAGTCCATGCACTGCCTGCACCTCTGGGCTCTGACTCTGGGCCAGGCGCTGGTTTCTGTTCACCTGGCTGTAGGTAAAGTAACACACTGATCTACAGTGCATAGTACAGTGAGAGGCACAGGGAATTAAGGCTACTTTAACCCGACATTAAAAGCTCCACATGGCTGATGAGCATTAGCCGGCATATTCCGATATGGGAAGAGAAAACTGTGATACGAAATGTGGATTTCTGAGTTACACCCCTCACAGACCACAGTAGAGTAAACCACACTCACTCTGTTCATTTTTACCTTCTTGTTTCACCACCAGAGGAGGGCACTGACCAGCAGTCTGTGCTGCAGGAGGCCACTGACCTACTCCACACCAAGTTTGGTTTCTACAGCATCACCATCCAGGTAGAGCTCTACTCTGAAGACATGAGCTACTGCTCCCACTGCCAGGACCCCAGTGACTGATAAACAACCAGAGTGGACTGGACCCAGCAGGACATGGATGACTAAGACAGATTGTCATTCTCTCCTGGTGGTCTGGAGTCGTGAGGGATGTATTCACAGAGCAGCTTCCCTTCAAGGAAAGAATTTTTGGGTTGTTTTTGCCATTAAGTTTTAAAAGATTTGACAGTGAAATCATCCTTGTGCTGATAGTAGAGTCCTGATACCAAAGCTCCATGCTAACATGGAATATGCCAGTTCATTCAAAGTCCTTCAAAAAGGGGTGGCCTGCTTTATTTCCATCACAAACTGAGACAATTTCACAAGAATCATCAGGGTGAAGCTGTCCTTGGGGTTGCTGGTGCTAGCTTGTAAGGAAGTTTTCAAGAATAAAGGAAAGTAGGGCCCTGAAAAAAAAAACACATTTTACCAAAAATCTGACCTCTTCTAATTAATTTCCTCAACAAAACAAAGATCACATCACAATACTATTTATTTAAGGACCACTAATATCTTATTTTCAGTAATATGGTGCCAGTTCTGCTCTGTTCTACCTTGGTGCCTTTTAAGAATCAGCCCACTGGTTATCTGTAAAGTTACTGGCAGAAACTCGAGTACTTATCATGGAAATAACTTTATGTGGTAGTTCCTTCATAATGACAGATGTCCATCTTTGGGATAAGACATTTTGTGGTGTAGAGATGGTGCCCACTTTTGGTCACAAGTACCACTTTTTTGGTGGAAATGCCTGTGCACAAGCTCAAGGTTGAAAATAGATATAAGTGATGCATAGAAATGATCAATAATAGTAATTGTTCTCCATCAGACACCCTATTTTAAATTAAGAACAGTCATACCAGCTAAAATTCAGAAGTTATGAGTTATACTTTACCATAAATTCTGTATTAAAACACCTTAAAGACACAGTGACATTATTTATTGATGTCACTGTGTATTAAGTTTTTATTTGTTTCTTTTTAAAAAAATAACAGTTCTGTTTTACTTGCGCCTCAGCATGTTTCATTTCAGGCTTAATGTAAGTAAACAGAAAACACTGCCAAATAAATGAGCACATACAGTGATTAGGCTTATAGCTATTCCTACAGTAAGGTAAATCCTTCCTTTGTGAATCTAATAATTAGCACAGTTTACAAAGTTAATATTATGTTGCATTACATAAGAAGTGTTACTCGATAATGAGACAATAGACGTTCAAAGAAAGTGTTTATTGAGGTCCTGACTTAAGAGAGGTGACGCTTCTTTGTTCCACTGAGTTCTGTACAACCAGAAGCCTCATTGAAACTCAAGGAGTCGCCCTCTGCTGGTCAGAAGGAAGGATGCCCATGTCAGACATTTGAACAACAAAGAAATAAATAAATCTGAGGAATTTTCTGAAAATATTTTTTTTTCAGCCACTTCTTGATTAATGCAACTTTCTTACTCATTTTAAATGATAAAATGACTTTAAAAAATTAAGCCATTGTGAAGGGTGATGAATTGCACGTTTTTAATTTTGCAAGTATTTTTTTATAGTTGTCTTCTACAATTGAAAGGCAGTAATTGTAGTAAAATCCCTTCTTCTTTCAAAAAGATGCTGAATCACTCAAACACTTTAATTCAATCAACTGTGAAATTAGTGTAAGTTAAGTTCCACAAAACAGGAACAGTCTCCTCAAAGTCTTCTTCAAATTGCTAAAAAAAAATAATTAAAAACACTTTTAAAGCACCACAGGAGATTGATTTTGCTGACGTGATTAAAGGCATCTGTGCAGATGTTTGTCCAAAGTAATTTTCAGTTTATCTTCTGGGCTATTAATTAAATGTTTCCAATTAATTTATGAACATCAGCTTTACTCTGTAACAAGAACATAAGGTAATAAATAAGAGGCATAAGCTATATCATCTGCTGCAGATGTTAATATGGAGCACCTGATGAAACTCTACTACAGACACATTTGTTGTATCAGCTCTACCAGACCCACTATAGTGTAGTCATCTCTATGCAAGGCTTGCAAGCATAACATATTTTTAGTGCTAAAGTGTTAAAAAGCTCACTGATGATTGATTTCTGACATTTCTTTGTGCATGTTTCAAGTACCTGTAACATGCTGTCTTATGAGTAAGAATAAGAATGACTCTTTAAAAATCTTTTAATTTTGTCTGTACTCTTGGTCACCAAAGACCACATTGTGCTGTTACTAAAGACCACAGGGACGTCATGAGACACAAACAGGAAAGGACATAACAATTAAATTGTTAAAGAACAATGTTCATCCTTAAAAGGAAATGTTGGAGGCATGTGGCACTAAATGTGTCACATGCAAAATGTGTGCAGCTCTTCAGTAATAAACTCACATATAAGTTCACACTTTTGTTTTCACTTTAGAAAATACATAAAGACGTATTCATGTTTCTACCAAACAAAGGGAAACGTGTTCCTTCTCATGATTGATAAGCACTTTGACAACAAAGAGTTTCAGAATCACGATTAGCTTTCCAAAGCGACCTTTAAAAACAGACACGATCAAATCTGTGTTGCATGTGTAGCTCAGAGCTGTTTATATAATGGTGGGCAGAGTATCGATATGGATTGAGCAGAAGGAAAATGAACGGAAAGTGTCAGACTGAAAAAGCATTCACCTACCTCCACTGTCAGATCTGAGTGGACATTTGGGTCTGAGGGCAAAAATGATTTAGTTCTGGAGCCGGACGATTAGTTTCAGCTGCTGTCATCTATCTCTCTCTCATTCTTCCTGCAGACATCCATCTACTGTATGTTTCTCCATTTCCTGGGCTTTCATCAATCCATCTGCTCTCCATCCATTCATGTTTTGCAAGTCATGAAGCATCAGCTTCCTCTTACCTTTTTATAGACTGGGGCTGGGCTATGACTTTATGCATATCTGACACAAATCTGTTATATTTTTGTTTTGCTTTGTTTTTGACCACAGAAGAAGGCAATGCTTATTTTTTGTACTGGGATCCAACCAATCCCAAAGAGCTAGGAGAAATTCAAAAGGCATTCCAAATAAGAGACTGGGCCTAGAGACCTAAACATTTTGTTAACTTTCACCAGAATTGTAGACAGATTACTGAACATAGACCAAGAAGCCCAAGAGATTAGTCCAGGGTCCAGTTTGTTTAAAGTGACTGTCAGTCAGTCTACTACAGAGAAACACATAAATATGAAGACAAGAAAAACTATATGAACACAAGTAATGGGACACCTACACACCACACCTACAGGAGCTGCGCCACTTGCAGCTGATCATATAATTTCTAGGAGGGAGAAATTTCATGAAATACCTTGTTGCTGTGGATCCTATCACTGTACTGTGTTCAGATTCATTGGGCTCTTTAAAGTGACCCATTCTTTCACAAATGTTTACAAAGGCAGGTCGCATGGCTAGATGCTTAATGTGATAAGCTTATGGCAATAGGACTGAAAACACCTCTATTTAAAGATTAAGAGGTGTGGTCCAGTACATTTACTCATATAGTGTAGTGTTCATATACTGTACTTTAACTAAAAACAATCACAGAATGAATGCAGAGGATCCCCCCTCCACCCCACCCCCACTAAATTTACATCAATCTGGCCAACAGTTTGTTTTGTTTGTGTTCAAAATCATGATGTAGCTGTTGGGGTGCTTAGAGGACAAGAACAAGCTAGCAAGCAGAAAGTTTGGGCTGATGATAGTTTTAAGAATGGGCTGTAATCACATTGTCCACTGGGGACCATGAATAGCCACAGGAAGTTTCACACCAATCTTTTCAAAAGTTATAATTTGGCCTAAAGGGTCACAAAAAGACAAACTGGATAATTTATAAAGAAAAATGTAAAGATACCTCCTCTGGGGAGCAGGAATGGGGACATTTTCATAGCAAGCTCTCCATTAAATTGGTTTGTACTAGTTCATTTTGCACAGTGCAGAAAATCTGAGCTGGTGATGGCACTGGGAGAAGGGGTAATGCAATCATCACAATCAAAGTTTAACTGAGACATCCTCTGGGGACCATGAATATCCACAGCACGCTTCACAGAGAGGTCATTAGTTACACTGAAGATGGCACTTAGAACCGAGCACTTAGACTTACAATTACATATATTTACATAAAAAATGCACAGCATTTTAATGGAAAATGTCCACTATTTTAATGTATCCATTGCTTTTGGTGTGATTTACGTGTAAATTCACGTTAATTTTTCTTCTTTTCTATTAGATCTAATCCTCTGGGGACAATGAATATGTAAATTAAGTCTTAGAGCAACATGATTATGGTGATTATCTATTAAGTGCCTCCCTCCTTTGGCATGAGAGGTTAAGCTATTTTATGACCAAACCGGAAATTTTAGAGGGCATCACCTTGGGACTTGCTCTCTGGTTGTTTCATTCTAAAACATTTTGAGTTGATGGTGGAGCTGGGTATCTTCAACATTATAAAAATTCACTGTCTTAGATCCGCAAACACCCACAGCATGTTTTATGGAGATTTCAGATTTAGTTTGTATTTTCTTTCAGGTTGAGAAAATATAATAATAAAAAAAAGCTATTTTACACCCATAAAAAGCCAATGAGTCCGCCAACATGCCTGTAATGCTTCCCAGCTGCTATCAAGTGTTACTGTTGACTGTTGCTTTAAATTAAAGGACAATTATGCATTGAAATTGCCGAATTCACGTCCATTCTGATCCAAGAGCTTGCATGGTTGTTAGCTGTTATTCAATATCATGTACTGTAAGTAGCTTCTTGTTCAACTGCCAGTCAGAATATGTAGACGCACCATGTGGAGGTTCAATCAAAGAATAAAATCTTCTTTAAAATTCTATATTTTCACCAATTTTTAGAGATCCTATATATTTTTTTCCTTTTAGAAATTATAAAATGAGAATATATAAAGGACCCAACACCTACAGATTTTAGGTTAAAACCAAGTAAATATAATAAAGACCAATGCATTTTACTGCACTGGTTTTGATATACATGCAGTTCTCCTATACGGGCTCTACTGTTACAATTGAAGCTTTATAAAGTTTATTTCATTCCAAGAAAAAATAAAATAAAGGAAAAACATTTCCTGTTTGTTCACTCTGAACATCTAATGTCTGAGAATGCTCTGTTATTGTGCCGTTGCCATTTGTGACAATTAGAATTTGTGTAACTGTTGTAAATATGTCAAATAATGTGATTTTGTGTGTACATGTGTAAATACATCTATCTTCCATGTACAAAAAGTGGTTCCCAAAAAGTCCTATTTGTCTGTGTTGTGATGTCACATACGATCCACTTGTCACATGTGTGATGTTTGATATTTCATTTTTATGTGTGGCAACAGTTTTTGTAAAGTGAAATAAAAGACTGCTGATGATGGAAAGAAGCTGGATTATTTTAGTTTAAAAGTTTAACAGGAAATAAAGACTGGAGCCACGGTCTTGCTTTATTATAAAATTTATTATATGTAACATTTCAAAAAAAGCAAAAGCGAGCAGGGAGAAGAACATTTCGATGCTTTTATGAATAAGTTAAAGATAATGTTGTCAGTAATGAAATATGGCCACGGCTGACAACACTATAATGAAATAATATTGTGAAACTGTCACTAAAATTTATAATTAATCAAAAAATGAAGCACACTTTAAAACCCCTAATTTAACTCAGAGGGAAATGTGTCTTTAAAAAAAAGTGATGCCAGTAATTAATTACACCTCACTATTATTTTCTTGTAGACAGTTAAAAATAAATAAAGTTGGAGAAAAACAACAACGGGAAAATGTACACCAGGTAAGAAAAAGATTTAACATTTCTAAGTGTTATATCCTGTAGATACAAAAAATTCAAGTATTTTCCCTAATTAGAGCCTGAGTTGTTTGAACAAGCAAACGCAGCCAAAATTAGCTCCCAGCCTGCTACCGATAACGTGAGAGGCTGATAACAAAATGAGGGAATGCACAAAAAAAAACCCTCTCTAAAAACAAAGTCACAAATTAAACAACGCGTGAGAAAGTCTGGAAATATTACAAACACCAGTGGGTTTAACTAATGAAATTACTTATGACGTTCCAGAACACTCTTGCTAGTAAGCCTAAGAAATATTGGCATGACGCACCAATTCTTTGGAAAACAACGCCATCCTCACTTTAAAAAAAATAACGTTTTAAACGTCTTTCAGCTCTCCGTCGCACTGAGAACATGTGCCTTCAAAGAAAAGGTTGCGCTTTCCTGCTGTAACTAACAGGTTGTAAAAGGTCCAACTTTTACTTTGAAGGTGAGCATTCTCCACGTGTCGCGCTTTTCAGTTTCAATGTTGCTTGGAGAACATTTTGCAAGTGTTTGCAGACAATCTGGCGTCTTCCATGTAAACTATGGGCAACTGTTGTAATGTAATCAAAACGACCAAATCAATCACCAGAAGGTTTTTGTTGCAGCACCGTGTTCCTCTTTGCAACCAAATTCATGTGCAAACAACCACTCTCCAACCAGGTGGCGGACACACATTTCATCACTGAAATGGTCTCTAGGCCTGTGTGAGTGAGGGTTATGAAAGGCACTTAACTGTCAACTGCTGCAGTTTTTCTGATGTAGAGAACAGAACTGTCATTATTAGGACTTTTATTATAATTTGATAAGAAGAAAATGGAAAACATGGAAACATTTAATTGCCAGGAAAAATTAAATGGCTTTGAATTCAACAGATTCTGGTTGGGTTTGGTTTACAGAGAGAAAGTCTTGCTTCAGTTTCTCAGGGTCAACGATGACCAAAGATCAAAAGAAAAGCCCCTAAACTGGTCATGAGCGAGTTTTACTTTTGTTAGCTTGCATACTGTAATTATGTCAATTTAAAGTTGAACTTCATTATATACGGAGTGACATTCAGACAATTTGGATATATCTAGCCATGTCTAGATGCTTCAAAACCTGGACCAATTAAACCTGTAGTACCTTCATGGCATGATGTCATTAGTTTTCGTTGACTGATTTTCAACATATACAAATGTATAAGAATAAAAACGTAATATTCATACATATTTTCATTATTCACAGCTGCGTGTTTCAGAGGTCACTTTTTTGACTGTCTCTTGAGGGAGTACAACCCACCGTAGCAAAGTTAAACTCCTGCTATAGCTGCTCTGTCACCGCTTGGCCCGGCGAGTACAGAGCGTTGAACTGGGCCTGACTCTCACCAATCATCTTCTTCAGATGAGAGTTCATCAGAGCCCTTACACAGTTAAATCTAACCAGTCCAGTCTGACCCCCGGATGCAACCCAGTCGTGGCAGCTCATGTTTGGGTTGAAACGAACCTGAAGAAATGAGAAAAGACAGCTGAGAATATTTCTCGTCTGTGCTCTTCAACCAACAACTGAACATCAGAGGTCAATTTACAGAAGAGCAGATACTGGCATTATTTACAGGCAGAAAAGCAGAGGACCAAGTGTGGATCCCTGAGGGACTCCACATTTAATACAAACAGCTTTCTTTGTGTTCTACTAAGGCGACAGTGGTTTTTATTTATAGGCTAATTTCTTGTTTTCTCTGTCCACAGTGAATGACGCAGCTGTAGCTCTGAGTCAATATCATCACTTCCCCCTGATTTCTTTACAGACGCTTATCCACCCCACTCACCACTATAAATCCTCCTGGTGCACGCCTCCCTATATTTTTTCACTTCTCCTTCCCAAGTTGCCATCCTCCTCTTTCTAATCCATTTATCCCTCTCAGACAAAGAGCCAGTCAAAAACCTTTCCCGTTTTGTTTTGGAGCCTGTCCCAAGAAGTCTCCGTCCATCATTTCATCCCAGAGGGCACAGCGACACCCTCCACTCTGCCTCTCTTAAAATTAAACACATCAAATCCTCAAATGGCTGCTTTCCATCTCCCCCTCCCTCCTTCCACTGAGGGTGACATTTTTCTCATTTAACACATCATTACATTCAGCCCCTTTATAGCTGCCCATCAGAGGAGGAGGCAGAAGAGGGAGGAGGAAGAGGCTATTCTTACAGATCTCACCTCCATTTCCTCTCATTGCACTGTTTATCTTTTCCTGCTTTTTCTCTTTGTGTTGCACTACAGCTGGAGTCTGATGATACCCACCCTGTGTGTGTGTGTTTCAGATACCTTATATAGAGCAGACAAAGGCATGTCATCCAGGATGATCTTTGCCTTCACTTCTGTGTCTTTCATGCGTTTCCACACAGCTCGCCTCTCGCTTCCTGCAGTGGTCCGCTGAAAGTCAGAGTGAATGATTATTACAGTGTCAGTGTGGTCTTCCTCTTATTTCGTTCTCTATTCTACTACAGTTTGTCTTTGGCCTACATATATTACTTGAACATTCCTTACTTTTTTAATAAATGTCTGTTTAATAAAAAACAATGAAACCAAATGAAGATAAAAATTAACCCACAAAATCAAAATCTGTATAATGGAGGCAGTATTTCTTTGTAGCCTCTTTGTAGGTCTGGAATTTCAGCGGAGGACATTTTCGTCCAACTCTTCCTCCTTCACTGTCGTTCTCATTTCCTGCTTCCTGTGTAGCATCTGGTTCTTCTGTCTCTTCTCCCTGCTGCTCTTCAACTGCGTTTCCTTCCTCTTCCTCTCCTCCCATTTCTTGTTTTTCTCTCTCCGTTGCATCATAAGGCACCATAGATGTGAAGTAGATGGGCTGAAGGGAACAGGTTAATAAAATGGACCGTTAGCTTGTCTCTAAATCTGAACAATTCTTTCACTGCAACTGGCCACATGTTCAATTCATGTTCTTTGTCTTATTTTCTATGAACACTACCAAGTTTATATGACATCTGATATAATGTAAAATGATATTTTTGAAGTAAACATAGGGAAAAATAAAGAGCGATAAAGGTAAAGGAAAAGTAAACTTACAAATCGTCTCTCTATTGTGCGTTTGATGTAAGGAGCAACGTAGCTGATCTGAGGTAACAGAGAGAAAATCACCTCTCCGAAGCTGTCTGCGGTCACCAGACTGTTAATCCACTCGGTGTATGACAGAGACTGCAGGGACGCATAGAAAATGAAATATTAAATCACACAGCACTGCTAAGGAAAAAAAGTTTCTCTCAGTAACTTAGAGCAAATTTCAGACACTCAGGGATAGTTTGAGTAATGAGACTAATTACAGAAGCACAACTAGCCTCAAATGTATCAGTTCCAGTAGTTTTTTTCCACTCCCACACAATTAAACCCAAAACACTGCAGCAAAAGGAGGTTTTCAATGATTAGAAAGGGTAAAAGAAAGTAGCAGTCTTTATTTTCCTCATCATCAACAAAACGATAAAATACTGTTTTGAATCCATAACTGACACATCCTATACCTTTCCTATTGCTCAATGCCACCTCGCTCTACGCCTGGCCTACACTATTTAACACCACACTGTTGTGATGGGGGACGTGTTCATTAATCACAATAAAACACGGACTGTAGTTTATTTTAAATCAATTTAATACTAGAGGGCAACTCTTCTCCCATAAATACTCACTTAAGAAAAAAACGTGGACTAATCCACTGCTGGAGACGGTTCCAAACGAAGGCAAAATGTCCTGACACTTGGAAAAAAAAACTCTGAAACCTACCAGAAAAACTTCTAAAGATTCACATCCTCAGGAGGAAAAAACTGGCTGCAGTGTAAGAAAGACGAGTGAAATGCAAGACTTGGATTTGACCTTTGAGAGGAATTTCTGGCAGTAACAAAACTATGGAATACCTTTATACTCCAGAAGTCTGTGTTGGCCTTAACTACCTTTTATCCATATATATTGAATAATATTAACATCCTCAAACTTTCTTCATCGTCTCGAAAATGACCGTCGTGCCCCTGATTTAAAGGTTTCCTGAAGTTCAAAGCTATTTTATTTTGTGCTCTGTGACTGAATTATGGGCTGCTGATGACTGAAGAATGGAAGATTACAACAGCTACACTCACCCACACAGTGCCGGACCGGGGAAGTGCAAAGAGCGAGCGCATGTGATGGTCGATGTAATGGACTCCTTGTGAACCTTTCCTAAATTAAAAAAAGAGAGAAAGAACGAGTCATAATGACTTTTTTTATTCTTACTTCAAGACTGCATATGTTGACAGATCGCAGAGGAGAAGTGGGGATGTGGAGCTTGTTAGGAAGGTTACACTATGGCTAGTGTAAGCTCCACTACCTTTGGAGTTTGAATCACTCTGAAAAGTAAGGATGAACTACGATATTACATTTGATGCTGAATTTTTGTTTTCAATGCTAAATGCAGCCACTCTGTTCATCTTCCAGACTGTTTCTACTATAGAATTTACAAAGCTGTAACCTGAAGTTCATAATCTTTGGAAGGTGCTGGCCGTTTTCCACACTTTAACTTTTTGGGACACAAAAATCACAAGTGAGTATGCCAAATGAAACTCAGTTAGGACACTGATACAGTGGAAAGACTTCTGTAAATAGGAGTTTCATGTGGTGACTTTTAGGTTAGGGCTGACACAGTTAGTCCCATGAGCTAAAAGAGCGTACATGAACCCAGCACCAAACCAGCTCCCACACTCTCACCTCTGTCAGTGCGCCACAGGGCAGCTGTGGCTACAATGTAGCTTGCCATCACCAGTGTGTGAATGTGTGTGTGAATGGGTGGATGACTGAATGTAGTGTAAAGCGCTTTGGGGTCCTTAGGGACTAAGTAAAGCGCTATACAAATACAGGCCATTTACCATTTGCTGACCAGGTGAAAATCTCAGGAGAGGCTGAGTACCTGAGGGATGTGCCAGCAGCTGTGGATCCTACTCTTCAGATTCCTTCTGAATTTGAAGAAGCGATTGTGAAGAAGCTCAAGGGAAAAAATGAACTCTGATATTTTCATTCAAGAGAAAGAATTGCTATTAATTTCATTATCAGTGATTGTTTTGGTTCTTATTGTGACAATTTTCGTTTCCATTAGCTGTCAAAGAATTCCTTTCCCAGTACTTTTGTAGTCTTTTTATTTTAAAGTGCACCTTAGGAATCTAGAATCCAAGTGAACAGTGACTGAGACAAATTTTGATTTGATTTCTCAAATCCTTTCCCAAAAAGCTCTGGGGTCTGATCGTGGATGTTCTCTAGTGTAAATGCTAATGTGTCCCTAACAAAGACAGAGGTCAGGGATTTGGCTTTGGTTCACCCTGGAGTCCACTGCTTCAACATACTGTCTCTTTTCTGAGCATGATTAAATACATATAGCACTGTATTGATAGACTTGTGGCTAGACTGCCTCCATGCTTTAATGTTGGACTCACTAACTCTCTAGTATTTGTTCATTTTGGTTTACAACTGTCCAACATATCTTTCAAACCTTAGAGGCAAATACCAGAGATATAATGTAAGTGAGTCAGATGTAAAGTTGTAACAAAGAAACAGAGACAAGCTTTCTTACACCACGGTGCCATTGTCCTGGGCCATCAAAACCCCCGGTGCATTCAGTGGCCAGTTGATTTCATTGGCCAGACAGCGTTTCTGAACCGTGATGGGATCGTAGAGCCTCCTCAGATCCCATGTCTTCACGAAGCGGTCGTCACCTGTCGTCACCAACAGGTATCTAGAAGACAAAAAACAAATGAAAAGTTAAAGACATGTTGACGATGGGAAAACAGACCAGGATGTTCTGTTGGTGGAAAATATAAATAGGCTGAACACAGGGATTTAAATGTGATGCAGTGCTTGAAGTGAAAGTCATTATTCTCTTTACATTGATCAAATCTGACAGCGGCGTCTGCCATAAAACAAATGAAGGCAGAACAATCGATATAGTCGGATTTCTTTTGTAAGACAAAAAATGCTTTATGAATGTGATGACAAAGGAGAAAAAAGACTTTGCAGTGAGAGAAAAAGAAAATACAAAGGTGTTAAAAACCAGAGCAAAGACAAAGAGAGGGGAGATTTGATCTTTTTCAGCATGACTGTGTAATTAAAAAGCAGTGATCCAGACAAGATACGCGTCCTCAGAGTCTCTCTGCTGCCAGCCAGGAGCTTTTTCTCTCTCTGTGGGATTAATCTTGATCATTTATCCACCTTTAATCCAACTTTAGTTTTATCTTTAGAGAAAACTAAAGTCTGTGGTTCAGAAATGAAGAAAATAGTTTAAAAAGTGGAGGAAAACTGGCTGCTATCAAATTAGGTTCACATCTGCTCAAATGAAGGCTGCAGTTGTAGTTTTAATGGAAATACTAATTACCTCAATCATTACATCTGACTACTTGTATTTGCCAGCTGTTTTAAAGCAGTGTTGACTAAAATGGGTCATTAGTTTGTTTTAAGAGGTCACAGCCCCACAAAATGGGCTTTAGCAGGACCATGTGTTTGAAACTATTGTTACCATTATCTCAAATTCTGATCTGAGGTTAAATACACATTTACAAAATGTTATTTGGCAGTTCTTCAAAAAAGCAAAATTCATGACAAGGCAGAAAATCTTCTGTGAAAGCTTTTACATCACGCCACAATATAAGCCATATTAATCATGCTTTAGGTGAGTCGGCAGGGCTGGATGGGTTTAGAAGGCGATGACGCTGATGACCTCACACTGACCTGTTAGTGGGAAAAATGACATTCTGGACAGTTTTTAATGAAAAACCAATTCTGCTTCATCCCCGATACTGACTTGCAGTGTATATCTGTGAATACTCGTATTAGACACAGGTGATTTCAATAACCTCTCCAGCTCACTCCTATCTGCACATACATCAGCTGACTAACAGAGCACAGAAAAATGATTTCAGGAGACACAGTCCGTAATGGGGCTAAAGTCAAATCCTTAGCTATGACATTTTATTATTTTTTAAATTGGCCATCCCGTTTTCACTTCTGTATCGAGCATTTAAAAAGTTTACTCACATCAAGAAAGTTGCGAGCAGTTCATCTGAATTATTTCCACCTGTGCTTTAGTTAATTTGGTTAAGTGATTATGTTGGTATACATACTATAAGAAGATCCAGCTTACACAGTGCAGTCCCTCAGATATCACGGGATAAAGATAAATAAAAGTCAGAAACTAAGAAACCAAACAAAACTAATTCTTAAAATCCACATGAACGATTCTCACATAAGCCCATTATCATCTAGAACCTGTAAACATTCAAGCGTCAGGTTTATGTAACTTTACATACCTTTCAGAGAGCCAGTTGCATACCTGCAGCTTGCCTATTTCTGGGTGTTTATTTGTTATAAGATATGAAGAATAAATATTGGTGACATGAAAAAACAGCACAAAATGTCCTCCATAAACACTTGAAGTTTTTGAGTCAGTTAACTATTCCAAGCGGGGAGAGTGAACTTTAGATATGAATGGAAAATCACACCAGGCAGTGAGACCTCAGCAAGGCTGCAGCCTGAAGGTCAGCGCATGTTGACTTGCATAGAGCTAATTCAGGTTGCCTTGTCTGAGTGGTGATAAGGACGTGGCTGCTTGCCCGGCCTTGTACCCTACATTCTGAATTAGTGCCTGAATACAATAGAGGGAGGGCTCTACTGCAACTCTGTGCGTTCAAAATTTATCGTCTCGCCTTTAGCTCCGAGTACCAGAGGCGCCAACAAATCGCCTTTTTAATTGGCTGCGAATAACAACTACCAGAGTAAAGTAGATGAAGGAAAAACTGATGAAATAAAGACACAAAGATGGGATCACTGGGTGACTGCAGTATTTTCTTTAAGTTTTACTGAGCTTTGAAATTCTATTGTACTGTTACACAAGCAGTGACCTTTAAAGCTGAAAATAAGGCCAATGTGAAGGTGCTAAAACACTGCAGTCCCTTGTGACGCTGCCTCAAAAAGTGAGTCAGTTCCCACAGACTCCCGTTAACAGCATTCAAATTTACAGCCCAGTCTAAAATAATGTATTTATTTCCTTCAGATATAATTTCTCCTTTTACAGTAAAAGTACAGCTTTTCTGAATAACTTGTCTAACTGGATACAGGCAAGACTTAAAGTTAGACGTGTGTTTACTTTGACTGACAGCTGTAGCTGGCATCTTGACATCTACTGGATTTGTCTGCCATGTTTGTGCTGCTGGAGCCTTTGCATTATGCAATATGTATATTTGGTGTGGAAGCTGGTCACCTCATAGCATGAAGGTCCTAGGTTCAAATCCAGTGGCCAGCTGGACCCTTTCTGTGTGGAGTCTGCATGTGTGCACACCTGTGTGGATCAGCACACTTGTATTCAAAAGGTTTCTCCATGTAACGATCTGCTAGGGAGTGTGGAGAGTCATAGCTCCGCCCCCCAGGGCATGAAGCAGGTATGGCGGAGTTACAGGCCCCAGACATTCAGAGGCCCCAGAATACGAGGACCCAAGGAGGACCACCACAGGGGCAACCGTGCCACCCTCCTGGGAAGAGCTGAGGAGAGCCCCAAATGAGAGGTCACCCAGCAGCCATGGAGCAGAGGCCAGAGGGGGTTGCAGTGACGTGCCCGCGGGTCTGCCGGCAGCCAGCTGTGCCAGAGAGGCCTGAGGGCACCACACCCCCTGGAAGGGGCCCAGCTGGGCGCCAGGCCCCACCAATCAGCCACCAGGAGTGAGTCGGTACATACATGATGATTGTAAATTTACTGTAGGTGTGAACAGCTGTCTGTCTCTATGAACTAACTCTGTGACAGACTGGTAGCCTGTCCAGGGTCTAGCTTGTAACCTCAACAGTTTATTCTTGGATATAGTTTTTAAGCAAGCATGTCACCTGACAACTTAGTACTCCACCCTCTCGTCCTCATAAGCATGAACTGTTCAGCTATCAAAATTCAATAAAATGCATACGGCATAGAGGCATGACAGATTAAAATCTTGATTTTGAAGTCACAGTGTTTTATTTTGATCCAGAGAGAGTTTTGATATTACGCTCACCTGGAGGCAGGACAGAAGGCCAGGGACCGGACTCCATTGTTGTGAGCAAGGATGCATCTGTAGGGCAGCAGACTCAGCGACCTGTCTGACTCTCGCACACGCAACAGCGCAGACTTCGCTGTCAGATCCCAAAGACCTACTACACCTGGAGAGAGAGTTGAGGAGAGAACAAGAACAAGCGGAAAAGTGAAACTACTGGCATAAAACAGTTCTTTAATCCATAATCTTGACTTATAGTTGAATCAGATCAGCTCAGGACTGCTCCTTTGTTTATTCTCTCAAACAGACAACTAGTTAATCAAGAACATCTGCAAGAAATCAATTCATACCATCATAGAATCCAATAGCCATTATATTGTGTGGTTTGTCAGGAAGCCAATCCATAGACAGGACGAGCCCGCTCATTTCATGGTGAGGGGCTTTGAAGGCGCCCAGCTTCAATGTCACCACTCCTTTAACCTGCAGAAAACAAAGGTCATTTTCATTTATGTCCTGTCTCAACCTAATGGTAGATACACAACATCGACAGGGCTGTGACATTATGAGCATCAATGAAAAAAGACAGTGTAAATGTATTTTAACAGGTTCCTACCTTGTATACTTGAGGTGTTTCAATGCCTTTACCTGTGAAAACACATAAAAATCAATTTCTTTAATACCCAGAGATTTTTTGCTAACTGTTTTTAAAAAGTTTCATTTTTTTAAACAAATGATTCACTTTGATGCACAGGTAGCATGTACCTTTACTGTACATGGACCCATCATATTTCTGTCATGTAACCCAACTCAAAGTTCCACTCTGCTATCTGAAATGAACCCTGACAGCTACAGTAATGGTTTACTGATGACAATAACATGAAAACTACAGAAATTCACACAGTGAGCATGAATGTAGTGCTGGATGTCCCTTGAAGATTTTTCTGTAAGCAGTGAGAATAACAGGCTCAGCTAAACATCGACGGCCCTGACTCGGCTGTCTTCAATCTGAGACGCGTTCACTTAGTGTCAGATGTAATTAAAGCTCAGCTGCAGAGCTGTGATGTTACATGTCAAGAAGCCCATTTCTAACGTGTTAATATTCTGACATTTTGGGACAGATTTTCTAACAAGCTATGCCAGAATAAAACCCTCTTTAGGTATTAAAAACGTCTCTGTCAGGATTTACCAAAGAGTCGTAGTATTAACTGAAAGGTGTAGGCGTGGTTACTGCCGTTTGGCTCTCATTATTGCACTGTGCATTTGCAGGACTTTCCCTTTCAGAGGGTTAAAAATATTTAAGTTAATTGTAAGCTTTTTCTTTCCTTTTTTTTATTTTGTGCACAATGCTGCTGTTACAGTTGCTGCTAGGAGCTTTAATTTATTTGGACTGACTGAGAGAGATGTTAACAGACTGAGTGCATTACTAGTGGAAGCCCACTCTTGGCAGATTGTGTTGGCCATTATTGAAATGATGCGTTTCAGTTTATAAATTAGCACATTGACGGTACATCACCTGCAGAACTTTCCCATCACTGCATGTTGCAATTTTTTCCCACATAGTAAATATGGCCCTTTGAATGCAAATCTCACCATTATCATAGAGCAATGCCAAATGATATTTTACATGCATAAAAGGCTACAGGCTATATACAGTATGAGCAAAAGGAATTGACTCTGTTATAAAGAGTTCACTGAGAGGTGTAGCAGGAGTACAAAAGCAGCACATTTTTACCCTCACCATGTTTTTGCTATACTACGTGCCAGCATATTTAGTGTTGGTAATGTACCTTTAGCTTGTTAGCTAGCTTTTCATACAGATTAACAGGAATCCTGACATAACTAGAAGTACAGACAGAAGGTCTTGTATTCAATTCAAGGATGTAAGAGGGCTGATGAAGCCTTTCACTGCTATCATAGGGCGAGAGGCAAGGTAGGCTCAGTCACAGGACTAATACAGAAAGATGCTACGGCCATCACCTATTAACACCACATAGGTGTTTTTTTTAACTATGGTAGAACATACAAACTTCAGCCACAGACTCAACTCGAACCCAGGACCTTGTTACTGTGAGACTATACTGCTAACCATCACACCACCCTTAAATAACCTTAAAGGTGGAAAAAATATATCTTAGAGTCAAGAGGATTTGCACATTTATAAGACCCAAACAGATAACGGATAAACTTTACGAAATGACTGGATATTTAGTTTGGCAGAAACTCTCCTATCTGTGTTTAGGCAGTCGCTGTGTTTAAAAGCGAAAAACAGAAACACGGTGTCAGACTTTTCCAGATCATTAATTTTCTCTCCTCCTCCAGTTTAGATTACTGAGAGTTTAGATTAATAGTGTCTTCTTCGCTGTTCCACTCCCTCCATCACCTCACCTCTGCCTCAGAAAAATACACAATAATATTTTATATAAACCTTGTTGTAAATCAACTCTTGTTCTTTTGGCCCTCCAGATCATCAGTGAGTGATTATTCAATATGATGTCATATGTCTGACTAGGGTGTAGCAGAAGTTTGAGAAGGCTGGTCTGACAGCGTGAGGGTGATAAGTTTTAACCTTCTGGGACATAATTGGCTCTCTATAATTGTGAAAATCACATCAGTCACATTAAAACAACCTCACATTGTGCAGCCTTCTACCAGCTCGGCATGCAGCAGTGTTTACTCACTTTTCTTGTGAACAGTTTTAATGTTGTGAATAATTCATTCCTTCATTTTCTGCAATTTAAAGTCTGGATCGCAGGAGTAGCTGTACCACCAGAAATGTCCTGACCTCCCTCTAACTAACTAACTATAGATTTTCCTTCTATAATTCCAAGGCTACCGTGACCTGGGGGTACCTCCGGGGTGTCCTTTTTGTTAAACATGCCCAAAACACCAAAGCAGGTATCCTAGTCAGCTGCTCAGACTGACCAGCAGCCCCTTACTTTATCTCTAAGGCTCAGATCTTTTGAATCCCAGTCAGTTCTACACAGTTAAATAGCTGCCGTCATTTGTTTTAACACAAACTTCAGAGTTACTAATGTTGCAAAAAGAGAAAGTATTATAATGAGCTGTGATGACAGATATTCCCATATGGTGAATGATTAGACTGTATCAGTTTTTTCCCTTTTCTTAATCAACATTTTCACATACTTAGCTTTATAATTATCACATAATTTCCTCCTCAAGATCCACTGCACAAAGCACTTAAGAGTTTGACTAACTCTGGTTTTGACTATGGTGCAATTAATAATGATTATCTTAAAAAATTTCACCTGATAAACAAAGAGATAAAGGCTGACTGAGTGACTGTGTCTAACCGGTCAGCTGTGTTAGCTGAGCAGAAACAGGAGCAGCCACAGACAGAGCTTAAAGACAGTAAAATATGCCGCTGAGGATAAATGGTGGTTAGTCTGTTGTAAGGAGATAAACAGTGTCGATGCTGACGAGAGTCAACTGAAAGGGGAAAAAGAAATGTGTGGTGGTGTCCATGTTTTCTGACATTGCCAACTCAGTGAATCTTATTTATATGAAATGTTCCAACTTGCTTTATATTAATTAAAGAACAATATTAAGACTGGACTCTTTAAAAATTTCTAACCTAGTTTTAGAAGCATTCATCTTTAATTTAAAAAAATTACAGTATTTTGCAATTTTGCACACTTTAACTTGGCCTCTGTCTGACCTCCTCCATCTTCTTCCCTGTCCAGTCTCAAGTAAGTCCTTGATGACTGACAGAGTAAGGATACAAGAAGTGTCATCTAGTAGGCCTAAAATTCATAGCTTCCAACACTAACAACTGGCTCGGTGATGCATCTTCTTTGTCATTTCAATTATAGATCCTTGTCTGATGGAGAATGGTGCTGTAAATTATGTGCGTACACTACCCCCTCCTTCAAAACCTCCAGCCACCCCCCGCCCTCCAATTCTGGAGCTTTAACAGCCTCCTCCTCTCATTCACGCGCTCATTCATTCTGGTGACTGGATACACAAAAGCCATTTATAATTATCTGTTGCAAACAGCACTAAGGGGTCAGGATGAACACACACACACACACACACACACACACACACACACACACACACACACACACACACACACACACACACACACACACACACACACACACACACACACACACAGTTTTAACCCTGTCCAAAGCAATTTCACCTTCAACCCTTGCAGCCGATATAGAAAGATTATATTATATTATATCCACTTTTGGTCCCGTAAGCTAGGATAACTAATCTGCATTCAGTCGGTGCTCGACATGTCAGCCTCAAAGAAGCTATTAAGAAATTCTCTGGTATTTTTTCACTTGGTTAAATGTACCTCTCCATGTCGTCCCCGCCTCACTGCAGGCACAGCAGCATAAAAGTGACACTTTGCCTTTGAAAAACAGTCGCGCTGATGTTAGCCATTTTTCTACTTAAAATAAATTTAATGTCAGGGAAAAAAACGACCACATGTGACAGCAAAATTATTAGTGAAAAACCTGCAAGAAATGTTAGACTGCTGCTTACAATCACACGATTAAATGAATAATTGTCAATGCTTCAGGACTGTGGTGCTGCAGTTGCTGTTAGCAAAGGTGATGGTCACTGAGAAAAAACTGAACAGAGATAATATGACCAAATTATGCTTTTTATCTTTATGAAGGAAGTGCAGTATCAGAGAAAAACAGTATGTGCTTTTACGGCTTGAACAGGAGTTTACTTGTGAGACATATGGTGTGTGATTTTAATATTGACTCATCTTAGTCTGTTTAGCATTTAAGTTGGGGCAGATTTTGCAGCTTACAAAATAGCGCTATTATAACCTTGTGAGTGCTGTTAAGAAAAGAAAAATGAAGGTACTGTCCCACTTGAATGTCTATTCTTTTTATTCTCAAGACCGAGGTAACATCACTTTCATATAAACATTCAGTTTGTTCTTTTGAAAATGTTGGCACCAAGTGACAGGAACAAACAGTCTTTAAGCTGTCATATTCTACATGCACATCTCTGAACCTCACTTATGTCCAGTTCCACAAATCTATGACACTATGAGCATAGTGCATGTAACAGTCCAGAGTATTCACAGCATGCCACCCAATGGCTCCACTTATGGAGCACTTTTCCCAAAACTAAACATAAAATCAAATCTGAGATGAGATCTCCTCTTGTGTGCTTTATGTGAGAAAAATCAAATAAATGACAGTTACCTGATTCTGCTGACAACCTTTCAAACCAGGTTTACCTTCAGAAGGAACCTTTCTGGAGACCTACACTATAACACATGTGTACATTTATTAAAGATATATTTGATATTAATTGACAGGTATACAACTGCAGGTATGGCCATGCAGCTGTAAGGGCCAACTTTCCACAGAAATTAGTTCCAATTCCCTCTTCTGCATTTATGCTACTGCTTCTTCCAGATAAGAAAACACACTGAGGTTCTGTTATATCGCTCAAATAAGATATGCAGCCAGGCTGTGCTAGAGGCCTCCACAGATGCCACACAAAGTTCAATATTACATTGGCTTTACTAAACCAAATAGGTCACATGTCTATAGTTATCAGCTCCATGAACTCAGATTTTTCCAATCTAAGTATGCTAGAATAAAAAGGTTGATTTTGGCACTAGGTAGCCAATTGCAAACAAGTACAGATTACGTGTAGCATATTTCTCCTCAGGTCATCAAACTTCAGCAAAGCTATACAGGATTATAAAGATTCTGATCATCTCCTAGTCTTCCTTAATAGGGTTTGTGGCAACATTAAGACATTCATTACATTAAAAAAATATTGAAGGAAAACAAATGTTACGATTGCTGTATTTATGAAAATTTCTCAGTGTAAGCTAAACAAGCTTTTGCAGTAGTAGTTTGTGTGTGCAGCCATCTTCAAATGTGGGTATTCAGTAACCTTTCAATCCAATAACTATAACCTCTGGTTGCAAGCAGGGGGCTGATGGAGTAGCCCTCTGGAAACTGAGCCCAATGATCCATGGCTACAAAACAGAATGGAAACTCGAGTCCACGAGGGAATGAGAAAAGATTAAGACCAGAAATGTCGGGTCTCATTTATCTTTTTATGTCCAAACTGAGGCATTTGAAATACTTCTTAATTTCAAAACCAAACCATGTGTAATACAGTGCACATAATGTTATAATGATTAGAGTACAGGCAGTTGTACGGTCACCTATGCAAGCCATTACTGGTGAGATGGAAAACTGAATCATAAAAAGGCCCAACTCCAGGAACCCTTTTGAAGAATTCTCAAGCTGTGGCCATGATGTAGGCTTCATACTTTTACCCAGTCATGGCTTCCAAGTCCAAAAATATGATGCAAAATTATTTTATTTAGTCCTTTTAATTAATGTTAATGTAGAAGAATTTAATGTGCATGTCTTTCATTGGAGAGATCAGGTGATTTAAAGGGGACCTAATGTGCTTTATTTCATATATGGTGTTAATGTGGTGGATATTCATATCAAACATGGCAACATTTTCAGATAACGAAGTGAAAGTATCAAAGTAGCTGTCCCTATGAGCCCAAAGCTTCTGTTATACTGTGGAACTGGGAAGACATGCCCTACAAGATAAGCTTTAATGGGATCTAAAAAGGTTGCGTCCACTGAGATATAACACAAAAATGTGCGTATTTATATGTAAGGTGTATGCTATACTCATGATCTCACAATGGTGTTTTGTTCAATCAGATTAGCCTGAACCGCTTTGAGGATACTGACTGATAAACACACTCACATGCAGACATAACTGGGTTTCTCTCTATGATGGATGTGGCAGATAAGTTCGTCATTAATCTCGTTTGTATTGTCTTCTATCAGCAGAGCCCCAGAGGCGACTGACAGCGCAGTGATCTGAATAGACTGGACCACAGGCTCCTCCATCCATAATGTCATCATGTACTTACACTGTTGGACAGTGTTCTGTGTGTGTTCTGTGGCCATTGTGAAAGCTGCATGAGGCTGGTTTCTTGTGGATACTGTTGCTTTGTCAAACACAAGCTCTACCACGTTTAATGAGGGTCACGTCTGATATGATGGATAAGGTGCTATTTGATTGATTACATACTCGTGCTTGAGTTCATCAGGCTGTGTTTAAATGTGTGTAACGGACTACAGCTGCAAGTTCTCATTAGCTATTTGTTCAATAGAAAATTAATTGGCACCTACTTTGATCCTTTTTTGGCAAGCTGTCAAATATTCAGTGGCTTGTGGTTCCTTGTTGTGAGGTTTGCATTATTTTTACTGACAAATCTGAGCTTGACAAAGATGACAATGCCATTTTTTTTCTTTTCTTTTTACACACAGGGCAGGACACCTTTGTCTTGCAAATAGAAAACCTGTATGGGGCTCATGTAGACTAGCCCATGTGGGACCCACAGCAGTTTTGCCTTTTTGAGTCTCTATGAGGATTTTCTGTTGGCAACCCAACCATAGTGGGGTGAGTGAAAACTCATATCGGGGCTCCAAAGAGCAAGACTGCTGTGGGCCCTGTGTCTTTGCCCTGCCCTGCATGTTTACTGGCACATTGCTTATAGTAGGGAAACAACATACAGGGAAATTTGACTGTTGTGGAGATGATGAACCCACAGAACACGTGTTATTACACTGTCAGAAATATGAGACTGATTTAGTCAATATTCTGGATCTTAGTGATACACTGCAAAAGAACTCAAGAAGTGACGATAAAGATAATTAATTACTAAGATAAATAATATATTTTCACAAATTCTTTGACTTTGCTTGGTGAGAAAATGTTTACTTTCTTTTACCACAATGCTACTAAAACAGATCTGTAATACAAAGCAAGTTCAAAATAACCAGGATAGATTTTTATTATCTGGCATCACTAAGCCTAGCAGCTGCAATCATGTAGGTCACGTGACATTTTCCTGTGAGCATATTATTGAAAGAGCTGAGATTGGTACTAGGTCATAAACACAAACATGACGGGAATATTACCCAACACAAACAACATACTATGACTGTACATTTGATTAAACTCATCCAAAGCCAGGAGGGTGGAGGAAAAAAAACTTTCAGTAATTAAGGATCAGGTTGATGGGATTAATGTGTTACTCCAAAGCCTTTTTTTTATAATTTTAAGGTCTAACATTTTAAGCGACAACACTGGTGGCATTTAACGGTCTAAGGAGCAAGTACAGGAAAAAGTGTAAACACAAAACTTAAACCTGAAAGGGTTACTTGGAAATCTTATATTAGATCTAGAATGAGCTACAAGAATTTGGTTCTTTAATGACTGTTTTTATATGACTATTTGAGTTTATAAAGACAAACAGAAAAATTAGATGCTTTGAAACTGCTTTCAGCCAAAAGGCACAAGTTTCTCAGGAAAAGGGTCCAGACTCACTCGAAAATCCTGTGATATCATGAAACAATTGTGCCAATATTATCCAAATAAACTAGCCAGCAGGTGGTGGGTTTATATGTTCACCTGTTATCAGGAGCAGGTCAGGTCTACAGGACAAGATACCACGGGGAGTCACCTTTATCAAACTGAAAACTCACAGAGGAAGCTTCAACTTCAGGTTTAATCCTGAGCCCTGAATTCTGTTTCACAGTACAGGCCTTAGAGCTTTACTGTGATCACAAACAATCCAAGGGCTGCATGGTGCATCCAAAGACAGCGTTTACATGCCAAACCCTCTGATTTGGCGTGCGAAGAAAGAAAATGAGCTAAGCTAATTCATAAATAAACAGGTATAAAGACATCCAGTGTTTTTATAGTGATGCGCTGATCTATAAACCACCAGTAACGCACTGCTTCAGTGCATCCCTATGTCCTCATAGGATACAGGAGAAAATAGACACCCAACATGCTGACTTCAGACTTTAGAAAGCCAACAGTGCCCTCTGCTGAACACAGGACACGCTTCATTTTTACAAGTAAAATACTTTAGATGGAGCAGTTATAAATGCTGCAAAAAAAAATGTGTAGGGGAAATCACAGCGAGTTATGATCAGTCTTACCAGAGTTTGGCTGAGTGATGTTGGAGTGCAGAGCATCAGGGTGGGGTATGCTATAAATGGTAACCACCCCGGTGGAGGTGGCCACTGCCAGAAGACCCAGTCTGGGTAAGAATGGAGCCTTCAGTGTGAGGGATTGATACCACGTTAGGATGTTATAAGATTTCATCATTTCAATATCAGCTAAAAGCTAAGACACTTCATAGGAAAAACACCTTACCTTTCTGGCACAGGTGGGAAGCTCCCAGCCGCCAGCAGGACACCACTTCAGATGCCAGATGAAGCCCTTATCCTGGGCCAAACTATAGACCACAACTGGCTTGGAGTCTGGTCTGTTTGGACAGAGGTGAAAGAAAAGAGAACATAATATAAAAAGGCTGAAGTTTCAAAGACAAATTTCTTATAAGTTCTGGGAACATCTCACTGCCATCTATGATGTAGACAGTTTGTTTACAGAGGACTATTGGACTTTTTCTGGAAGTAGTTCAAACTAGTCAATCAGTCAAGAGACTGACAGACAATAAGCTTTTATAATATAATATTTTTATCAGTGATTTCCCACTCTGCACATTTCATTTGTACCTGTTGCCATACTTCAGTTTGCCCACATCCCACAGCTGAATGAGTCCAGTTCCTGTGGATGTTTTGTTGACGTAGTGAAAATCATCCATGCGTTGATGACAGGACAGAGCGATGTACTGGGTAGCAGGAGCACCATCAGGTGTTGGACACCACTCCAGAGCCCACACTGGTCCACCTGCATACAGCATCATGTCCCAGCGTTCTGGGTGAGGGGGAATAGATTCGAACCTGCCAGTTAACAGAAAAAAATGAAAACAAAAAAGACACCAAATGCTTTATTCCCCCTCGCCTACAAAAGCCACCAAAAAATCTGCACCATGTAGAACAAACTGCAAATGATCACAATTACATATTTTTATAGGTATGAGTTTTACTAACAAACAAATACAAAAAAGAGGTTTTCTTTGGAAATGTATTAGCAGCAGTTATGTCTCAATCGAACTGTTCTTGACATATCTGAGGGAAATCATCAACCGGGGGTAACTACACCGCGATCACTGTCACCTTTTGAGTCTTTGCAGAGGTGCTTCCTCCTTGTTGAGTCCTTCCCTGGACACTTTGAAAGCAGCTGAGCGAGGCGTCTGAGGCAGATATTTCTCCAAATCACTAAATGAAAGCAGAACACACAGACTTTTAATAACTTTTGTGCATATCAGCCAGAATAACACGTCCCTTGTCCAGCTCCCTTTATGAAGCCACCAGACCAGCGCAGGTACATAGTCCTGCGATGGCTCTTCTTTATTCACTAGACTGGCTTCTTCTTGGAGCCACACTTTTCAGACATCATCTCAGCAACCCCTCCTGGCAGTTCCTTTGTTTTTTTATTGTTTAACCCTTTATTTATCAAGTGCTTTTTAAATGACCAGAATTCTCTTAGCGATATTGTTTGAGACAAAATTCAAATTGTTTCAGAAAGAAACGATGACAAGCTTTTGGGGGGAAATCAGTGTATAAAAAAAATCAGCTCCGCCTAAATGTTACCACTTTTACTCACATGACCTTACTTTTCACTCATTATAGGCTAGTGAGAAAATAAAAATTGTTCCTGAAAGATGAGAATTATTTTGTCATTTTACAGCCAAAATGACAAAATAAGTCCATTAGGCCTGTTTGAATCCCAGTCGATTAAGGGTTAATTAGGATAAAGTATCAGATTTGGATGACTCCTTACTATTGTTCCTATGTAGTTTAAAAGCCTTATTTGAACTAATGAATGGATATAATGCAACTATGAGGGCAGGATGGTGGTGTGGTAGTTAGCACTGTTGCCTCACAGCTGGAAGGTCCTGGGTTCAAATCCACAGTTTGGGGCCTTTTTTGTTCACACCAGTCTCAGCCCACAATTCAAAGATATGGGAAATTTTAAATGTGACTTTGAGTCTCTCTGTGTTGTTCCTGCCAAGAGTATAAAATAGTCTGAACCTCATTGGGTTACTTGAAAGCATATACAGCATATCTCATTGCATGACCATGTGACAACTGATTGATTCAGTAATGTGACTAAAGGCAGGTGACACTCTGGTTAACAGGTCATCTTAAATTGATCCTAGGTGTGCATGGCTGTCTGTGTCTGTCTGGCCCTGTGATTGAGTGGTGACCTGTCCAAGGTGCAGCCTGTCTTTGCCACTGTCAGCTGGCAGAGGCTCCTGCCCACCTTCAGTCAAAAAAAGTGGACAGATGTCCCAACACAAACTAAATAACTAAGCATCTAATGAAACAGTCAGATAAACACAATTGCAGCTAAGACTTTCTGGTATGACTTTTGTGTTAGAATTTCAGTGAATAAAATAAAAAAACATTCAAAGTTACTTGGTAAAGAGTGTTGGGTACGGTCGTTGTAACACAGAAAATAAAAAGGTATATCCAAATAAAACTTAATGAGTTATTCAATTAAAACTGGATTCGACTGTATTAAACGAACAAAGCAACAGAAACTACCTTTGTGGGACAGGAACCCAATCCCTGGTGGAGGGCACCCACTCTGGAAACACCCAGCTGCTGTAGTGCTCTTCCCGACTGCAAGCACAAACATCAACAAACACATTGTTAAATAAACAAACAAACAAGCAAGCAGTTAGTCAGTCTGAGACTTACTTATTCAAAATGCTGAAAAAACCTCAACAAAATCAACCAAAAAAGGTGAAGTTTTGTAAGCTGAAATTTTGAGATAACCCAAAATTTGACTTTAAGAAGCTTTCAAAATAAAGGGTTTGAATGTTCAAATATTCCAGTGTCGTTTGCACTTCAAGACTCATTGTGTATGTCGTCACAAAAACTGATGTATGAACTAACAGCAAAAGGACAATGTTCACTGGTACTTCACGAAAACAAATCATTACTGTTAACTGACTGCGACTTACAATTTCTTGGTGGTCTTTGCACTCTCCAAAGCAGTTTTCATGATAGGGGTGTTAAGTCCATTTTGGGCTTTGACGAACGAGCATGTCTGCAGGACAGAAGGAGACAGGATGAACTCATTATGCACATGTTCTTCCTTCTTTTCTATGCAGCTGCATTAAACTTAGAAATTAAAATGTTCTGGTCATTTTAATCAATAATAGTTTGCACTTTGGTTTAGTCTCAGAAAAACACAGAATCTGATGAATCAGAATCTGATGATTTATGTTTGATATAAAGTGCTCATTATAATGACTCATATTTATAAGCCCAGGTTGGTATTGACAAATCACAACAGTTTAACTTTTAATTACCATCATCAAGCAGATTCATCTTTCTGTATTAGACTGATATGGAGATACCGTACTGAAGTAATGTACCCTAGTGCACTGCATGAGGTCATAACCAGTAACTGTGCCATCAAGTTAAAATGAGAAAACCACTGACGTTGTTATTGTTGACGTAATAAACTGGAGGATTTTTTCCACGTTTGTCACAATTGGAGTCGAGGTCTGAGTCATATGCAGCTTCTTCGTCATCATCCTCCAGCTCCTCTGCATCCTCCTCTTCATCATTATCTGGCACAAAGTCTTCGTCTTCTGCTGCATCACTGTCAGGATGTTTCCTCTTTTTGCCTTTACCCACTGCAGGAATAGAACGAGGGATTTAAGTTACGGTGCACAGAGATCTTTACTGATATTGGCAGAAGAAGGAATTTTTCTGCACTGCTATATGAAATTTTACACTGCATGTAACTTGTGAGATTGCAAAACACAACTAACAACTGACATGAAATGCAATGTTGACACAACACTCTAAACAAGTTCAGACAAGTTCATTAATATAACTACATCTATGCCAGTTAGTCAACTCCTGCCGTTTGAAGTGCGGCCCATTTTCAGACGGGAGACACGTCTACAGGTCTTAGGTCTTAGGCTACGTTCACACTGCAGGTCTTAATGCTCAATTCCGATTTTTTGATCAAATCTGATTTTTTTGTCTGCTTGTTCACACTACAAATAAAATGTGACAGCAAACGCGCTCTAGTGTGAACCCACAAAGCGGCGCAAAAGAAGATGTCACACACAACATGCTCTGTTTAGACCCAGACCAAACAGTACTGCTTGACTGATGGCCCTTAATATAAAGACTTGTTTCGGACTTTACGTTCCCCAATTTTGCTTTAAGTTATTTTGTTATTTACATATGGCCTAATAGTTATCCTTATTGCTGTTTCAGAGAGGAGCGGTGCTTCAAAGGATAGCTGCAGATTTCTGTGAGAATCTGCAGATTATTCAGTATAAATAAAATGTTTACGTTGTCTTCCCAACAGTTTCACTGACATCTACACTGGACGGCCAGGAAGCGTTCACGATGTCTTCTCCGGCGCAGATAATTGGCGTCTGTCTTGTGTCAGTGACGTAAGAGACGGATTTAATGCGACATGACCGTTCAGAGAGCAGTTGCTTTCTAAAACATCAGATATGTATCGGATTCAATACCACATACAAAAGTGACCCAGGTCGGATTTGAAAATATCGGATTTGTGTCGTTCACACTGTCATACCATGATCGGATATGGGTCACATAGGGTCAAAAAAATCAGATTTGATGCGCTTTCGCCTGCAGTGTGAACGTAGAATTAGAGTGGTAGCAACCTCACTTAACTCTGTAAGAAATAGGTAAAAAGATGAATAGAATAGAATTCAACTTTATTGTCATTGCACATGTCACAAGTACAAGGCAACGAAATGCAGAAACTGTCTGAGGTAATGCTTAGCTGTGATTGGTGCCCTGGGGAAGAGAGACGGCGAGACTTTCACTGTACCTTTGCTTGCTTTGGGAGTTTTCTGTTCTGATCCAGTATCTTCGCTTCCTGGCTCATCAGTTTGCCCAAATAAGTCTTTTGCCAAATTGTGGAGGTACTTCAACGCCCTGGAAGATTGAGGTTACATTATTTTTGAATGCCTATATTACCATTTATATGAAAAAAATGGCTTTAAAAATGTTTTAAAGACAGAAAATTTATTATTTTACAATTAGCAATGTATGCTTTTATATAGCTACATAGATGCATGTAATTAATGTGGGGATAAGTGTACATGTAACCATAAAATGAAAGTCTGATTGTTAGGGTGTAATTATCACAAAACTAATAGTGAAAGTAACTATCACCAAAGTCTGGAGTCACAGTTCAGACTTCCTGTGTTTCAACTGATGATGTCTGATGTAAAAATGATTTAACAAAAAAAAAAGGTGACGGTGTTTAGCGTCATTTAACCTATGCGACAGCTCAGTACTGTAGGCGTATCTTACGCTTTGGCAGCTCCTCTCCGCCGCCGGCCACCTTGTCCAGTTTCCTCCTCAGGTTCCTCTGCATCCTTTTCTTTAATAACTGGCTTCACTTGTTGTACATACTGCTTCTTTACATACTTCCTCTTTGGCTTTGGCGTCCCATTCTCCTGCTGCACCGTATCTTTAACAACACCCTCTCCATCTATAAGGTCTACATTGGCATTGCTACATTTTTTTGCAGGGGTTTTCTTAGCAGGAGTCCTTTTTGACTGAGTTTTCTTGCCTCTCAGTGGTTCATCAGCCACTTCTGCTGTAGTTTGTCCATCACACTCTGTAGGTGTTTTATCTTTTTTTTCATTTTCTCCATCTGGAGTGTCCTGTGCGGCAGCCTTGGATTTTCTACTCTTTGTCGGAGTCTTCTGAGAAGCTGCTCTTCTCCTTCCTGAGCTCTTTCTAGGTGTTTTGGGTGAAAGGTGTTCATTCGTTTTGTCATCAGTTTCATAATCCAGATATTTGGGATTTTTCTTTCGTTGTCGTCCTTTTGAGCTGAATATTAAATCTGCACCCTCCTCCAATGGCTTCTCTTGCCCTGCAAGAAATGTGACATTATCATTCCACTGAATGATGTAAAATTGGGTTAATGTGACTGGAAAGTCATTGCCTGGTCAACATTTCCGGTTTGGTAGTGCTGGATTCCATCTGTTAGCTGAACATGCATAATATGAAATCAAGTTCCAGCAGTGCTGCTGTGCTAGACAGGAATGAAAACTAATAATAGAAGAACAAGGTGTGAATAGCTCTTAAAAATAAAGTTTGAAAAAATCCTGAAATATTATTTTCTCATCCTCTGTAATCTTAAAATAGATGACACCCCTGGATTAGACCATTTAGAACATGTTCCTAATTTGAAGTACCTCTTAAATCTCAAGTTTGACAAACCTTGTGCAGATTCAGTGGGCTCCATATGCTCTGGGTTTCTGATTCTGTGGTTCTTCTTTTAGGTGCCTCCTCATGTGTAGAGCCAGTTCCTTCTCAGTGTAGCTTTGCAGCTGCACAGACAGAAAAAGAAATAATGTATTACTTAATGTATAAAATAACTGTCCACTACTGCAATATTTAATCAAAATAGCTGTTTCTTCCTGCAGTTTGGAGTTGTACAATGGACGAATGAAAGTCAAAACAGATATGGCTTTTCAGTGTTTTAAACAACCTTATAGACTTCTAACGACACTAAAATAATTACAGTGCAAAAATTGAGTCAGGGAGCCGGTGTTTTCTACCGATATCAAGTCGATAAGCCGCTGTCTACAACCTACACACCAAACCTCATTCAATAATGTGACAGTTTGACTCTCTCTTCCCTACTCACAGTGAAGACGTAAAATATACACACCGATACTTAAGGCATTTAATGGTTAAGGCCACACGTCAATTCGGCATATGTTTTCAATGTAAAAATATAAAACATCAAGTTATTTAAGAGATACACATATGTCACTAGTTTTTAAAACGAGTCACATTGTCTTAGTTAGCCATGCTATTGAGCTAACACATTGCTAATGCTAACTGGATATAGTAGCAGTCAAGTGTATCATAATATATTATAATATACTTAAAAATCGGCCTCTAACCGGATAGTAGCACGTTTAAAAACTCACCATGTGTAGTGTTACGGTTTCCTCCTCGGTGGCGGAGGCTGAAACACCTCGTTCAGAACACGGGAAGCTAGAGTCCAGCCACCCGGGATCGAATCCCAACCTCAACCACCAGAAACCACGACATGTAAAGTCACCGGAGCTTACCGGGACACAGCCGTCATAAAAATCATGCCGTTAATTTTTTCAAGGAGGGCAAACTACAAACATTTTCACAGTTGTTTACACCGAGTCAGGGAGCTTTCCGCTTTCCTTACGTCAGACCGCCATGTCACTGTGCAAGCACGGAGGGTCACACCGCCCCCTATCAGCAGAGAGGGAAATTACACTGATTTGATTGTACAGTGGCGGAGTTCCACGCTGCCTTAGGAGGTGGAGGTCATTGAAGCCCAGAGGCGTATGGCGAGGAAGTCGGGACACCGCCCTGGTGCTCAGAAGGTCCCATTACACTGGATGTTTATCTTGATGGTCTTTCAATGAAACGGACATGTTATACAACATCCATCATATATTTAACTCATGGTTCGATCTTGTGAATCAAAACGTTTTATCCAGTAGTCATCTTCCTTATGAAGTTAATTTTAGTTCTCCCAGTGTGATTAAAATAGGCAGAGGGGTATGCTAGGGAATATATTACTTTTACTTTGCTTACTGTCATTTGTGCCAAACAGACCGACCCCTCAAACAGTAACAGACACTTAACCATTAATTCAATATTCAAAGTGTTTATTGTCATGTGTCACAAGAGAAAAAGGCATTTCTCTGTGCAATGAAATTCTTTCTTTGCTGTCCACCCACAGATGCTGATTAATGTGTACAATAGAAATAGAACATAAATACAAATAGTACAAATAAATAAACAAAGACAGAAAGGGAGACAAAATATGGAGATTTGAAACAGAGATGTGTGCAAAAGAGCTACAGCTTTATATGCTGGCTTAATATGTAGGATGACCTGATGTGCAAAAAAAATTATCATCATTGTTCTGAAGGCAACAGTGATGTTGCCTTCAGAACATCACTGTTGAAGAAGGAGTTGTTGAGTCTGGATGTTCTGGATTTCACACTTCTGAACCTCCGCTCCGAGGGCAGAAGTGTGAACAGTCCGTGTTGGGGGTGTGTGGGGTCTTAGAGGATGGAGGCAACTCTCCTCTGTACTCTGCGATGGTAGATGCTCTGCAGAGAGGGCAATGGAGTCATGATGATCTTCTCCACAGTTGTTATCACTCTCTGCAGGCGTTTGCGGTCCATAGCAGTAGTGCTGCCGTACCATGCAGTGATGCAGCTGGTCACTGTGCTCTTCAAGAGCCTGCTGTCAACCAAGAACCTGCTGAGGATTTTGGCCAACATACCGAATTTCCTCCGCTGCTGAGCCTTCTTGAACAGCTGTGTGGTCTTCAGTGACCAGGTGAAACCAAAGGCAGTTCAATCTCAGACTCATTGATGTGTTACGTATTTATCTGTCAGAGGCTCATCTGGTCCTCATTAAACGTCTAGAGCTCTGCTGCATTCTCACTTCCCCTTCACTTCTAAGAAGAAACGAAGAGCCACATTGTATCAGGGCACTAATGCATTTCACCTGGGTTCTAGCTGCTAATGCTAATGGTCACTGCAGTAGTATCGCCATGTTTTATTGTTGACATCAAGGTTTTCTTGTGTAGAAAGAGTTTTTTGAATTTTGACCTCTTTACATGTGTGTCTACAAACATCATCATGAACACTGTTTTCTAATAATAAACCATATGCACAGAAGAGCTAAAGTACTGCAAACACTTATCTCTACTAACAGTCTTCACACCTTTAACTTCCTCTCTCCTGTTTTTGATCAAGATATCTTCAACTTCTGTACAGTCCTTAAAAACTACAAGTGAGAAGAGAACAAGTGAGTCTGCAATTCACATGAAATCTAGAAGTAAAAATAATATAAGAGAGAGAGAGGGAGGTTATCAAGCCGCATTAAATAAATTAATTCAGCTGGACACAGGGGAGACAAGTGTTACTTCTTTATTCTCCCTTTAACTGAGACAGTCATGAATAACTCTTTGACTTTATCTGACTCTTGGAAACTAAAGTTGCATTTTAAACTTGTGTTGTATGTAAAATAAACTTCACATTATAAACATAACACTCATATTCATAACATATTTGATGTTTCACATTTCTCTCTCTCTTTTTCTCAACAGGAACAACTGAGCAACATCAAACTGTTCAAACTGTCACAGCTGGACGTGGACATGATGTTACTCTGCCTTGTAAAAATGTGATACAAGGTCAGCATAACTGTATCAGTACTACCTGGATCTTCAGTGATTCACGCAGTTCAGTATCACTCTTTGAGTTTGGGCAGATTAAAGAAGTCAAACCTGAATCAGACAGACTGAGTCTTTCTGCAAACTGTTCTCTGGTTATAAAGAAGGTCACAGATCAGGATGTTGGTCGTTACACCTGCAGACAGTTCAAAACAGCAACAGGACCAGTAGAAGGTCCAGACTTTGTGATTGATCTGTCTGTTATTAACAGTGAGTATTTACATCTTAATGTTTTCAGCTCAAACTGTCCTGTTAGAACAACAAACTGAAACACCACAATAATTATGATCACAGTGATGAAGTTCATTTTTCTATTGTTGCTTTTCTCTTACAATATCTCCATCTTCACTCATCTGAACCATCTGAACAGCTCTGTGTTGACATATGAACACTGTAGACTCCCAGTTGACTCCCCACACACCTGAACCATAATAGACTACAAACTAGTCTAGATTATTCTCTCCAGTTTGACTTCCTGTTCTTTCATCTTCAGTATTAAACCTTAAACTAGTTTGAGCAGATCTGTTAGTACTGATCACTTTGCTCTCTTTTTGCTGAATTTAAAAAGATAGAAGCAGATGTTACGTGAGCTCTGCTGTTCATTTTCAACCCATTGTCACTGTTTTGGTGTGTGCTGGGAGGCGGAATTTCAAGGCTGAGTCCTGGTTGTAATTTTCATGTAATCTGCATCCTGCAGAATGCTTGAACAGCTAATAAGTATATCATAAGGGGCGATCGTGGCTCAAGAGTTGGGAGGTCGCCTAATCGGAAGGTTGCCGGTTCGAGCCCCGGCTCGGACAGTCTCGGTCGTTGTGTCCTTGGGCAAGACACTTCACCCGTTGCCTACTGGTGGTGGTCAGAGGGCCCGGTGGCGCCAGTGTCCGGCAGCCTCGCCTCTGTCAGTGCGCCCCAGGGTGGCTGTGGCTACAATGTAGCTTGCCATCACCAGTGTGTGAATGTGTGTGTGAATGGGTGGATGACTGGATGTGTAAAGTGCTTTGGGGTCCTTAGGGACTAAGTAAAGCGCTATACAAATACAGGCCATTTACCATAAGTGTTGCTAGCTTAAGCACATTAATATATCTAAAAATTCATCTTTTCTTTGATGTCTTCAAAAAAAACTTTGAGTGAACTACTTCGCCTCAGTTAATACATCATGTAACTCCGTAGTTACTGAAGAAATCTTTAAAACATATAACTGACTGTATATTTATCAGTCAGTTGTATTGTTATGCTGCAGGAATGGCCTGGAAATGAAGAAGACTTCATTGTTATTGTAATCTAGTGACATTTACCTTTATATTAAGTGACACACTGCACGGTATATTGTCATTAAACTTTTTTTTGTTTAAATCTGGTCCATTACATTTTTAACAATACAAAAAAGGAGCGGAGTATATCACTGTATCTATGATGATATCAAACTTCCTGTTAGTGATATTCAAAAAACATCTTTGACAGCAAAAACACTCAATTTCAGCCTTCAGACACTTTAAAAACATAAAAAGAAAAGAATACGAGTAACGATAACATGTCTGACTGTGCACGCTTAGTTTTAAAGATTAGTGTGAACCAAAATGCTCAAGTTGTAGATGCAGTTCAAGGGCTCTGATGCTAACAGGCTAACTTTCTTATTGTGCCGAGCTGACTGGCTTTCCAGCTTCTTGGTAAGTACAGTTTGAACTTTTTCAGTGAATGCTAAACACTTCCTCTTCACTTATCAGAAAAAAACGACTTCAGAGGTGTAAAGAGGAACAATCAGGTCTCAGACCACTAACACATCTCATCTAGCTGCTAACAGTGGTCACTGCTGCAGTGTCATCATTGCGAACATCACAACTCAAATTCTGATGTGTAATAAGTTTAAATCTTGACCTCTTTTCGTGTGTGCAGACAAACATCACCATGGACACTGTTTTCTAATAATGAACCAAATGTACAGAAGAGCTGCATTAAAGTCAACACTTACCTCATCTAACAGTCTTCACACATTTAACTTCTCTTTTCTGTTGTTGATCAAACATTTTACACTGTTCTGCAGTCCTTTAAAATAGACAGGAAAGTCTGCAAAATAAATTAATTACAGAAGATATTAAATGTAAATGTTTTAAAAAGTTTTTAGTCATTTAATATCTACATTAAGAGAGAGAGGGAGATATGGCTGCTTAAACACTATGAACCTATGAGGAAGTGAGCAGGAAGTTGATGCTGTGTTCATCTCGGAGACTCATTTGTGGACGTGAGAGCAAGAACAGAGACTGAGACAGTCATGATTAACTTTTTGACTTTAGCTGACTCTTGGAAACTCAAGGTGAAAATTAAACTTGTGTTGTATTTATAATACACTTCACATAATAAACATAACACTCATATTCATATATTTCTTTATAACGTGATAGAAGGTCAGCATAACTGTAACCTGATCTTTAGTGAATCAAACAGCTCAGTATCAACCCTTCAACTTGGACAGACTAAAGAAGCCAAACCTAAATCAGACAGACTGAGTCTTTCTGCAGGCTGTTCTCTGGTTATAAAGAAGGTCACAGATCAGGATGTTGGTCGTTACAGCTGTGTGGTTCTTCCCCTCAAAAACCTTTTCACATGATGAACACATAAGACGCAACCAATGTATATACAGTGGCACATTTTTATCCATGTAGTATACAGTACAACACACACCAAGAACATTATTCCACCTCAGCATCTTGTGTGTGTTCTGGGTCAGGCCAGAGAATCTCATCCACATTACAGGCTATATTGGTGCTAGCCAGGCAGCGGGGTTAAAATACTCTAGTTATAGAAAACATTAAAGCTGTAATTTGGTTAATAACATTGGTTACTGTTGTCGGTGTTCCTCGGTCGTTGATCCAGTGTTTTCAGTTTGTTTTTTGTTCTCTGATTCTTTTCCACATGTTCGCATTTGCTGTTTTATCATGTTATCCATCAGTTTGTGTGCATTATGTTCTGTTCCACTTCCTACGTATTATTAGTTAGATTAAGTTCAGCTGTGTACTCACAGGTCTCTAGTCATCATCATTAGCCAGTGCATTTACAGTTTTTCTCGATTGCTAAAACACTATAACCAATTTTGTGAACCCAAATTTCAAAACCATAATGCCACTTTCCAAAAAGCACACCCATTTCCCTGAAGTATAAACACTATGCACCTGCTTTAACACATGAGTCAGATGTGGTGAACTGTTACTGCAAAACTCTAGACACAAATCCCTACATTTGTCAGTGCTTACATGATGTGGTCACTTAGAAATTACTAGCAGTCAATAATGTCACATCAAACTCACATCAGCACAGCTTTGGCTCAACTAGCACAATTAACCAAGTGGAAACACTAGAAGTTAAAATTTATCACACACCAATCAGAAACTTTAATAGATAGATAAAAGGGCCAAAGTCAGCTGATTCAGGTTTGAAACAATGGATCCAAAGACATGTAAAGGAAGAGGTCGAGGAGGAAGAGGTGGTCTAGGACACCAGGGAGGAGGTGGAGATGGAGGAACATAGCTGCCCATCGGGCTGTTGTAAATGTCCCTGGTCAGCATGGAGAAAATGTCACTATGTGCGCAGGCATCAGCCAACAAGGGCTAATCCACCGCCATGCCATTCTAGGACCCTATAACACTATGCTTCTCCTTGCTTTTCTTGATGGTGTAAGGCAGCATATGTTCCAGCGGGACTACAGTATTGGCTGTATGAAAGTAAGAATAAATGATAAGTAAACAGAAAACAAATTGTGATCAGTATCATTAGATTTTTAGAGTTCTGTCTCTGATACCTCTCACACATGATCCATGAACCTCAGACCACAAACTCGTGGTTATTATTGTCTCCAGTTTGACTTCCTGTTCTTTCATCTTCAGTATTAAACCTTTACTCTGCTGGTTTAAACAGATCTGTTTGTACTGAACTAACATTTAAGAATAAGATAATGAATGATTATGAATACATCTCCCTTGATTGTTCCTATATGATTGCAAATTATACAACAAAGAAGAAGATATGAGGACCTGCTTTGTATTTAAGTGGTAGGAAACCGAAAGGCGGTTCAGTCTCAGACTCATTGATGTGTTAACCATTTATCTGTCAGAAGCTCATCTGGTCATCATTAAACGTCCAGAGCTCTGCTGCTGTTGTAACCACATTCTCACTTCTAAGAAGAAACAACGAGTCACATTGTATCAGGGCATTTCACCTTTGTTCTAGCTGCTAATGCTAATGATCACTGTAGCAGTAACACCATGTTTTATTGTTGACAGCAACAGAGTTTCTGTTGCAGAAAGAGTTTTTTGAATTTTGACCTCTTTCCAGGTGTCTACAAACATCATCATGGACACTGTTTTCTAATAATAAACCATATGCACAGAAGAGCTAAAGTACTGCAAACACTTATCTCTACTAACAGCCTTCACACCTTTAACTTGCTCTCTCCTATTTTTGATCAAGATATCTTCAACTTCTGTCCTTCAGTCCTTCAAAAGGTTGACAAGTTTTCATTTAAATCACATGAAATCTAAAAGTAAGAATGTTTAAAAGTCATTTAATATCTACAATAAGAGAGAGAGGGAGGTTATCGAGCAGAATTAAATAAATTAATTCCTCTGGACACAGGGGAGACAAACAGACTGATGCCACTATGAGGAAGTGAGCAGGAAGTTGACGCTGTGTTCATCTCTGAGAGCAAGAACAGAGACTGAGAGAGACAGAGAAGCACGATGGCTGCATTCACATGGATTCAAATGTCTTCATTACTGATTCTGATGCTTCAGTTTAAAGGTAAGTGTACATAGAAACACATTCGATTAATAAACTGCATTATTATCACAAGTGTTATTTATTCTTCCTTTAACTGAGACAGTCATGATTAACTTTTTGACTTTAGCTGACTCTTGGAAATGAAAGTTGAATTTTAAACTTGTGTTGTATTTAAAATAAACTTCACATTATAAACATAACACTCATATTCATAACATAGTTGATGTTTCACATTTCTCTCTCTTTTTCTCAACAGGAACAACTGAGCAAAATCAAACTGTCACTGCTGGACGTGGACATGATGTTACTCTGCCTTGTAAAAATGTGATACAAGGTCAGCATAACTGTATCAGTACTACCTGGATCTTCAGTAACTCAACTAAAACACCACAGTATCACTCTTTGAGCTTGGGCAGATTAAAGAAGCCAAACCTGAATCAGACAGACTGAGTCTTTCTGCAAACTGTTCTCTGGTTATAAAGAAGGTCACAGATCAGGATGTTGGTCGTTACACCTGCAGACAGTTCAAAACAAAAGGAGGATCACAAGAAGGTCCAGACTTTATCATTGATCTGTCTGTTATTAACAGTGAGTATTTACATCTTAATGTTTTCAGCTCAAACTGTCCTGTTAGAACAACAAACTGAAACACCACAATAATTATGATCACAGTGATGAAGTTCATTTTTCTATTGTTGCTTTTCTCTTACAATATCTCCATCTTCACCAGTGTGTGTACATGAGAACAATGATAAAGCATCTTGAACAGCTCTGTGTTGACATATGAACACTGTAGACTCACAGTTGAGTGTCTGTATGAAGATAAAGAGAACATATCCTCAGACATGAGACAGCATCAAAAATGAGACTTGTTAGACTGTTAAACATCTCACCACTGTTTCCTCTCTGTTGTTGTTCACTTACTTTCAAGTCTTTTCTTACTGTCAGTGTCTTTAATTATGTTATTGTATTTCTTTAGGTGAAAATGTGAAAACGACAAAATCAACAACAGTGAAGTTCACCACAAAAACATCACCGACAACAAAATCCACAACATCAACACCGTTAGACGAGACATCAAATGATCCACCAGCAGGTAGTGACTGAATTTGTCTCTGAATGTCAGACTGACAGTTGAATCTTTGTGGGAAAATTCAGTATCACCTTTAACACATATTAATAATGTTTTCAGTTCAGTCATGGTTTATCATCGTTCCTGTGGGTTTAGCAGCACTGTTAGTTGTGGTCATCATCATATGGAAGAAAAGTAAAGGTGAGAGGACTCGCAGATTAAAGTTGATCATAAATGGAAATAAGGAAAGTTAAATATTAAATAATTATATGGTTGAATGCAGTTTTGTTTTACATTTCTGTAGCTTGTGATTAGTAAAAACAGAAAAAAAACTGAGATTTTTTAATGGGGAAGTTAATGAATTATTTTCTCTTCTTCAGGAAACAAAACACAACAGAGCGACAACACTGTGAGTTCAAATCTTCAAATAGTCAAATGCCTTTTTTGCTCCATACCAGAATCATTTTACACCTTTAGTGTTGACTTCAGTTCATAAAGTGAAAAGGATAAAGGGAAAAACCAATGCCAATAACTTCAGCTGTCTTCACTGTGCAGGCTGAAGCCGATGATGAAGTTTCCTACGCCACCATCAGCTTCACAAAGAAAACCAAGAATAAAGACCGGGTAAGATTTCGATATTTATAGAAATTATGTCAGTAGTAAGTTCAGACTTTTCAAAGGTCTTGTCTTTAAGAAAATTTTGTGATGTTTTCTTACAGCCCTGTGTCGATGATGATGGTGACACTATAACCTACAGCACTGTGAAAGCGTTCTCTCCACCTGCTGGAGTTTCCACTGATTCCAGCGACGTCTATTCCACCATCAACAAATAACCACCATGCAGCAAGCACTTTTTTGAAAGTTTAACTCAAGTCAGTACAGAGAAGGTAGTTTATTTAGCTGCTGAATTAAGTCATGTGAGATATTTTTAAATAAATAACTTACCTGTTGTTTTCTTAAGCACATTAGTAGATATAAATGTTCCCATCCCTGAATTTTTAAAATTTTATATACCTTAAACATATTCTCATGATTATCTATGACAGTATTACATTACACACCGAGCACGATAGGTTGTTGTGAAAAAGTCATCTTAAAAAAAGCAATGTGAAAAAAATGAAGTGATGATGAGCTAGTTTGCATGTTTCAACAAAAGGAAGAAATGGAGAGTCTGAGTTCATCCAGTTCTCACACGCAGGCAGCAGCAGGGAGAATTTCGTGGTTTGATCCACGACTCGAAGCTGCATCATGTTCACACATTCCAGGATGTCAGTGAGGCAGTTTGAGTGCTTGTTAGCAGAGCTGGGGCTTCATCTGAGAAGGCATAGAAATCTTTTTTGTGCGGCCTGAGTCAGAGCAGCCTGTAACTGTGTGTCTGAGGTAAAACAGAAATTTTACTATTTCCATTACTCTGCATAATCAGTATATTTGCATTTTGAGCTTTGACCGCACTTGTTTTCAAATGCAGTCGTCTGACTGGTCACATCCGTTTATCCGGTCCCAAAAATCAGGAAAAAAAAATCGGGCTTGGTTCTAAAAATTGAATGCTGCGAAATGAAATGATTATAAAAGCTGTAGTTTCTGATTTTTAATTTTACAGTTAAATGCAACACACACTCAAAATGACTCGTTGTTTTAACCTTCCTGTCGTGTTCGGGTCAAATCTGACCATTTACAGATTTAAAAACTCATAAATTGTGTTTTACATCCGATTGCCTCAAGTCCTTATGACATCCTCCACACTTTGCACTTGAACATATAAAAGTGATGAGCACCTCTTGAATTTTGAGTGTTTTAATCAACTTTGTTACATCTGTGGTGTAGCAAATGAATGGGAATCCACCCCCACCCGTCCCTTTGGCCTCTGACCTCCTGAATGGGCCACTGAATGACAAAATGAAAGACCCACTTTTACGACTTACTGAACAACCCACTGACCTACCCACTGAACTGAATTTGGTGGTGAACAATGTTTCTTATGTTAATTTAAGAGCTATTAAAACTGTCCGGTCAATTTTGGCTGGGAACATTAAAGTAAGGGGGTTGGGTGAACACAACCGGAGGGTTAATTTTGTCATTTATATATTTAATTTTTATCTCTCCTCCTTTGTACTTGAGCTTTGAGCTCAGTTCAAAAGATAATTACAGACTGATGTTATGCTCCATATTACAACTTCAGTATTTTCTGCAACTGCTTCTCTTTCTGTTGCCTGTATTATAATAAGAATGAACTAAAAATAAACAGAAAAATCTAAGTAGGGCGAGAGGCAGGGTACACCATGGACAGCTCACCAGTCTATCACAGGGTGTTCCTACTATATGATTTCAAATTTTATTAAAAATGAACAAATAAAACAAAATGATCTGCAATGGTGTAAAGAGTTTTGATCTCTTTCACATGTGGACAAGCATCACCACGGACACTGTTTTCAAAAATAAACCGTCAAGAATAGTTGCAACTAATTGTCTTCACACATTTAACTTCCTCTATTCTATTATTGATCAGTTTCCACTGTTGCACAGTCCTTTAAAAGAACAACAAGGCAATCTGCAAAATATATTAAATATCAACTTAAAGCATGTTGGTGTGTTTTTATCACTCATTTAATATCTATGTTAAGAGTGAGAAGGAGTTAATGATGCTTAAAAGCAATGAACTAAATTCATTCACCATGAGGAGAGAAAAGAAGTTATGTGTTGCTATGAGGAAGTGAGCAGAAAGTTGATGCTGTATTCATCTCTGAGACTGTCTCATTTGTGAGATTACACTGAAAGCACGATGGCTGCATTTACATGGATACAAATGTCTTCATTACTGATACTGATGCTTCAGTTTAAAGGTAAGTGTACATAGAAAAAACATTCAATTAATAAACTGCATTATTATCATAATTATTACATCTTTATTTTTCATTTGCAGCTGATGTTTTTTTCCTGTGAGATGAGTCTGATGACTATTTTGGTCACAAACGTTTTGCAATGACTGAGTTTAAACCCTGCAGACACTGAGTCTGGTCCAGGAACCAGTCAGGAGATGGTAAGATGACACCCTACTACCAGTTCAAAGTGTTATGTTTAGGTCAACAGAGAAGAGGAAGAACCGTGATGTGATGAGGATGAGCTGAAAATGAATTTACTTAAATAAATGTGAAACTCACCTGTTATAAATCCACATATTACTGAGCAGTCATTATGTTGTCTTCACTGTGAAGGCTGAAGATGATGATGATGGTGTTTCCTACGTCTCCATTAGCTTCACAAAGAAAACCAAGAACAAAGACCAGGTAAGATTTTAATATTTACAGACATGATGTTAGCAGTAAGTTTGTGGTTTTTAAAGCTCCTGCCAGGTATATGTATTTAATAACACATACTGTTTACTTATAGTCATGTGGTGGTGATGATGATGATGAAGTGTGACTTACATCACTGTGAAAGCTTCCTCCTTTCCCACTGGAGTTTCCGCTCATCCCAGCGACCTCTATTCCACCATGGACAAACCAAAGAAACAGTATGTTGCTAATGAAAGGTTGTGTGCTGTTTTTCCTTGATGCTGATGAATGTTTGTTTGATTGAGTAACTTCCTTTTTCTTCCCTTTGAAAAATATATTTGGAATAAAGGTATACACATCACTTGTCATGTTTTTAAAAAGAAAATTACTGTTGTTTAGCTTAAGCACATTATTAGAGCTAAATATTCATCTTTAATTTGATCCCTTCACAGAGCGCTTTGATTACTAATCTTTCTATTATAGATATACCTGTATGTGCACTGTAAATATGATCTGTGTTACTGAATAACATAGTTTACAGTAGCTTATTATGTGTCTTGTTTGCTGCCTTTATTCATTATTGTAAACATAATGTTGAGTATTTTGGACTTTAGTTCTTGTTATAGTTTAGTCTCAGTTTTACTGTTGAATTTGTTCCCTTAGAGTTTCCTGTCATAAATTCTTGTGCCAATTTTCTTATGTGAAGTTCATTCGTGTGTCTTTTTCCACATTTAGTTATGGTTCTCACTTCCTGTTTTATTGTCTTTGTGTTTAGTTTTACTAATTAAATTGTCTTTGATTATTTTCACTTACATTTCATCAACCACCTGTGTTCACTTCCTGTAATTATGATACCCTCGTTTATAAGTAGTGTTGTCTTTCTTTCAGTCTTTGCCTTAATGTTTCTTTTCCTGCCTGTGATTTCCCAGTTGGTTTTGAAATCTGTTTATTCGATCAGTGGACTTTGTATTTTGGACATTTCATCAGTAGAAATAAATTCTTTTTAATCAGTCAGTCAGTCTTTTGTGTTCATTTTGGTCTGGAAATTTGAACATAATTACTTTTTTCTTGAGGTAAATGCAACTATCCAGTAACTTCTAAAAGTATTAAAGAGGGTGTAAATTTGAAACCATAAACAAAATGTTTTGAGTAAACCTGAAACAACCACAGTCGGGCAGAAACTTCGCAGAGAGAAACTTTAGTGCAGTAAGTGTCATCTACAGATTTATGTCCAGCGATATGAGGTCTAGTACATATTTGCTCATTAAATCTATTTAAAAAGGTTTTTAAACTCTTTTAAAAGAAACAGGAAATGACAGCATTGTTGTCAGCTGACATATTAAATGTACAGACCCACATATGACACACCAATGGAAATATTTTACTTGCTGAAGTAAATAAATTAACACTTCACTACCGTAGGATTAATACAAACACATTAACCATGACAGTTTTGATCTTCCCACAGTGATGGTTTAATTGTGGAGAGATTACTACTAAATGTGTGTAAAAGTGACAGTAACTGATGTTATACTGCATATTACAATTTTTTAAATGTTATCTTTAATTATGTCTCTTTGTATTGGCTGTATGATAATAAGACTGAACCAAAGATAAACAGAAAATATATGTAATAATATTATTGATTGTTTTGCAGCAGAATTAGTGCCTGTTATTCAAATTACATCAAAAAACAAGATAAAATAATTTGCTATTTGTTGAAAATGATGGGAAACCTAAAGACGCTTCAGTCTAATGCTCATCGATGTGTTAACCATTTATCTGTCAGAGGTTCATCTGGTCATCATGAAACCTCCAGAGCTCTGCTGCTGTTGTACCCACATTCTCACCAAAGCACTTCCCCTTCACTTCTCAGAAATAAATGACTTCAGAGGTGCAATGAGGAAGCAGCAGGTCTCTGACCACTAACACATCTCATCTGTGTTCTTATCTAGCTGCTGCTAGAAGGCTACAAATTGAACTTGGTAACTATAATACATAAATAAACTAAATATAATTAAAGCTTAAATGTAAAAGTTACTAAAATATTAAAAAAGTATATAATTACAGATTAGATATAAAAGTAATTGAATATTCAACTGTTAATCATTTGATATCAACATTAAGAGAGGGGAGATACAGATGCTTAAACATTATGAACTGGATTAATTCAGCAAGAGAAGAAAAAAAGAGTGATGCCACTATGAGCAAGTGAGCAGGAAGTTGATGCTGTGTTCATCTCTGAGAGCAAGAACAGAGACTGAGAGAGACAGAGAAGCACGATGGCTGCATTCACATGGATTCAAATGTCTTCATTACTGATACTGATGCTTCAGTTTAAAGGTAAGTGTGCATAGAAACACATTCAATTAATAAACTGCATTATTATCACAGGTGTTATTTATTCTTCCTTTAACTGAGACAGTCATGATAAACCTTTTGACTTTATCTGACTCTTGGAAACTAAAGTTGAATCTTAAACTTGTGTTGTATTTAAAATAAACTTCACATTATAAACATAACACTCATATTCATAACATATTTGATGTTTCACATTTCTCTCTCTTTTTCTCAACAGGAACAACTGAGCAAAATCAAACTGTTCAAACTGTCACAGCTGGACGTGGACATGATGTTACTCTGCCTTGTAAAAATCTGATACAAGGTCAGCATAACTGTAACAGTACTACCTGGATCTTCAGTGATTCAAGCACCACAGTATCACTCTTTGAGTTTGGGCAGATTAAAGAAGTCAAACCTGAATCAGACAGACTGAGTCTTTCTGCAAACTGTTCTCTGGTTATAAAGAAGGTCACAGATCAGGATGTTGGTCGTTACAACTGCAGACAGTTCAAAACAAAAGGAGGACCACAAGAAGGTCCAGACTTTAACATTCATCTGTCTGTTATTAACAGTGAGTATTTACATCTTAATGTTTTCAGCTCAAACTGTCCTGTTAGAACAACAAACTGAAACACCACAATAATTATGATCACAGTGATGAAGTTCATTTTTCTATTGTTGCTTTTCTCTTACAATATCTCCATCTTCACCAGTGTGTGTACATGAGAACAATGATAAAGCATCTTGAACAGCTCTGTGTTGACGTATGAACACTGTAGACTCACAGTTGAGTGTCTGTATGAAGATAAAGAGAACATATCCTCAGACATGAGACATCATCAAAAATGAGACTTGTTAGACTGTTAAACATCTCACCACTGTTTCCTCTCTGTTGTTGTTCACTTACTTTCAAGTCTTTTCTTACTGTTGGTGTCTTTAATTATGTTATTGTATTTCTTTAGGTGAAGAGTCGGCAACAACAAAATCAACAACAGTTAAGTTCACCACAAAAACATCATCGACAAGAAAATCCACAACATCAACACCGTTAGAAGAGACATCAAATGATCCAGCAGCAGGTAGTGACTGAATTTGTCTCTGAATGTCAGACTGACAGTTGAATCTTTGTGGGAAAATTCAGTATCACGTTTAACTTATAAGAATAAATACTTTAGAAACTCCACAGTCTAAAAAAACCACTCAAACATCATCACTACATGTTAGAAAACTGACTGTTTTTATCACATTTGAAATCTTTTGAGTTGAACAAAAATTTGACGCCAACATTTTTGTATTATTTTCAGATTGTCTGTATTTGCTGAGATGCATCATCGTGTCTGTGGGTTTAGCAGCACTCTTAATATCTGCTGTTACAGTCAACATGTGGACAAAAACTAAAGGTGAGAACATTCACAGATGAAACTTTATACATAAAAGCTTTGAGTTTTACTGTTTGGTGTATGCATTTTTTTTTGTCATTTCAGGAAACAAAACACAGACTGAAGAAAACACTGTGAGTCTGAACACTCAATATACTCTAATTTCTGTTACTGTTACTGTGCCTGACCCAGGGGAAATCTGGACCAACAGGAAACGATACACAGACTAAGGGGCACTGCAAAGCCATTCATATAGAAACTGTGGATTAACAGAGAGGACACCGAAGCTAGTGTCTTGCTTGAGCCTGAGCTCTTTTATTTCTGAGCTACAATTCCCTCATTCACTCATGTACACAGTACAAATCAAATTAATCATAATTACTCTAAAATAAAATAAAATAATACATTTCACTAACAACAGTAAATAAAGTTATTTAAAGCATTCTTACCAAACCCCCAAAAATTTAAATGAATTCAGATAATTAAACCTATATTCACATTTATTTCTGAGCTGAAGGGCTTAAACAGCACCATCTACTGACATAATGAGGTATATAACAGGTCACAATAATAAAAAAGGGGGAATGATTGATTTTCCAAACATAAACATGTACCATTCTTGAACCTACTGCATTATCTTTAGAAATCTCAAAAATGTAACAAAAATATTAACAGAAAATGGAAAATATCAGAAAAAAAGTATCATAATGTATGAATATGAGAGATAATCTACGCTATGATGCGCTGTTTTCCACAGGTGTCTAATGATGAAGATGAAGGTACAGTGAACTATGAAAACACTGGAGACTCTTCTGTTTCTGTCAGACTCCACTGATCAACAACTTCAACATCAACTGATCACAGAAATGAATCCACTGATGTTTAAAATATTTACATTTTGATTTTATCTCATATTTAGAATCCAAAACCTTTGTGTGTCTCAAACAGTTTATCCAGTTAGTTTGTTACATAAAGAAAAGACTATCAGACTGAGAACGTTGCATTCAGAAGGTTGACTGAGAAGTCGAGTTATGACAAAGGAAACTGCTTCAGCCATGAAAAGGCGAGGCCAATATAATCAGAATAACAGCTTCTTTTTTGGTGTTTACATTTATTTTTTAATGTATTTGATTGTTACACTTTATCTTTATTTGTGACACCAACGTTATATTCAATGTTATAACTTTTATGTTATCGATAACTTTTGTCACAACCCGGCTCAAAGGATGTGACAAGTAGGTGGGAGGCCACAAAGGCTGTAAGATATTTTAATGAGATAAGTAAAGAAATCCAAACACAGATTGAATGGTACAACAGCCATAACCAAACATAACCAGGGGAGCATAATGAGCCACAGACGAAGGAGGCCGGAGGTTCATTCAAAGTGTCTTTATAATGCACTGGGACTGGCCTTCTCAGGTTTGCTGCATCTATAATTGGGTCAGCTCCACCTACCAGATATCTGAAAGAGACAGGCAACAAGAAAACAAGGCCAGCCCACTGAGTGTCACACTTTGTTTTGGCTGTATGACAATACGAATGATTTTTATTTTATTTTTAAAGCATTTGTAACTGATTTTATTTGTTAGCAAGCTCTCTCTTTCTGACACTTCACACATCTGAATAATAATAGACTACAAGCTAGTCTCAATTATTCTCTCCAGTTTGACCTGCTGTTCTTTCATCTTCAGTATTAAACCTTTACTCTTAAGCAGCTCTGTTTGTACTGAACTCTTTTTATCTTTTTCATGAATTCAGAAAGATAGAAGCAGATTTAACATGAGCTCTGCTTTCCAGTTTTAAACCCTTTGTAAATGTTTAGACGTGTGCTGGGAAGAGGAGCTTCATGGCTGAGTCCTGGTTGTAATTTTCATGTAATCTGCATCCTGCAGAATGCACGAATGCTAATAAGCTAGTTAAAAGTGAACTTCTTTGAACCAGTCCAGGTTGAGTGATAACAAGAAAGAGCAAATAAGAATCTGTACATGCTGTTAGGAGATCCACTTGAAACATCCATTAGAAAGTTGTTCAGTTAAGATGGGCAAGTAGTAACATCTGGGCAAATTATAAGCAAATTACAACCAGGACTCAGCTGCAAAGCTCCTCCTCCCACTCCCAGCCTCAGTCCCTCCCACACACTCCAAAACATTATTGAAGCTGAAAACCAGAGAGAAAAAGAGAAATTGTAAGAAAACTGTAATGTAAAAAAAAAAGAGTTTAAAAATGTAACAAAAACCAAGAACCAATTCAGTGTTAATGGTTCGTTTTAGTTTCATTTTATATCTTTCAATGGAAGTTTTATACTTAAGCGTTATTAACCACAATTACACGTAACACACAGAGATCCTGTCATGGCCTCTCCCTGTCATCTCTCAACAAATAAATTCAGTGCAACACTGCCACCTTCTGGTGCAGGAGAGAGAAAAAGGTTGGAAAGACGTAAGACGAGAGAGCGCAGCATGGTGCTTATGATGTGTGGTGAAAGAAGGCTGATGGAGTATTTTTCTGGGATGTTAATGCCAAACAACTTGATGAGAGACTCGATGAACTCTCCTCAGGTCAACTTACTTTCAGGTCTTTTCTTACTGTTAGTAACTTTAATGTTGTTTGACAACAAGAACATCATCAACAGAATCCACAAAATCAACTATTAGACCAACATTAAAATTAACAAACAAATTGACAACAAAATAGGAAAAAAACATCAAAAGGGACACTGACAGCACTAAATAATCTACTAGAACAGTCTGAATTTTTCTTATTTTCAAGTCTAGAATGTCAGACTGACACTTGACTGTGTGTGTGCAGAAACTCAGTGTTAAGTTTTAATAATTTTTTCAGTTCAGTTGTGGTTTACTGATGTCTAAAGTCATAAGATTAACGTTGAGCTCTGGGTGGAGAGTTTTTTAGATTTAGATAGAGATACTCACCACCCTAACAACACCCTGCTCCAGGCCTGGAAGAACTGTGATCATGGAAAATGTTATAAATCCATCTTCGGTCACACGAGGAGGATGTAGAAGAGCCATTTTCCAACTGCTATCAGGCAGATTTATGACTCTTTGGATTTTTCTGTTGTGTCAGGCTATTAAGCATATCTGAATGATATTGTTATTTAAAGAAGTGTTTAAATAAGTACAAATTTTGGTAGGCAAAATGGGTGCTCTAAGGAACAATAGTTAGCACTGGATGGATAAAGATAAGATGAGAGGAGATAAGATGGTGTTGAGTATTGCAGCATCGACAGCGATCAACTCGAAGGAAAATGACGACGGAGGCAAAAATGTCCTTAATATTTTGGGAACTTTATTCCTCATCAACATGCGGCAAAACTTTTCTAATGGGTGCCATTTTCGTTGTGGTATACTTTTTTTTTCTTAGGGGCGTGATGACGCAGCATCCGTGCTCTTACAATGAAACAGTGCCTCCTTGTGGTGGCAACTAAAATACTGTCTCTGTTAAACCACAGTAACCATAATGCAGTTAAACACTGTACAACATGAGTACACACAATGAATATCTTAACAGATGGGCTTTTCAACCCTCGTTCTAACATCAGCTTCACACACACACACACACACACACACACACACAAACAAGAACAAAGACCAGGTAGGATTTTGATACCTGCTCATGTAAGGTTACAAGTTGTTTTTCTGGATGCTGCATGAATGTTGGGATGACAGAGTAACTTCTTTGTTCTTTTTTAAAGGAACATGTATGGTGTAATGTTGGGTGTAATATAAACATATGTATGCGATAGAGCATTCAGTAAGTTGCATGAGTTTGAACTGAGTCAGAATTAATTATTGCATCACCTCACATGTTTTTACATAAATAACATCAGTGTTGTTTAGCTTAAGCACATTTGTAGATTCATCTTCCGTCATTGTCGTTTGGTTTAATTCTTTTGATTAGGTAAGTTTGATTTATCCCTGAGATAGGCTCTGTCACGGCCAGGGGATCAGCAGGCCGCTGACTAGTAGTGTTCTCTCTCTCTCTCTCTCTCTCTCTCTCTCTCTCTCTCTCTCTCGCCAGGGCGGAACTCATGGTGGGTTCACTCCCTCGGCCCACGCCCCCTCTGAAAAGGAAACACCTGGGCCTCGTCAGCGCAGCCAGCATTTAAGCCAGGGGGTGGCTTCTACTCATCGCTGGATCGTTGTGTGTGACTCGCGTCAGTGCAGCCCGGCTCTGAGCAAGTTCTCTTTTGCTTCCCTGTGCAAAACGTCTAACGTGTGTTTCCCTCTGTACATAGATCCCCTGGACCCGACCCTGCATTCCCCGAGTGGATTCCCTTTTGTGTGAGTGTTTGGAGAGAGAGCCAGAAGAGGAGCAAGTGTCTTTTCCCTACCTGGATTTCCCCGGAGCCCTTTCCCTGTCACCGCTTTGTATATAGCACAATCCCCTGCGCTGTTTGTATATACACCTGGTGGAACTGTAATAAATACTGACTGTGCCTCTGAGTCCTGCGTGTGAGTCCTCAAGCGAACCGTGACAGGCTCCCTTTTGTTTGTTGTTTTGGCCTTGGGTTCACCCCAAAGTTGTAATTCGCTCCCTTCCTTTGTTTCTAAATTTACTCATTGTAAATAAATCACTGTCAAAAAGTATTAATTGCGTGATGTGCTACTTGGGATCGGAAGGGGATGGATCACCCCTTATGTTATGGTCTGGCCAGGCCTAGACGGGTCAACTTTTATGACTGATATATTATTAGGGACCCTAAAGCTCCCCCAAAATAGGGAGAAATATTTTTTTCCCCAAAAATTAAAAAGTCATGCTTGTGAAGCAGACTCATTGTAAATCCACATATTACTGAGCAGTCATTGTGTTGTATTCACTGTGCAGGCGGATGCTGATGATGGTGTTCCCTATGCCTCCATGAGCTTCACCAAGAAGACCAAGAACAAATCCAGTGTAAGATTTATATATATATATTAGGGGTGCAACGATATTCGTATCGATATTGAACCGTTCGATACAGTGCTTTCGGTTCGGTACGCATATGTATCGAACAATACAACATTTGTAATTTATTTTATCAACTTTCCTTCTGACGATGCTGTCTGTGTTGAGCGCTCAGTGAATCTGTGTTCGACTACTCCGCCTAGGCTGCACTGTCGAGCGCAGATCCACTGAGCGCTCCACACAGACAGCATAGTCAGAAGGAAGAGCACAGGGCAAGCTAGCGAGACAGAAGTAAAGCTCTACTTGCAACAAGCAAATTGAACCTCATTCAGATCTGGCGTTTGGAATTATTTTGGTTTTCATGTGACGTATGACCCTGAAGGTAAGCGAGTCATGGACTAAAGTAAAACAGTATGTTGGATGTGCCATGCAATGCTCAATTACATTGGTGTGAACTAGTGTGTTAGCGCAGTTAGCTCGTTAACGTGTTGGCCGTCTAGCCCCATGCACGGAGCGATCGGCGGTAGCTCGTTAACGGAGATTTGCCGTGTTGTGGCGTTAAGGTCATTTCAACGAGATTAACCTGAAAGCACTAGTGGGAACACAACGAATATGACTGCACATTTACGCCGACATCATCCTAGTGCAAAGACAAAAACAACAAGCATGCTACTAACTTTAGCCGAGTCATTTAGACAGCTGTTAGCACATGATTCTCCTTATGCTGCTGAGAATATAGCCCAGAAGAAACGGATAGTATAGCTTTTATTTTGGAAAGAGACATTTCTCTGTAATAAACTCTCTTTTCCAAAGATGAGTGATTCCTCAATCAGATACAGGGCTTGCAATATCGCTAGCCCGACGTCCTGGGGCTAGCGATTTTTTCAGTCGGGCTACCAAAATCTATCTCTTCCCTGCCCGTCGGGCTATCGTAGGAAGGAAAAATATATGTCAATGCTTTTGCATTCTTTCAGAAATGTAGCTGGGTAAATATGTCATTGGCATCGGTGAGCCACTGTCAATATGTGACATATTGAAATCGCGTTTGAATTTGCGCTTGTTTTTTTGCTTTCACTTTGCAATCGTGCGAACTGTGTATAGAGAGCGACAGCACTGATCTGTGAGTGATGATAATTTGTGCACCAATTCCTCTGACATCATCTTATTAATCGTTAGCTTACTATGCAAACATGACAAGTGAAATCTCCCGCAGCAAGCTTAAACATGTGAGAGGTTGATCGCACAGAGAATCGCTGAGCTTATGTGAGTGAGTGTGTAAAAGCATTTCAGTTCTGCTGAGCCAAATAAGACAGGTCAGGGTGAAGAAGTGACAGCCAAAGAAAAGCTTACCACAAAACGGAGAAGTTATGACAAATCAGACTATAAGGCAAAAGAAAGTGCAGCTTTATGGTTTATATGGACAAAAGAATTTCTGTGGCTGCAATATGATGAGCTAAATAACCAGGGCTGCACATAAGTGGTCCACAGGTGCGCATTCGCTGTCAAAATAAAAAACACGCACAAGGGTTAGGGTTAAATTTAAAAACTGTACTTTTGAGTTAAAATATATATTTATAATTTTAATAAATGACAAATTAAAAATGCATGAACATTTTTTTGTATCGAAAAAATATCGAACCGTGACACCAAAGTATCGAACCGAACCGAACCGTGAATTTTGTGTATCGTTGCACCCCTAATATATATATATATATATATATATATATATATATATATATATATATACCAATAACCTGCCTCAGTACTACATGGAAGCTCCTGTCAGGTATCATATCGGCTAAGATGAACAGGCACATGGGTCAATACATGAGCGGGACACAGAAAGGAATTGGCAAGAATACCAGAGGTGCAAAACACCAGCTACTGGTAGACAGAACAATCAGCCGAGACTGCAAGACCAGACTGACCAACCTGTGCACTGCCTGGATTGATTACAAGAAGGCCTATGACTCAATGCCCCACAGCTGGATACTGGAATGCCTAGAATTGTACAAGATCAATGGGACCCTAAGAGCCTTCATCAGGAACTCAATGGGGATGTGGCGTACAACACTAGTGGCCAACTCCAAGCCCATAGCACAAGTTACCATCAAGTGCGGGATCTACCAAGGAGATGCTCTGTCCCCACTGCTGTTCTGCATAGGCCTGAACCCCCTCAGTGAGATCATTAACAAGACTGGCTACGGATACCGACTACGGAACGGAGCAGTTGTCAGCCACCTCCTGTACATGGATGACATCAAGCTGTATGCCAAGAGTGAACGAGACATCGATTCACTGATCCACACTACCAGGCTATACAGCAATGACATTGGAATGTCGTTCGGACTGGAGAAGTGTAGTCGGATGGTAACAAAGAGAGGGAAGGTAGTCAGAACTGAGGGGATTGAACTACCAGAAGGCAACATTGCAGACATAGAGGACAGTTACAAGTACCTGGGGATCCCGCAGGCAAATGGGAACCATGAAGAGGCCGCTAGAAAGGCTGCAACCACCAAGTACCTGCAGAGGGTCAGGCAAGTCCTGAGGAGTCAGCTGAATGGTAAGAACAAGATCCGGGCCATCAACACATACGCCCTGCCCGTGATCAGATACCCTGCTGGGGTAATAAGCTGGCCAAAGGAGGAGATAGAAACCACTGACATAAAGACAAGAAAGCTCCTTACCATGCATGGAGGGTTTCACCCCAAGTCCAGCACCCTGAGGCTGTACGATAAGCGGAAGGAAGGGGGCCGGGGACTGGTGAGTGTCAGCACCACAGTCCAGGATGAGACAAGGAACATCCAAGAATACATTGGGAAGATGGCCCCAACTGACCGAGTGCTCAGTGAATACCTCAGGCAGCAGAAACCCAAGAAAGAGGAGGGAGACAAGGAACCATCATGGAAGGACAGGCCCCTGCACGGTATGTACCACCGGCAGATAGAGGAGGTGGCTGATATCCAGAAATCCTACCAGTGGCTGGACAAAGCTGGACTGAAAGACAGCACAGAGGCACTAATCATGGCAGCACAAGAACAAGCTCTGAGCACAAGATCCATAGAGGCTGGGGTCTATCACACCAGGCAAGACCCCAGGTGCAGGCTGTGTAAAGATGCCCCAGAGACAATCCAGCACATAACAGCAGGGTGCAAGATGCTAGCAGGCAAGGCATACATGGAACGCCATAACCAAGTGGCCGGCATAGTGTACAGGAACATCTGTGCTGAGTACAACCTGGAAGTCCCGAGGTCAAAATGGGAGATGCCCCCAAGGGTGGTGGAGAATGACCGAGCTAAGATCCTGTGGGACTTCCAGATACAGATGGACAAAATGGTGGTGGCTAACCAACCGGACATAGTGGTGGTAGACAAACAGAAGAAGGCGGCCGTAGTGATCGATGTAGCGGTTCCGAATGACAGCAATATCAGGAAGAAGGAACACGAGAAGCTGGAGAAATACCAAGGGCTCAGAGAAGAGCTCGAGAGGATGTGGAGGGTGAAGGTAACGGTGGTCCCCGTGGTAATCGGAGCACTAGGTGCGGTGACTCCCAAGCTAGGCGAGTGGCTCCAGCAGATCCCGGGAACAACATCGGAAATCTCTGTCCAGAAGAGCGCAGTCCTGGGAACAGCTAAGATACTGCGCAGGACCCTCAAGCTCCCAGGCCTCTGGTAGAGGACCCGAGCTTGAAGGATAAACCGCCCGCAGGGGCGTGCTGGGTGTTTTTTTTATATATATATATATATATATATATATGTATGCATACAGCTGCATACGCTATCCAGCTTTATGCAAGCACTAAGATGAACAGGCACATGGGTCAATACATGAGCGGGGCAAAGAAAGGGATGGGCAAGAATACCAGAGGCGCAAAACACCAGCTACTGGCAGACCAAGCAGTCAGCGAGACTGCAGGACCAGACTGACCAACCTGTGCACTGCCTGGATTGATTACAAGAAGGCCTATGACTCAATGCCCCACAGCTGGATACTGGAATGCCTAGAATTGTACAAGATCAACAGGACCCTGAGAGCCTTCATCAGGAACTCAATGGGGATGTGACGGACAACACTGGAGGCCAACCTCAAGCCCATAGCACAAGTCACCATCAAGTGCGGGATCTACCAAGGAGATGCTCTGTCCCCACTGCTGTTCTGCATAGGCCTGAACCCCCTCAGTGAGATCATTAACAAGACTGGCTACAGATACCGACTACGGAATAGAGCAGTTATCAGCCACCTCCTGTACATGGATGACATCAAGCTGTATGCCAAGAGTGAACGAGACATCGATTCACTGATCCACAATACCAGGCTATACAGCAATGACATTGGAATGTCATTCGGGCTGGAGAAGTGTAGTCGGATGATAACAAAGAGAGGGAAGGTAGTCAGAACGGAGGGGATCAAACTACCAGAAGGCAACATTGCAGACATAGAATAGAATAGCCTTTATTGTCATTGTACAGAGTACAACGAAATTGGAGTGCCACTCCCTTGGTGCAAGTTTCAATAATAAATATAAATGTAAAATATAAAACGTACAAAAAAAACAATCGTAAGTACTCAAACAATAGTATGTACAATATATACAGGATAGCAGCATTAATATAATGACAGTATGAATAGCAGCATAATATAATGACAGTGACGGTATGGAATAGGTTCAATTGTTTTTGTGCTTATTTACTACGGTGATAGCTCTGGGAAAGAAGCTATCCCTGAATCTGTTTGTCCTGGTTTTATGTGACCTGTACCGTCGGCCTGACGGTAATAGTTCAAACAGTTGGTTGCTGGGGTGAGAGTGGTCCTTGATGATATTGCCAGCTCTGCTGAGGTACCGAGAGTTTGCAGTGACCTCCAGGCTGGGCAGAGAGCAGCCAGTGATCTTCTGGGCTGTGTTGATGACCCTCTGCAGTAGAGGACAGTTACAAGTACCTGGGGATCCTGCAGGCGAATGGGAACCATGAAGAGGCCGCTAGAAAGGCTGCAACCACCAAGTACCTGCAGAGGGTCAGGCAAGTCCTGAGGAGTCAGCTGAACAGTAAGAACAAGAGCCATCAACACGTACGCCCTGCCCGTGATCAGGTAGCCTGCTGGGGTAATAGGCTGGCCAAAGGAGGAGATAGAAGCCACTGACATAAAGAAAAGAAAGCTCCTTACCATGCATGGAGGGTTTCACCCCAAGTCCAACACCCTGAGGCTGTACACTAAGCGGAAGGAAGGGGGCCGGGGACTGGTGAGTGTCAGCACCACAGTCCAGGATGAGACAACGAACATCCACGAATACATCACGAAGATGGCCCCAACTGACCGAGTGCTCAGTGAATACCTCAGGCAGCAGAAACCCAAGAAAGTGGCGGAAGGCGAGGAACCATCATGGAAGGACAGGGCCCTGCACGGTATGTACCACCGGCAGATAGAGGAGGTGGCTGATATCCAGAAATCCTACCAGTGGCTGGACAAAGCTGGACTGAAAGACAGCACAGAGGCACTAATCATGGCAGCACAAGAACAAGCTCTGAGCACAAGATCCATTGAGGCTGGGGTCTATCACACCAGGCAAGACCCCTGGTGCAAGCTGTGTAAAGATGCCCCTGAGACAATCCAGCACATAACAGCAGGGTGCAAGATGCTAGCAGGCAAGGCATACATGGAACGCCATAACCAAGTGGCCAGCATAGTGTACAGGAACATCTGTGCCGAGTATAACCTGGAAGTCCCAACGTCAAAATGGGAGATGCCCCGTAGGGTGGTGGAGAATGACCGAGCTAAGATCCTGTGGGACTTCCAGATACAGACGGACAAAATGGTGGTGGCTAACCAACCGGACATATTGGTGGTAGACAAACAGAAGAAGACGGCCGTAGTGATCAATGTAGCGGTTCCAAATGACAGCAAAATCAGGAAGAAGGAACACGAGAAGCTGGAGAAATACCAAGGGCTCAGAGAAGAGCTCGAGAGGATGTGGAGGGTGAAGGTGTCGGTGGTCCCAGTGGTAATCAGAGCACTAGGTGCGGTGACTCCCAAGCTAGGCGAGTGGCTCCAGCAGATCCCGGGAACAATATCGGAGATCTCTGTCCAGAAGAGCGCAGTCCTGGGAACAGCTAAGATACTGCGCAGGACACTCAAGCTCCCAGGCCTCTGGTAGAGGACCCGAGCTTGAAGGATTGACCGCCTACAAGGGCGAGTGGGGAATTTTTATATATATATAAAAAACACCCAGCACGCCCCTGCGGGCGGTTTATCCTTCAAGCTCGGGTCCTCTACCAGAGGCCTGGGAGCTTGAGGGTCCTGCGCAGTATCTTAGCTGTTCCCAGGACTGCGCTCTTCTGGACAGAGATCTCCGATGTTGTTCCCGGGATCTGCTGGAGCCACTCGCCTAGCTTGGGAGTCACCGCACCTAGTGCTCCGATTACCACGGGGACCACCGTTACCTTCACCCTCCACATCCTCTCGAGCTCTTCTCTGAGCCCTTGGTATTTCTCCAGCTTCTCGTGTTCCTTCTTCCTGATATTGCTGTCATTGGGAACCGCTACATCGATCACTACGGCCATCTTCTTCTGTTTGTCTACCACCACTATGTCCGGTTGGTTAGCCACCACCATTTTGTCCGTCTGTATCTGGAAGTCCCACAGGATCTTAGCTCGGTCATTCTCCACCACCCTTGGGGGCATCTCCCATTTTGACCTCGGGACTTCCAGGTTATACTCGGCACAGATGTTCCTGTACACTATGCCGGCCACTTGGTTATGGCGTTCCATGTATGCCTTGCCTGCTAGCATCTTGCACCCTGCTGTTATGTGCTGGATTGTCTCTGGGGCATCTTTACACAGCCTGCACCTGGGGTCTTGCCTGGTGTGATAGACCCCAGCCTCTATGGATCTTGTGCTCAGAGCTTGTTCTTGTGCTGCCATGATTAGTGCCTCTGTGCTGTCTTTCAGTCCAGCTTTGTCCAGCCACTGGTAGGATTTCTGGATATCAGCCACCTCCTCTATCTGCCGGTGGTACATACCGTGCAGGGGCCTGTCCTTCCATGATGGTTCCTCGTCTCCCTCCTCTTTCTTGGGTTTCTGCTGCCTGAGGTATTCACTGAGCACTCGGTCAGTTGGGGCCATCTTCCTAATGTATTCTTGGATGTTCGTTGTCTCATCCTGGACTGTGGTGCTGACACTCACCATATATATATATATATATATATATATATATATATATATATATATATATATATATATATATCTATATATATATATATATATATATATAGCTTGAATATATATATTCAAGCTCGGGTCCTGGTAGAGGATAAACCGCCCGCAGGGGCATGCTGGGTGTTTTTTTATGTATATATATATATTTGCACATGCCTCGTTTTTTTGGGATTAACTTCAGTGTTATCCAGAATCCTTAAATAGTAGTTACTGTTTCAGGGCTCTGATGAGGATTTCTTACTATGCTGTGCTGACCTGTTTTCCACCTTCATGGTACAGTAAGCAGAATCTGAGCCTTTGAATGCATGCTAAACTTTTTGGTATATGCCAACACTGAATCAGTGCTTTCAGTGATATCCTGCGATTAATGGAGTCAATACCATGACATAAGTGTATGGGTAAGAGTACTTATTGGTCTATGCACAGAGTATGTGATAGAAATAACAGCATGGTTACAGGGGAAACAGCAATTGTTCAGACTCACATATAATAATAATGGATTGCATTTATATAGCGCTTTTCGAGACCCTCAAAGCGCTGTACAATTCCACTTTTCATTCACTCTCACATTCACACACTGGTGGAGGCAGCTGACTGACAGAAGCGAGGCTGCCATATCGCGCCATCGGCCCCTCTGGTCATCACCAGTAGGCGGTAGGTGAAGTGTCTTGCCCAAGGACACAACAACCATGACAGACAGAGCTGGTGATCAAACCAGCAAAGTTCCGGTTACAAGATGAGCTTCCAAACCCCCTGAACCACGGTCGCCCCAGATGTCAGTGTTAGACAAATGAGAAAATCCTGCATATTCATATAAACAAATATAACGAAACACTGCACTACTTTGAGATTAATATAGTTTAATATAATTAAATCTATAGTTTTATAGATTAAGATAGTTTTTAATTAACTTTTAAAACTATCACAGTAGGGATAGTTTAACCAAATTTTATGGATCTTTTCTCCCAGTTTCTTAAATTCTTAAGGACAGTGAATTGCACAAAAACAACAGACATTTGTCACCAGCTGTCTTCATGAGACGTTCACAGGAAGAAGAACTTTGTGTGTGATATGTATGTGGTCAGCTTTAGAGGGTTAAACCTCCACAGCTCTGCATATCCTCACCAAACTACTTCCCTTTCACAAAAAATTACTTTAAAAAAAAAAAAAAAAAGGGGGGGGGGGGGGGGGAGAGAGAAAGGAAAGAAAAGGTGGAGTGAGACCACCAATAATTGTTAATATGTTTTTTGTTTTTTTCCCAATTGCTAGCACCGGTGACCTGTGCTGCCCATTCCCTATTTTTTCTTTTATGATGGATAATATGTGCTCTATCAGTTACTGAGCAGGGGGAAGACATCAGTGACAGTAACTAATGTTATACTACATATTATGTTTTTTTTATTGCACGTTTTGCTCTGTCTCCTGACACCTAAGACTAAAGTAGCAGCTAGCATTTATTTTTTTGTCCAGTTTAACTTCCGGTTCTTTCATCTTCAATTTTAAAGATTTAATTAATGGATTAATGGGTTGATGAGTTCTCACCTTTTTCTAAATAACGCATGAATGGCTCTGCTTACATTTCAGCTGTTATAGGATTTCAAATTATACTCAGACAGCATAAAAAAACAAGATAAAATGATCTACTATAGGTTGAGAATGGTGTGAAACCTCAACACAGTTCAGTCTCACACACCTGGATGTGTTAACCATTTATCTGTCAGAAGTTCATCTGGTCATCATGAAACCTTCAGAGCTCTGTTGCTGTTGTACCCACATTCTCACCAAAGCACTTCCCCTTCACTTCTCAGAAAACAAAAAGAGGTGCAATGAGAACCAACAGGTCTCAAACCACTAACACATCTCATTTAGTTTTCTTTTGTAGCTGCTAATAGTGTTTACTGCTGCAGTATCATCATGTTTTATCGTAAAAACTTGGATCAAATTCAGGTGAGTAGAGGTTGAATCTTAACCTCTTATCATGTGTTCAGGAAAACATAGTTATGAACCTGTTTTCTAATAATAAACTATGAGAGAACATTATATACAGTGAGTGAATATATACAAAGAGGACATTGTGTGCAGTAAGCAAGTGAATTATATACATTATATATAAAAAAAAAAAAACAATGTGGAAATTTACAGTTCAAAATATGAGAATGTACATTGTGTGTGTGGGGTGTTAAAGTGTCTTGTGCCGTAGTAAAGCCAGAAGAATCAGGCGTGATCTAAGTATGTGTTAGCAATGAGTCCTGTCTCAGTCACTTACTTCTTTGATAATTTACTTCTTTGATATTGAGCTTCGAGCGCACTTGTTGTCAAATGCAGAAGTCTGATCACATCAGTGGTCACATCTTTTTATCTGGTCCCAAAAATCTTGGAAGAAAATTGAGCTTGGTTCCAAAAATTGAATGCTGCAAACTGAAATTATTATGAAACTACAACTGCATTGAGAATAGGTGAGCACGGATTAAGACTCACACTTTTTTTTCTTCATTTTTCTTAAAGATGCAGTTTCAGATTTTTACTATTACAATTAAATGCAACAGACAGATCAAAATCACTGGTTGTTTTAATTTTGTCATCTATGTATTTGAATTTTTATCTCTCCTCTTTTGCACTTCTTGAGGTTTGAGCTCAGTTCAAAAGATAATTACAGACAGTAACTGATGTTATGCTCCATATTACAATTACAATATTTTCTGTAACTACTTCTTTCTGTGTTCCCTGTATGTTAATAAGAATGAACTAAAACAAAAAAGAAAAGAGGAAAATGGGGCGTGACGCAGGGGACACCCTGGACAGGTTGCCAGTCTATTGCAGGGTGTTCCTACCATATGATTTCAAATTTTATTAAAATGAAAAAATAATACAAAATTATCTGCAATAGCAGACGGGTTGGCAATAGTGTGAAGAGTTTTGATCTCTTTCACATGTGGACAAGAACCACCATAAACACAATTTTAAACAATAAACCGTCAACAAAAGCTGCAAAAACAGACACATCTCAACTAATTATTTTCACACATTTGACTTCTTCTATTCTATTATTGATCATTTTCCATTGTTGCACAGTCCATTAAAGGCACTATAAGTGAGTTTGCAAAATGCATTAAAATACGAATATTTAAATATTTAAAAGGTTTTTACTTCTTTCATATTGAGAGAGAGGTGAGGATGCTTAAAATCTATGAACTGAAATAATTCAGCAAGAGGAGAGAAAAGGAGTGATGTCACTATGAGGAAGTGAGCAGGAAGTTGACGCTGTGTTCGTCTCTGAGAGCAAGAACAGAGACTGAGAGAGACAGAGAAGCACGATGGCTGCATTCACATGGATTCAGATGTCTTCATTACTGATGCTGATGCTTCAGTTTAAAGGTAAGTGTGCATAGAAACACATTCAATTAATAAACTGCATTATTATCATAAGTGTTATTTATTCTTCCTTTAACTGAGACAGTCATGATTAACTTTTAACTTTTTGACTTTAGCTGACTTAAAGTAAAACTTTAAGAAACTGAAACTTTTATTTTATTTTAAAATAAACTTTATATCATAACACTCATATTCATAACATATTTGATGTTTCACATTTCTCTCTCTCTCTTTTTCTCAACAGGAACAACTGAGCAACATCAAACTGTTCAAACTGTCACTGCTGGACGTGGACATGATGTTACTCTGCCTTGTAAAAATGTGATACAAGGTCAGCATAACTGTAACAGTACTACCTGGCTCTTCAGTCATTCAAGTAAAACGTCAGCAGTAGAACTCTTTGAACTTGGGCAGATTAAAGAAGCCAAACCTAAATCAGACAGACTGAGTCTTTCTGCAGACTGTTCTCTGGTTATAAAGAAGGTCACAGATCAGGATGTTGGTCGTTACACCTGCAGACAGTTCAAAACAGCAACAGGATCACAAGAAGGTCCAGACTTTATGATTGATCTGTCTGTTATTAACAGTGAGTATTTACATCTTAATGTTTTCAGCTCAAACTGTCCTGTTAGAACAACAAACTGAAACACCACAATAATTATGATCACAGTGATGAAGTTCATTTTTCTATTGTTGCTTTTCTCTTACAATATCTCCATCTTCACCAGTGTGTGTACATGAGAACAATGATAAAGCATCTTGAACAGCTCTGTGTTGACATATGAACACTGTAGACTCACAGTTGAGTGTCTGTATGAAGATAAAGAGAACATATCCTCAGACATGAGACATCATCAAAAATGAGACTTGTTAGACTGTTAAACATCTCACCACTGTTTCCTCTCTGTTGGTGTTCACTTACTTTCAAGTCTTTTCTTACTGTCAGTGTCTTTAATGATGTTATTGTTTTTCTTTAGGTGAAGATGTGAAAACGACAAAATCAACAACAGTGAAGTTCACCACAAAAACATCATCGACAACAAAATCCACAACATCAACAATTAAACCAACCGTGAAAATAAACACATGGACAAGAGAGGAATTAAAGAAATCAGAAGGGACACCGACAACAGCATCAAATATTCCATCTGGAGGTAGAAACTGAATCCCTCTTTTTTCGAAGTCTGGATGTCAGACTGAGACTTGACTATGTGTGGAGAAATTCAGTATCATGTTTATCATCTTTTAATAATCTCTCCAGTTCCCTCAGGGTTTATCATCATTTCTGTGGGTTTAGTAACACTGTTAATCATTGTTGTGGTGATCATCAGATGGAAGAAAATTAAAGGTGAAAACATTCACAGATTAAAGTTTATGATAAGTTGACTCATAAGTAAACTCATCTTTTTTTCTCTTTTCAGAAAACAAAACACAATGTGGCAACAACACGGTGAGTTCAAATTCAGCCATGTAATTTATATCATCATCTATTAACTCTATAGTTTCATACCAGACTGAGCCTATAATTGGAGATTAAATATTGGTATTTCAGGAGTGGGACCACGCCTCCCAACACGCTCCTTCTGGTTCTCATGTATATGGGTTCCCCCAGTTCTACAGGCTGCTCGTTCTCATTTACGTGCCCCACCCTCCCTCTCCTTTTCAATTCTTTAACTTCTTTACTTCTGTTTCGTACATTGGGATCTGCCAGCCCTGGCAGCCACCGCCAGTCCCCTTTGAGGCCTTCCCCAAACCACTAAAACACTGTCAAACCTAAAATGAGGGCGTGGGCCCAGCTAGTTCAGTGACATAAAGTATCAAAGGTTCAAAGGGAGAAACAAGGACTGGGAAATACATTGAATTCATTGATTAAATATTCTTTAGATTAAATTTGTTGTTTACACTGAGCCGATTTTAAAAATAAAACTGTATTTTTTCAGGGACTGAGCTTAAACCCTGCAGATACTCAGTCTGGTCCAGGATCCAGTCAGGACATGGTGAGATCACACACTACTCCCAGTACAAAGTTAGTTTCAACAGAGAAGAGCAGAAACTGTGATGTGATGAGGACCTGATGCTGAACTTAAACAGATGTGAAACAGACTCATTATAAATCCACATATTACTGAGCAGTCATTGTGTTGTATTCACTGTGCAGGCTGATGCTGATAATGGTGTTTCCTACGTCTCCATCAGTTTCACCAAGAAGTCCAAGAATAAATCCAGGGTAAGAATTTGATATTCATACAGATGGTGTTAGTAATAACTTCACCATTTTCAAAGCTCCTGTCAGGTTATGTCTTTAAGACGTTTTTGTATTATTTTCTTAAAGTCCCGTGGTGATCATGATGATGATGATGGTGACACTGTGACCTACAGCACTGTGAAAGCTTCCTCTTCACCTGCTGGAATTTCCCCTGATCCCAACAACCTCTACTCCACCATCAATTACCCAAAGAAATAGGATTTTACTCACGCTAAGTTTTTTAACTAGATAGATAGATAGATAGATAGATAGATAGATAGATAGATAGATAGATAGATAGATAGATAGATAGATAGATAGATAGATAGATAGATAGATAGATAGATAGATAGATAGATAGATAGATAGATAGATAGATTAGTCAAACATCAAGTTATGTGATTATGTTTACTTGAGAATACAAAGACTGCAGGATTACTTTTTCATACCACTGCATGTGCTCATAGATTCAGTGGATTACTTTGAACAAGGTGAACATTATTACGATGAATATTATTACATTAAAATTCACCTTAAGGTTTCTTAAATCGATTTAGGTCATTTACAAAACCGTTTTTAAGTAGAATATAAAAACAAGTAAACAAAAAACTAAACCAACACAAAACACAAAGTTACAAATAGTGTACTAGTGAAAATAACATGTCTGATTGCACATGCCTACTTTGTGTTAACCAGAATCCTTAAATAGTAGTTAGTATTTCAGGGCTCTGGTGATGTGTCTTACTATGCCGTGCTGACCTGCTTTCCACCTTCATGGTACAGTAAGAAGAATCTGAGCTTTTTAATGCATGCTAAACTTTTTGCTATAAATACACCAACACTGCAGCAGTGCTTTCAATGATATCCTGTGATTATTGGAGTCAATATAGTGAAATAAATGTATGGGTTAAAGTACACTTTGGTCTATGCACAGACAAAGTATGTGATGGAACAGCATGGTTAGCAGGTGACAGCAAATATTCAGACTCACATATGACAGTGTTAGATAAATGAAAATATTCTGCATGTTCATATAAATACATTAATGAAACACTGCACTAAGATTAACATTAAAAACTAGATCACAGTAGCGATCTCCCTACAACTGTTTAATTCTGGAGCAATTTGCACTAAAAACAGAACTGTGTAAATGTTAGACTTTTCATTAGGCTGACATTTAGTAGTAAGCAGTAAGTGTGAAGTATAAGTAAACTGTTTTCTTTTCTGATTTTTAATTTATGATTAATCGCTGATTGTACACCAAACTTTATGGTTCTTTTCTTAAATTCTTAAGGACAGTAAATTCAAGAAAAAATAACAGCAAACAGACATTTGTCACCAGCTGTCTTCATGAGAAGTTCACAGAAAGAAGAAGTGCATGATATGCATGTGGTCAGCATTAGAGGGTTAAACCTGCACAGCTCTGCATATCCTCACCAAACCACTTCCCCTTCACAAAAAATACATACAAAAAAAGAGACAGGAAAGAAAAGGTTCAATGGGACCACCCATACATTTAATGGGTTTTGTTGGTTGTTTTTGTGCAGTACTCTTTCCTGGCATCGTTGTATTATACTCAATTGTATTTAGCATTTGTATTCTATTTTATTCTATTGTATGTAGTATTTTATTTTATTTTATTTTATTCTACTATGTACAGTTCTGCACAGTATCTTATTGATATCTTATTCCAGTGGGTTCTTTTTCTTCTAATTTTTCTATGTAACTTTGCACTGTCCACTGCTGTAACAAAACAAATTTCCCACGCGTGGGACTAATAAAGGTTATCTTATCTTATCTTTTTCCTAAATGCTAGCACTGGTGACATGTGCTGCACATTCCCTATTTTATCTTTTATGATGGAAAATATCTGCTCTATCTTAGTTATTGAGCTGGGAGAGGACATCAGTGACAGTAACTTATGTTTTATTACATAGTATGTTTTTTTTATTTTATTTTTTGCGGCCTGTCTGAGACCTCAGAGCTCAGTATCAGCAAGCATTTAATGTTCTCTCCAGTTATCCTTCCTGTTCTTTCATCTTCAATTTTAAATATTTAATTAATGGTTTGAACAGTTTTGTTTGTACTGACCCTTTTCTAAATAATGCATGAATGGCTCTCCTTACATTTCAGCTGTTATATGATTGGAAATTATACTCAGACAGCATTAAAAACAAGATAAAATGATCTAATATATGTCGAAATGTGTGAAACCTCAACATAGTATATTCTCACGCTCATCAGTGTCTTAACCATCTGTCAGAGGTTCATCTGGTCATCATGAAACCTCCAGAGCTCTGCTGCTGCTGTACCCACATTCTCACCAAAGCACTTCTGCTTCACTTCTCAGAAAACAACATCAACAAAAAATAAAAGACTTTAGAGGTCAACGAGGAACCAACAGGTCTCAAGCTACTAACACATCTCATTCAGTGCTCTTATCAGCAGTCACTGCTGCAGTATTACTGTTTCATTGTGAACAGTTAAATCTAATTCTGAGATTGAATCTTGACCTCTTTTTATGTGTGCAGGAAAACATCATCATGAACCTGTTTTCTAATAATAAACCAAAAAAACAGGAGACTTGGATTTATGCAACGACTTATCTCAACTAACAGTCTTCACACGTTTAACTTCCTCTATTCTATTGTTGGGGGATTCCAGCTTCATCTCCACAACATTACTGGCCTTGCTGGTCAGTTTATTGAGTCTGTTGGCATCTGTGACCCGTCACCTGATGCCCCAGCGTGCAACAGCATAGAGGATGGCACTGAGCACAGATGTTGTAGCACCTCAGCTGCCTCAGAAAATAGAGACGACTCTGGCCCTTCCTGTAAAGTGCAATGGTGTTTTAAACCTAGTCCAGTTTATTGTTTATGTGTACTCCAAGGTATTTATAGTCCTCCACAATGTCCACATCGACCCCCTGGATTGAAACAGGGGTCAAGGGTTACCTAGTCTTCCTAAAATCCACGATCAGTTCCTTGGTCTTTCCCACGTTGAGCTGCAGATGATTCTGCTCGCACCACGTGACAAAGGAGTCGACCACAGCCCGGTACTCTGTCTCATCATCCCTGCTGATTCATCCAACAACCACAGAGTCATCAGAAAACTTCTGAAGATGGCAGGTCTCTGTGCAGTGGCTGAAGTCTGTGGTGTAGAGGGTGAAGAGGAAGGGGTAGAGTACAGTCCCTTGTGGTGCCCCTGTGTTGCTGATGACCTTGTCAGACACACAATGTGGGAGACGCACATATTGTGGTCTTCCTGTCAGGTAATCAACAATCCAGAGGCATCTATCTGCATCGCTGTTAGCTTATCACCCAGGAGGGTTGGCCTGATGGTGTTGAATCCACTGGAAAAGTCAAAAAACGTGACCCTCACAGTGCTCACCGGCTGGTCCAGATGGGTGTAGACACAATTGAGCAAGTAGTTGATGGCGTCCTCAGATCCAAGGCGGGGCTGATAAGCAAACTGAAGGGGATCCTGATGTGGCCTGACTATGGGTCGGAGCTGGTCCAGGATGAGTCTTTCCAGAGTCTTTCGTCTCTGAGACTGTGTCATTTGTGAACGTGAGAGCAAGAACAGAGACAGAGACAGAGACAGGCAGTGAGGATGTGCTTTTAACTTTTTGACTTTAGGTGATTCTTGGAAACTAAAGTTGAAATTTAAATGTGTTGTATTCAAAATAAACTTCACATTATAAACATAACACTCATATTCATAACATTTGATGCTTCACATTTCTCTTTTTTTCTCAACTGAGGAACATCCAACTGTTCTTGAATCTTCAGTGATACAGTCAGCTCAGTAGCACTCTTTGAACGTGGGCAGATTAAAGAAGTTAAACCTGAATCTAACAGACTGAGTCTTTCTGCAGACTGTTCTCTGGTTATAAAGAAGGTCACAGATCAGGACGTTGGTTGTATTCACAGATTAAAGTGGATCATAAATAGAAATAGAAATTATGATGCTGTCCCAGCATGGTATCCACCCATGGGCAGGGCCTACAGCCTCCCTCACCTGGAGCTGATTCAGGCAACTAGGTTGGAGATTTAAGCTGCTCGCTGACACTGCTTCCTCGCCAGTTTGTCAACTACCCTATGTTGGTAACCAGGCCTCACACTTCATGCCAGTAAGTCTCAAGTGCTTTGCTTACTTGTGATCTTGTGTTCTAGTTGCTCCCGGGTATTCCACAACGCTGAACAACTCATCCTGGAAATCCGGTTCACCTGCCTGCCCTCCTGCCCTTACACTACCACGGAACCTTCCCCGCTCAGGACAGCCGACACACACCACCAAACCCACCCGGACCGCACCCCCTCTCCTTCAACACTTACATCAGCCACCTGCACATTAAGATGAAGATTTTCATAGTTCCCACCCTCTCCAGAACTCCTCATTGGCTAAGATTTTAACACTGCTCTCCTCTCTTCCATATCGTACCTAATCACCAGCCCAGCTCCCGTTGCTTTCTTGGACCTGCCACCTTGCTTTATTCCTCTCTCCTAGCCAAGACCCCACACCCCATTTGTCAAGCCTTAAGCCATTGTAAATATCATCCTTGTGCTAGTTAATAAAATTTTTAAAACCTTTCCTCAGCCTCCACTTTGAGTTCTCTGCACATGGGTTTGGTTTTGGTACTCGGCCTCCGGGCCTTTTTGTGACAATATACCTGTATGTGCACTGTAGATATGATCTTGAATGATAGTTTACAGTAATTTATTATGTGTCTTGTTTGATGCCCGTATTCATTATTATGAACAAAATGTTGAGTATTTTGGACTTTAGTAGTTGTTATAGTTTAGTCTCAGTTTTACTGTTGAATTTGTTCCCTTAGAGTTTCCTGTCATAGCTTTTTGTGCCAATTTTCTTATGTGAAGTTGATTCATGTGTCTGTTCCCACCTTTAGTTATGGTTCTCACTTCACTGTTTTATTGTCTTTGTGTTTAGTTTTACTAATCAAATTGTCTTTGATTATTTTCACCTACATCTCATCATCCAACTGCATCCACTTCCTGTAATCATGGTACCCTCATTTATAAGCATATAAGTCTTTATAAGTCTTTCCTTCAGTCTTTGTCTCAGTGTCTCTTATCCTGCCTGGGATTACTCAGTTGGTTTTGAACTCTGTTTATTCGTTTCGTGAACTTTGTATTTTGGACATTTTATCAGTGGAAATAAAGGCTTTTTAATGAGTCAGTCAGTCTTTTGTGTTCATTTTAGTCTGGAAACATGAACATAATTACTTTCTCTTCAGGTAAATGCAAATTCAGTGACTGCTAAAAGTACTAAAGGGTGTGTGTGTGTGTGTGTGTGTGTGGGGGGGGGGGGGGGGGGGGGGGATATTTTGAGTACACCTGAAACAGCCACAGTTGGACTGAAACTTATTGGAGAGAAGCTGCTTCTAGTTTAGTTCAGTAAGTGTCATCTACAGATTTCTGTCCACTGATATGAGGTTTAGTAGATGTGTACTCATTTAATCTATTTAAAAGGTTTTTAAATCATTATTTTAAAAGAAACAGGAAATGACAGCATTGTTGTCAGGTGACATATTAAATGCACAAACCAACACATGACACTCCAATAAAATAGCACTTCACTACCTTAGGATTAATAGAAACTCATTCAAAACCATGACAGTAGTGATCTCCCCACAATGATGGTTTAATTGTGGAGATATTACTACTAAATATCAGAAACATGTATTTTGTTAGATCTTCGACTAGGCTGACCCCAGTACTGAACACCTTGTGTAGTAAAGTGTAGTATAACTAAACTGTTTTCTTTTCCGGGCGCATTAGGAGACTGAGCTATAACAAACTGTTATTGTTCTTTTTTCCTAGTTTTTGCTGGGATGGACAACAAGGGCAAATAAACATTTGTTACCATCTGCCTTCATGAGAATTACACACAAGGGTTCATTACTCAAAGCTTTTCAACACAGTGCTCTTTGGCGCCATGTTGTGGACAAAAGCATGAAAAGCAGCTTGAATATACAACTTGATATGAGCTGCTTGATAGCGACTGCAGAGCTGAGTTTACAGCTTCTGTTTAATATCATGTGACAGTTCTGTGTGATATTGGGCTACCACTGTGGTGCTTTGAACGTGTATTTTTTGTGGGGGGAGGAGGGGATAACAATGTTATGTCTGTTTGATTAATAAATTTTTGATGAACAAACTTTCTTTGTTTGAACATGAGCCATCGTGTGTTCTCCCTTTGTTTGACATCTTGACATTTGAAAACATAACTGACAAAACAATCTTTATAATAATAAAAAAACACTCTTATAGTAGTTTGGGAGTATGCTTGTGCTGTGAGGTCCATGTGACTGCGTGGGTATGTAGCCTCTCCTTAGCTCTGGATTTAACCACCTTCTCTCTGTTTCAGTTGACTCTTGCTAAGTTCTCCATGTCACCTGTCTCATTTCACTGTGTTCAATAAAGTTTTGTTAAAGTCATCATCTTTCTGTCCATTTAGTCTGCTTTTGGGTCTACTACTGAATGAAAAATGACCTCATAGTGCCGTATCACCCCATTAGATCTCTTTGCTGTCAGACTGCGGGCTGATGTGGTTCCAAGAGTATCTAGAATGGGAGGTCAGAATGGGAGAATGGGAGTGGTCATTGCTGCAATATTATCTTGTTTCCTTGCGAACATTAGGACTGAAATTCTGGTGTGTGAAGAATTTGTATCTTGACCTCTTTTCATGTGTCCCGAAAAAACCCAGCATGAACACTGTTTTCTAATAATAAGTCAACATGTAAACAATAGCTTCATTAATGCCACACTTACCTCATCTAACAGTCTTCACACATTTAACTTCCCCGTTTCGAGTGTTCATCACAAATTTTTCCATTGTTGTACAGTCCGTTTAAAGGGACGACAGGGGAGTCTGCAAAAAAGATTAAATATAAACGATAAAATTTAAAGATAATATTCATTTTGTATGTACACTGGGAGAGAGATGGAGCTAAGGATGGTTAAAAGCTATGAAGTGAAATAATTCATTCAGCAACACGAGACAAAAGGAGTGATGTCACTATGAGGAAGTGGGAAGGAAGTTGATGCTGTGTTCATCTCTGAGAGCAAGAACAGAGACTGGGAGAGACAGAGAAGCACGATGGCTGCATTCACATGGATTCAGATGTCTTCATTACTGATACTGATGCTTCAGTTTAAACGTCACACATTCAGTTGATAAAGTTCATTATTATCACAAGTGTTGCTTCCTTATTCTTCCTTTAACTCAGACAGTCTAGATGTACCTCCTGACTTTAGCTGACTCTTGGAAACTCAAGTTAAGCCTAAATAAGTTTTGTATTTAAAGAGCAAAGAGAGTTTTGGGCATTTCAATAAGGAGAGATAACTTGAAATAACTGAACATGATTTATTTAGATAGATAAATTAATGTATTTGGCGATTAGACTCTGATAACCCATGGCAGAAGCTCTACACATGGTTATTTTATCATTTAGCTCTGAGAGTAGAATTCGTAAGATTTTTGGTTTTCCTTTTTTTTTTTGCTTGTCCCGTTTGGCTCTTTTGCCATCAGAATTATTGTCTAAAGGCAAAGAAAGATGCCCAACGGATTTACTTTACTAAATGGACCTACCCAGCCTTGCCATAATGGTGTATTTGATTTTATTTTCACTTGTTAAATATGGGACAGACTTGACTGGGGAAAAGAAATGGGAGAAAGAAAGGGAAATAAAAACAGTGGAGAGGAGGGACGGGGATAAAGGGCAAAAAACAAAAAACAACAAAATAAGCAGACAAAAAATACATATATTACATTATTGTGCAGCACGTAATATCGACAGCACACAGTGTGCTTTGAGGTAGGAGCCAAAAAGGGTGTAGTTTGTGTGTGTGAGCACCCGTGTGTACACCTGTGAGCATGGACGCGCCTGTATTTAAAAGGTTCCTTCCTGTAATGATCTGCTGGAGGGTGTGGGGAGCCACAGCCCCGTCCTCCAAGGCATGAAGCAGGTATGGAGGAGATCAAAACTCCAGACATCCAGGGTGCCAGAGTGACCGGCGGTGGGGGAGATAGGCCTCCATACCTTGGAGGGCCTGAGATGTCCCCAGAGAGGTGGCGTCTGATACCCAACCTGACATATAGACACAGACATACAGGCACACACAGATACAGACATCCATTCCCACCCTCATGCTCTCATATGCACTTTACTCAACACTCACCCAACGTGGAGACAAACATAGAGAGACACTGTATTTTTGAGATTTTTGGTTTTCTACTTTCCTTGCTGGTTATTAAGCTAAGGCTGATGATGTTTAGTGTACAACAAAAAGTAGAAGACCAAGATCAGAAAAACATGTTCATCACTGCTCTTTACATTTCTTCTTTTGTAGTTGATTGCTAGTCTTTATTCCTCATTTTTATCTCTGGTCTTTCTTGTTGAGCTGCAGTAACTGATGTTATGGTTGTTAGCACCCCCTCTGCTAGGGGACAGGAGGGGAGTAACATACACGAACCCTCACACGAAAACTGAGTAAAATAAAAGGTTTTATTGCAAACTTCAAACAAAGGACCGACAGAGCTGTTCAAAAGACCACTGGGCGACCAATTAACATGTAAAGCATTAACACAGGAAAAAAAAGTAAAAGTTAAGGGTTAACTAAGGCAAGCTAGCATCACAAAACTCACATCAAACTAAGTTCAACCATATACAGGGTTTAACAAACAAAGTTCAAAAAGAGAGGCGGGTGAGGAGGACACGGCACAGCAGCAGCCCTGTAGCGTGAAGGCTCTTCAGCCTTTTATAACTGCAGATGGACACAATCAGCCACTTATTGGCTCTTGGAGTATCATGGCATCCCCAGGTAGCCAATCACCTGCATGGACTGTCACACTTCAGTCTGCATAGAAGAGGGCCGGCACAGGTCTCCAAGTAACCAATCATCCACGAGTCCTAGCATGTTTGGATTTGCTTGAATAAAAAAAGGCAGTCTCGCTCCCTTCGAGGCTCAGGGCCATAACATGGCCTATATTATAACTTTAATGTTATCTGTAACTATTTTTCTTTGATTTGGGGGTATGAAAATAAATCAAAAAAGTCAAAAGTATTTGAGATTTTATTGTATCTTTTGCGGCGCTTTCTCTCTTTGGCATCTCACACACATCTGATCCATGAACCTCAGACCACAGTACAAAAAACTATTATTGTCTCCAGTCTGACTTCCTGTTCATCTTCAGTATTAAATCTTTACCCTGCTAGTTTAAACAGCTCTGTTTGAACTGAACTCTAAACAGTCTTTTCTAAATAACATATAAATATATCTCCTGTGATATGTTTATATATAATTGCAAATTATACCCATATTGCATTAAAAAATCGGATTAAAGGATGAGCGATGTGGGGAAAAAGTGTGAAACTTAAAGACAGTTCAGTCACACACTTGTAGATGTGTCAGAAGTTCATCCGGTCATCATGAAACTTTTCGAGCACTGTTGCTGTTGAACCCACATTCTCACTAAAACACTTCCTCTTAACTACTGAGAAAAATTAGAAATAACAGGTATCTGACCACTAACACCTCTCATCTGTGTCCTTGTGACTGGTGCAGTCACCACTGTTAGAGCTGCTAATAGTGGTGACTGCACCAGTATCAAAACCTTCACATGATTCATGTATGCAGACAGACATCACCATGGAAACTGTTTTCTAATAATAAACCAAATGTACAGAAGAGCTGCATTAATGTCAACACTTACCTCATCTAACGGTCTTCACACCTTAAGTTCCTCTATTCTGTTATTGATTATTTTCTACTGATGTAGAGTCCTTGGTGATACGAGAGTCTGCAAATTACATTGAATATAAAAGTTAAAATAAAGTTCTTCACTTATTTAATATTTACATTTGGAGAGAGGGGGTAGGTAAGGAAACACCAAAGCTAAAAACTGAAATAATTCAGACACAGAGGAAAAGAAAAGGAGTGATGCCACTGTGAGGAAGTGAGCAGGAAGTTGATGCTGTGTTCGTCTCTGAGAGCAAGAAAAGAGACTGAGAGAGACAGAGAAGCACGATGGCTGCATTCACATGGATTCAAATGTCTTCATTACTGGTACTGATGCTTCAGTTTAAAGGTAAGTGTACATAGAAACACATTCAATTAACAAACTGCATTATTATCACAGGTGTTGCTTCTTTTTCTTCCTTTAACTGAAACAGTCATGATTAACTTTTTGACTTTAGCTGACTCTTGGAAACTAAAGTTGAAACTTGTGTTGTATTTAAAATAAACTTCACATTATAAACATAACACTCATAATCATAACATATTTGATGTTTCACATCTCTCTCGCTCTCTTTTTTTTTCAACAGGAACAACTGAGCAACATCAAACTGTCACAGCTGGACATGGACATGATGTTACTCTGCCTTGTAAAAATGTGATACAAGGTCAGCATAACTGTATCAGTACTACCTGGATCTTCAGTGATTCACGCAGTTCAGTAGAACTCTTTGAGTTTGGGCAGATTAAAGAAGCCAAACCTGAATCAGACAGACTGAGTCTTTCTGCAAACTGTTCTCTGGTTATAAAGAAGGTCACAGATCAGGATGTTGGTCGTTACAGCTGCAGACAGTTCAAAACAGCAACAGGATCACAAGAAGGTTCAGACTCTGAGATTGATCTGTCTGTTATTAACAGTGAGTATTTACATCTTAATGTTTTCAGCTCAAACTGTCCTGTTAGAACAACAAACTGAAACACCACAATAATTATGATCACAGTGATGAAGTTCATTTTTCTATTGTTGCTTTTCTCTTACAATATCTCCATCTTCACCAGTGTGTGTACATGAGAACAATGATAATGTCATGATCCTGGGTCCTTTTGACCCAGCGTTTTGTGTTTTCTCTTCGTGATTGTGGTTCTGTTAATTCTCTGGTTAGTGTTTACTCTGTTGGCCGACTAGAGCACACTGTAGGCATCAAGGGCGCTGCCTTGGATTGGTTTAAATCTTACCTCTCCAATCGGCTCTCTTCGGTTCACTTGGCCACCTCGTCTTCTTCCGCTGTACCTGTTTGCTGTGGTGTCCCCCAGGGATCTGTGTTAGGCCCTACCCTGTTCTCATTATATATGCTTCCTTTAAGTGCTATCTTTGAGAAATACCACATTGCTTTTCATTATTATGCCGATGACATCCAGATCTATTTTGAGTTAAATGATGATCTAGCTCTGTCCTTGAGTAGCTTTCGAGAGTGCATGTGTGAGGTCAAGCAATGGCTTCTGGCAAATACTCTTATCCTTAATGATAAGAAAACTGAAATTGTGATCTTTGGTAGTGAAGCTCTCCGTGCCAAACTTCGTGATGCCTTTGGTTTTCTCACTAGCTCTTTCTCTGACACTGTTAGGAATCTGGGTGTGCTACTTGATAGCTCATTTAAACTTGATAAACACGTGTCTGCTGTCGTCAGATCCAGTTTTTACCAACTTCGCCTTATTTCTAAGGCCAAACACTATATCCCGCACAATGACCTGGAAAAGCTCATCCATGCCTTTGTAACGTCAAGGCTAGATTATTGTAATTCACTTTATTTTGGTCTCCACTCTACCCTTCTACATAGATTACAGACAGTCCAGAATGCCGCTGCACGCATTCTAACTAAAACTAAGAAGTTTGCTCACATCACTCCCGTCCTTGCTGATCTGCACTGGTTGCCTGTGAAATTTCGTATTCAATTTAAAATTCTGTTGCTTACTTTTAAAATTACTAATAACACAGGACCAAGCTATCTTAAGGAACTCTTAAACTCATATGCTCCTGCGAGGGCTTTAAGATCATCCTCACAGTTATTGTTGGTTCAGCCCAGATCTCGTTTGAAGTCTAGAGGTGATCGAGCGTTTGCTCTAGCTGCACCTGAGCTGTGGAACAATCTCCCGATTGGCATCTGGGCGTCTGATTCTATTCAATCTTTTAAATCACGGCTTAAAACTTACCTGTTTGAACTAGCTTTTTCTACCAGTTAAATCCTGGCCTTGTTTGCAGTGAGTTATTCTATTAATTTTTCTGTTTGTCTTGCGTTGTCTTGCGTTGTCTTGCGTTGTCTATGTTCTCTATCACTGTGTTTGATGGTACAGCTTTACTTTGCTATAGCTATGTGCTATAGTTTACTCTTATTAGTGGTTTTTACCTGTGAACATAATTCCACACTTATATGACTCTGATGTTATAATGTTAATTGTTTTATTCTTTTATTCTTTTATGTAAAGCACTTTGGCATGCCCTTGGCTTTTAAATGTGCTCTATAAATAAAGATTGTTGTTGTTGTTGTTCTGTTCTGCCCGTGTGTTACTGTATCTAGTCCGTGTTTCTTAGTTTGTGTCTTTTCTTGTGTAAGTTCCTGTTTTATTGTGAAGGTCTGTGTCTTATGTGAGTGTTTTCAGTTTGCCTCCCTAGTCTCGTCATGTTAATCACTCCCAGCTGTGTTCCCACCTGTATGTAATCTCCCTGTGTTCTCTGAGTGTATTTAAGTTGTGTCTTCTGTCATAGTAATTGCTGATTCGTCTGTGTTATTTCCCTTCCACCCTTCTGTGTTGATTCTCTGGTCATTCTCCCTGCAAGTCACGTTCGTATTCCGCAGCCTGCAGTTTGGATCCATTATTATTCACACGGCTTGCCCCGGCAAACCGTGACAGATAAAGCATCTTGAACAGCTCTGTGTTGACATATGAACACTGTAGACTCACAGTTGAGTGTCTGTATGAAGATAAAGAGAACATATCCTCAGACATCATCAAAAATGAGACTTGTTAGACTGTTAAACATCTCACCACTGTTTCCTCTCTGTTGTTGTTCACTTACTTTCAAGTCTCTTCTTACTGTCAGTGTCTTTAATGTTGTTATTGTTTTTCTTTAGGTGAAGATGTGAAAACGACAAAATCAGCAAAATCACCAATTAAATTAACATCAACAATAACAAACATGTGGACAAGAAAAGATGAAATAAAACCATCAGAGGGGACACTGACAGCACCATCAAATAGTCAATCAGGAGGTAGAGACTGGATCTCTCTTCTTTTAAAGTGTGGGTGTCAGAGTGAGACTTGGCTCTATGTATTGAGAAATTCATGTTCATGTTTATCATGTTTTAATAATCTCTCCAGTTCCCTCAGGGTTTATCATCATTTCTGTGGGTTTAGCGGTGCTCTTAATAACTGTTGTGGTGATCAAAATTGTTTCTGTCTTTTCAGATTTTCTGTATTTGTTGAGATGCATCATCGTGTCTGTGGGTTTAGCAGCTCTCTTAATATCTACTGTTACAGTCAACATGTGGATAAAATGTAACGGTGAGAAAATTCACAGATGAGACTTTTACACAAAAAGCTTTGAGTTTAACTGTTTACTGTACTCTTGTTTTAATTATTTTGTCTTTTCAGCAAGCAAAAAACAGTTGGAGAAAACCACTGTGAGTTTGAACACTCAATAGTCCTCTCTAACTTTATAGAGCAAAATCTCTTTGTGGTGTCTGTTCCTGTTTGACACGGTTGATATACAAAGATAGAAAATAATGAAAGATAAGAATATACTGTGCTGACCATGTTCAACTGAAACTTAACTGTAATCATAAGGAATCTAAAAAAAATCACGAGAGTGAAAACATCAGACAAATGAGCAAAATAATATCACAAAGTATGAATATCTGTCACGGTCCTGTGGGGGGGACCCAGTGTTTTGTGTTTTGAATCATTAATAGTCTTTGTTTTCATTATTATTTCCAATTTTTAGTCTCTTGGTTTCTGCGCTCTTCCTGTGATCCATGTGTCCTTTGTGTCCCCTGTCAGTCGTGTCTCCTTGTTTCAGTGTAAAGTCTGTGTCTTCTTGTTTGACTTTGACAGTCTTGTGTACCGTCTTAGTTTATTCCGTTTTCCTTCTTCCGGGTCTCGTTGCGTGTGGTTTCTCCAGCTGTGTTTTCCTCCTGTGTCTCATTCCTTCGTTACCTTTGTGTTCCTCTGTTTGTTGCTGGGTCGTCTGTGTTTCTCCTTCTGCTATTTCTGTTTTCATTGGCCCTCGTCTCAGATTTTCATGTTTCATATTCAGGCTTTATTCTCAGGTTTAGATTCTTTATATTTATTTCTAGTTTTTCCCAGTTCAGGTTTTAGTTAGTTTTTCACAGTCTCTGATCGCCTTTTGTTTTGGTGTTTTTTGCAGCCCACAATAAAGGCTCGCTTTTTGTTAAACATTCTCCTGCATCTCTGTGTCTGCATTTGGGTCCACGTTCTCTCCTCTTCAGGCCATCTGCCTCATCAGACGTGACAATATCAGAGAGAATCTAAAGTGTGTTGTGTTGTTTTCCACAGGAGCATAATGATGAGGGTGAAGATGGAGTGAACTATGAAAATATTGGAGACTCTTCTGCTTCTGTCAGACTCCACTGATCAACAACTCAAACATCATCTCATCACATAAATTAGCCCATTGCTGTTGAAAACACTGTGTGTCTGTGTGTGTGACTGGGTCTTTGTCTGAGACTTGCTGAGCCTTGACCACTGTGGGACATGGTTATAGAAGGTGAGGGTTGCTCCTCCCTTCCACTCCCTTCTGGTCATTGCCCATGAGAACAGTCCTGAGCTCATGCTTGGATGGTTCTGGCTCTTAAACGTTCACCATGGGAGCTCTTTCTGGGCCTCCCTTGTCATTCGTTTCTCCTTCTACTTGTGTCAGCACACGGTTGTCATCTGGACGTGTGGGCTTGGGTCTGCAGTAGTCTTGGGGTGGAGGGCCCAACTAAACTGTGTGTTTCTCTTTCATATAAACACAGACATGCAAGATTGTGCATTTTTCTGAGGTGCTGTTTGTTTTTTGTATGTTTTTCTTACAGGTGCAACAGGTGGTGATCTGCTGAGTTGAGCTATGTGTGCTGTGTCCTTTTGGTTTTGTCTTCTCTCAATTTTTCTCTGTTTTTCTTTTTTCCCTTTCTCCTCTCTACCCATTCTTACCTCTCCCTACCTGTCAGCTCTGGTATTGATCAATTACACATAAGTTAATGTGAATAACAATGAAAATGAATAAATCAAGTAGAATAAAAAGAAAGACTAAGATAAGAAACCTATACAAAATTCATATAGCTCCTGGCAAGCAAATGTGTTGGTACAACAGAGCATTCAGATCATGTTTCTGATTGTGAATGCTGTTGGACAAGACAGGTTTAAATAAAGGAAACAAAAATTACATTTTGATTTTATCTCATATTTAGCTAAAAACTTTTTCATGTACATTTAGATTGATCTAACAAGTAAAATACCGTACAACAATTATTTATCCTTTATTTAATTATGATAAACTGAATCTTTTGTTTGTTTAAATTTGCTGTTGATGATTTTTATTAAAGGTTACCCACTGAGTTAAAAATGACAGCTTATTCATTGCTGTTTAAATTTTGTGTTATTTGATTGTTAGTCTTCATACTTTATTTTTATTCCTGAGGTTAATTTTAATGGGATTTAATAACAGTAACAGATCTAATGATCCAAATTAAAACTTTTTGCTTTTTTTGCTGCACGATAATAAGAATAAATGTAAATATGTTTGTGGACAACTTTGTGTGTTTTTAAACTCTCTCCATCTCACACCTCACACACACCTGATCCCTCCACCACAGACCACAGTACAATCTACCGTCTGTTATTGTCTCCAGTTTGACTTCCTCTTCTTTCATATTCAGTATTAAACTTTTACTCTGCTGGTTCGAACAGCTCTGTTTGTACTGAACTTGTATTATAACATTTCCAAACATGTGCAAACATCTGCTTTCATTGTTAATATTATTCTTCTGAATTATACTTACACAACATTAAAAAAATAATATGGACCTGCTGTGTGTAGAAACTGCTGTGAATCCTAAAGACAGTTTAGTGTCACGTTCATCGATGTGTTAACCATTTATCTGTCAGAGGTTCATCTGGTCATCATGAAACCTCCAGAGCTCTGCTGCTGTTGTACCCACATTCTCACCAAACACTTCCCCTTCACTTCTCAGAATGAATGACTTCAGAGGTTCAAAGAGGAACAAACAGGTCTCAGACCACTAACACATCTGATCTGTGTTCTTATCAAGCTGCTAACAGCGCTCACTGTGGCAGTGTTAGCATGTTTCATTGCAATCATTAAGACTCAGATTCTAGTGTGTAAATAATTTGAGTCTTCACCCTATTTCATGTGTGCAGACAAACATCATCATAAACCTATTTTCTAATAAGAAACACAATGTACAGAAGAGCTGCGTTAATGTAAACACTCACCTCATCTAACAGTCTTCACACATTTAACTTCCTGTGTTCTTTTAATGATCAAGACATTTTCCACTGTTGAACAGTCCTTTAAAGGAAAAACAGAGGAGTTTGCAAAAGAGATTAAGTATAAAAGTTATTAAATGTTAAAAAGGATTCAGCAAATGTTATATCTACATTAAGACAGAGAGACAGATACAGATGAGTTCAGATCTGTATCATACAGATTCAGTAAGAGGAGAGTAAAGGAGTGATGTCACTATGAGGAAGTGAGCAGGAAGTTGACGCTGTGTTCATCTCTGAGAGCAAGAACAGAGACTGAGAGAGACAGAGAAGCACGATGGCTGCATTCACATGGATTCAAATGTCTTCATTACTGATTCTGATGCTTCAGTTTAAAGGTAAGTGTGCATAGAAACACATTCAATTAATAAACTGCATTATGATCACAAGTGTTATTTATTCTTCCTTTAACTGAGACAGTCATGATTAACTTTTTGACTTGAGCTGATTCTTGGAAACTAAAGTTGAAACTTGTGTTGTATTTAAAATAAACTTCACGTTATAAACATAACACTCATATTCATAACATATTTGATGTTTCACATCTCTCTCTCTTTTTCTCAACAGGAACAACTGAGCAAAATCAAACTGTCACAGCTGGACGTGGACATGATGTTACTCTGCCTTGTAAAAATGTGATACAAGGTCAGCATAACTGTATCAGTACTACCTGGATCTTCAGTAACTCAACTAAAACACCAGCAGTAACAGTCTTTGAACTTGGGCAGATTAAAGAAACCAAACCTGAATCAGACAGACTGAGTGTTTCTGCAAACTGTTCTCTGGTTATAAAGAAGGTCACAGATCAGGATGTTGGTCGTTACACCTGCAGACAGTTCAAAACAGCAACAGGATCACAAGAAGGTCCAGACTTTGAGATTGATCTGTCTGTTATTAACAGTGAGTATTTACATCTTAATGTTTTCAGCTCAAACTGTCCTGTTAGAACAACAAACTGAAACACCACAATAATTATGATCACAGTGATGAAGTTCATTTTTCTATTGTTGCTTTTCTCTTACAATATCTCCATCTTCACCAGTGTGTGTACATGAGAACAATGATAAAGCATCTTGAACAGCTCTGTGTTGACATATGAACACTGTAGACTCACAGTTGAGTGTCTGTATGAAGATAAAGAGAACATATCCTCAGACATGAGGCATCATCAAAAATGAGACTTTTTAGACTGTTAAACATCTCACCACTGTTTCCTCTCTGTTGTTGTTCACTTACTTTCAAGTCTTTTCTTACTGTCAGTGTCTTTAATGATGTTATTGTTTTTCTTTAGGTGAAGATGTGAAAACGACAAAATCAACAACAGTGAAGTTTACCACAAAAACATCATCGACAACAAAATCCACAACATCAACAATTAAAGTAGCCATGAAAATAACAAACATATGGACAACAAGAGAGGAAGTAAAGACATCAGGAGGTAGAAACTGAATCCCTCTTTTTGGTTGTCAGGTTCTTAGACAACAAGTTTACTATGTGTGGAAAAATTCAATGTTTAACATGTTTAATAATCTCTCCAGTTTGGTCAGAGTTTATCATCATTCCTGTGGGTTTAGTAACACTGTTAATCATTGTTGTGGTGATCATCAGATGGAAGAAAATTAAAGGTGAAAACATTCACAGATTAAAGTTTATGATAAGTTGACTCATAAGTAAACTCATCTTTTTTTCTCTTTTCAGAAAACAAAACACAATGTGGCAACAACACGGTGAGTTCAAATTCAGCCATGTAATTTATATCATCATCTATTAACTCTATAGTTTCATACCAGACTGAGCCTATAATTGGAGATTAAATATTGGTATTTCAGGAGTGGGACCATGCCTCCCAACATGCTCCTTCTGGTTCTCATGTATATGGGTTCCCCCAGTTCTACAGGCTGCTCGTTCTCATTTACGTGCCCCACCGTCCCTCCCCTTTTCAATTCTTTAACTTCTTTACTTCTGTTTTGTACATTGGGATCTGCCAGCCCTGGCAGCCACCGCCAGTCCCCTTTGAGGCCTTCCCCAAACCACTAAAACGCTGTCAAACCTAAAATGAGGGCGTGGGCCCAGCTAGTGAAATGATTTTTAACGATAAGTTCAGTGACATAAAGGTTCAAAGGTTCAAAGGGAGAAACAAGGACTGGGAAATACATTGAATTCATTGATTAAATATTCTTTAGATTAAATTTGTTGTTTACACTGAGCCGATTTTAAAAATAAAACTGTATTTTTTCAGGGACTGAGCTTAAACCCTGCAGATACTCAGTCTGGTCCAGGATCCAGTCAGGACACGGTGAGATCACACACTACTCCCAGTACAAAGTTAGTTTCAACAGAGAAGAGCAGAAACTATGATGTGATGAGGACCTGATGCTGAACTTAAACAGATGTGAAACAGACTCATTATAAATCCACATATTACTGAGCAGTCATTGTGTTGTATTCACTGTGCAGGCTGATGCTGATGATGGTGTTTCCTACGTCTCCATCAGTTTCACCAAGAAGTCCAAGAATAAATCCAGGGTAAGAATTTGATATTCATACAGATGGTGTTAGTAATAACTTCACCATTTTCAAAGCTCCTGTCAGGTTATGTCTTTAAGACATTTTTGTATTATTTTCTTAAAGTCCCGTGGTGATCATGATGATGATGATGGTGACACTGTGACCTACAGCACTGTGAAAGCTTCCTCTTCACCTGCTGGAATTTCCCCTGATCCCAACAACCTCTACTCCACCATCAATTACCCAAAGAAATAGGATGTTACTCACGCTAAGTTTTTTAACTAGATAGATAGATAGATAGATAGATAGATAGATAGATAGATAGATAGATAGATAGATAGATAGATAGATAGATAGATAGATAGATAGATTAGTCAAACATCAAGTTATGTGATTATGTTTACTTGAGAATACAAAGACTGCAGGATTACTTTTTCATACCACTGCATGTGCTCATAGATTCAGTGGATTACTTTGAACAAGGTGAACATTATTACGATGAATATTATTACATTAAAATTCACCTTAAGGTTTCTTAAATCGATTTAGGTCATTTACAAAACCGTTTTTAAGTAGAATATAAAAACAAGTAAACAAAAAACTAAACCAACACAAAACACAAAGTTACAAATAGTGTACTAGTGAAAATAACATGTCTGATTGCACATGCCTACTTTGTGTTAACCAGAATCCTTAAATAGTAGTTAGTATTTCAGGGCTCTGGTGATGTGTCTTACTATGCCGTGCTGACCTGCTTTCCACCTTCATGGTACAGTAAGAAGAATCTGAGCTTTTTAATGCATGCTAAACTTTTTGCTATAAATACACCAACACTGCAGCAGTGCTTTCAATGATATCCTGTGATTATTGGAGTCAATATAGTGAAATAAATGTATGGGTTAAAGTACACTTTGGTCTATGCACAGACAAAGTATGTGATGGAACAGCATGGTTAGCAGGTGACAGCAAATATTCAGACTCACATATGACAGTGTTAGATAAATGAAAATATTCTGCATGTTCATATAAATACATTAATGAAACACTGCACTAAGATTAACATTAAAAACTATCACAGTAGCGATCTCCCTACAACTGTTTAATTCTGGAGCAATTTGCACTAAAAACAGAACTGTGTAAATGTTAGACTTTTCATTAGGCTGACATTTAGTAGTAAGCAGTAAGTGTGAAGTATAAGTAAACTGTTTTCTTTTCTGATTTTTAATTTATGATTAATCGCTGATTGTACACCAAACTTTATGGTTCTTTTCTTAAATTCTTAAGGACAGTAAATTCAAGAAAAAATAACAGCAAACAGACATTTGTCACCAGCTGTCTTCATGAGAAGTTCACAGAAAGAAGAAGTGCATGATATGCATGTGGTCAGCATTAGAGGGTTAAACCTGCACAGCTCTGCATATCCTCACCAAACCACTTCCCCTTCACAAAAAATACATACAAAAAAAGAAACAGGAAAGAAAAGGTTAAATGGGACCACCCATACATTTAATGGGTTTTGTTGGTTGTTTTTGTGCAGTACTCTTTCCTGGCATCGTTGTATTATACTCAATTGTATGTAGCATTTGTATTCTATTTTATTCTATTGTATGTAGTATTTTATTTTATTTTATTTTTTTCTACTATGTACAGTTCTGCACAGTATCTTATTGATATCTTATTCCAGTGGGTTCTTTTTCTTCTAATTTTTCTATGTAACTTTGCACTGTCCACTGCTGTAACAAAACAAATTTCCCACACGTGGGACTAATAAAGGTTATCTTATCTTATCTTTTTCCTAAATGCTAGCACTGGTGACATGTGCTGCACATTCCCTATTTTATCTTTTATGATGGAAAATATCTGCTCTATCTTAGTTATTGAGCTGGGAGAGGACATCAGTGACAGTAACTGATGTTTTATTACATAGTATGTTTTTTTTATTTTATTTTTTTGCGGCCTGTCTGAGACCTCAGAGCACAGTATCAGCAAGCATTTAATGTTCTCTCCAGTTATCCTTCCTGTTCTTTCATCTTCAATTTTAAATATTTAATTAATGGTTTGAACAGTTTTGTTTGTACTAACCCTTTCTAAATAATGCATGAATGGCTCTCCTTACATTTCAGCTGTTATATGATTGGAAATTATACTCAGACAGCATTAAAAACAAGATAAAATGATCTAATATATGTCGAAATGTGTGAAACCTCAACATAGTATATTCTCACGCTCATCAGTGTCTTAACCATCTGTCAGAGGTTCATCTGGTCATCATGAAACCTCCAGAGCTCTGCTGCTGCTGTACCCACATTCTCACCAAAGCACTTCTGCTTCACTTCTCAGAAAACAACATCAACAAAAAATAAAAGACTTTAGAGGTCAACGAGGAACCAACAGGTCTCAAGCTACTAACACATCTCATTTAGTGCTCTTATCAGCAGTCACTGCTGCAGTATTACTGTTTCATTGTGAACAGTTAAATCAAATTCTGAGATTGAATCTTGATCTCTTTTTATGTGTGCAGGAAAACATCATCATGAACCTGTTTTCTAATAATAAACCAAAAAAACAGGAGACTTGGATTTATGCAACGACTTATCTCAACTAACAGTCTTCACACGTTTAACTTCCTCTATTCTATTGTTGGGGGATTCCAGCTTCATCTCCACAACATTACTGGCCTTGCTGGTCAGTTTATTGAGTCTGTTGGCATCTGTGACCCGTCACCTGATGCCCCAGCGTGCAACAGCATAGAGGATGGCACTGAGCATTGTCCGACAGATGTTGTAAGACCTCAGCTGCCTCAGAAAATAGAGACGACTCTGGCCCTTCCTGTAAAGTGCAATGGTGTTTTAAACCTAGTCCAGTTTATTGTTTATGTGTACTCCAAGGTATTTATAGTCCTCCACAATGTCCACATTGACCCCCTGGATTGAAACAGGGGTCAAGGGTTACCTAGTCTTCCTAAAATCCACGATCAGTTCCTTGGTCTTTGCCACGTTGAGCTGCAGATGATTCTGCTCACACCACGTGACAAAGGAGTCGACCACAGCCCGGTACTCTGTCTCATCATCCTTGCTGATGCATCCAACAACCACAGAGTCATCAGAAAACATCTGAAGATGGCAGGTCTCTGTGCAGTGGCTGAAGTCTGTGGTGTAGAGGGTGAAGAGGAAGGGGTAGAGTACAGTCCCTTGTGGTGCCCCTGTGTTGCTGATGACCTTGTCAGACACACAATGTGGGAGACGCACATATTGTGGTCTTCCTGTCAGGTAATCAACAATCCAGAGGCATCTATCTGCATCGCTGTTAGCTTATCATCCAGGAGGGTTGGCCTGATGGTGTTGAATCCACTGGAAAAGTCAAAAAACGTGACCCTCACAGTGCTCGCCGGCTGGTCCAGATGGGTGTAGACACAATTGAGCAAGTAGTTGATGGCGTCCTCAGATCCAAGGCGGGGCTGATAAGCAAACTGAAGGGGATCCTGATGTGGCCTGACTATGGGTCGGAGCTGGTCCAGGATGAGTCTTTCCAGAGTCTTTCGTCTCTGAGACTGTGTCATTTGTGAACGTGAGAGCAAGAACAGAGACAGAGACAGAGACAGGCAGTGAGGATGTGCTTTTAACTTTTTGACTTTAGGTGATTCTTGGAAACTAAAGTTGAAATTTAAATGTGTTGTATTCAAAATAAACTTCACATTATAAACATAACACTCATATTCATAACATTTGATGCTTCACATTTCTCTTTTTTTCTCAACTGAGGAACATCCAACTGTTCTTGAATCTTCAGTGATACAGTCAGCTCAGTAGCACTCTTTGAACGTGGGCAGATTAAAGAAGTTAAACCTGAATCTAACAGACTGAGTCTTTCTGCAGACTGTTCTCTGGTTATAAAGAAGGTCACAGATCAGGACGTTGGTTGTATTCACAGATTAAAGTGGATCATAAATAGAAATAGAAATTATGATGCTGTCCCAGCATGGTATCCACCCATGGGCAGGGCCTACAGCCTCCCTCACCTGGAGCTGATTCAGGCAACTAGGTTGGAGATTTAAGCTGCTCGCTGACACTGCTTCCTCGCCAGTTTGTCAACTACCCTATGTTGGTAACCAGGCCTCACACTTCATGCCAGTAAGTCTCAAGTGCTTTGCTTACTTGTGATCTTGTGTTCTAGTTGCTCCCGGGTATTCCACAACGCTGAACAACTCATCCTGGAAATCCGGTTCACCTGCCTGCCCTCCTGCCCTTACACTACCACGGAACCTTCCCCGCTCAGGACAGCCGACACACACCACCAAACCCACCCGGACCGCACCCCCTCTCCTTCAACACTTACATCAGCCACCTGCACATTAAGACGAAGATTTTCATAGTTCCCACCCTCTCCAGAACTCCTCATTGGCTAAGATTTTAACACTGCTCTCCTCTCTTCCATATCGTACCTAATCACCAGCCCAGCTCCCGTTGCTTTCTTGGACCTGCCACCTTGCTTTATTCCTCTCTCCTAGCCAAGACCCCACACCCCATTTGTCAAGCCTTAAGCCATTGTAAATATCATCCTTGTGCTAGTTAATAAAATTTTTAAAACCTTTCCTCAGCCTCCACTTTGAGTTCTCTGCACATGGGTTTGGTTTTGGTACTCGGCCTCCGGGCCTTTTTGTGACAATATACCTGTATGTGCACTGTAGATATGATCTTGAATGATAGTTTACAGTAATTTATTATGTGTCTTGTTTGATGCCCGTATTCATTATTATGAACAAAATGTTGAGTATTTTGGACTTTAGTAGTTGTTATAGTTTAGTCTCAGTTTTACTGTTGAATTTGTTCCCTTAGAGTTTCCTGTCATAGCTTTTTGTGCCAATTTTCTTATGTGAAGTTGATTCATGTGTCTGTTCCCACCTTTAGTTATGGTTCTCACTTCACTGTTTTATTGTCTTTGTGTTTAGTTTTACTAATCAAATTGTCTTTGATTATTTTCACTTACATCTCATCATCCAACTGCATCCACTTCCTGTAATCATGGTACCCTCATTTATAAGCATATAAGTCTTTATAAGTCTTTCCTTCAGTCTTTGTCTCAGTGTCTCTTATCCTGCCTGGGATTACTCAGTTGGTTTTGAACTCTGTTTATTCGTTTCGTGAACTTTGTATTTTGGACATTTTATCAGTGGAAATAAAGGCTTTTTAATGAGTCAGTCAGTCTTTTGTGTTCATTTTAGTCTGGAAACATGAACATAATTACTTTCTCTTCAGGTAAATGCAAATTCAGTGACTGCTAAAAGTACTAAAGGGTGTGTGTGTGTGTGTGTGTGTGTGTGTGGGGGGGGGGGGGGGGGATATTTTGAGTACACCTGAAACAGCCACAGTTGGACTGAAACTTATTGGAGAGAAGCTGCTTCTAGTTTAGTTCAGTAAGTGTCATCTACAGATTTCTGTCCACTGATATGAGGTTTAGTAGATGTGTACTCATTTAATCTATTTAAAAGGTTTTTAAATCATTAATTTAAAAGAAACAGGAAATGACAGCATTGTTGTCAGGTGACATATTAAATGCACAAACCAACACATGACACTCCAATAAAATAGCACTTCACTACCTTAGGATTAATAGAAACTCATTCAAAACCATGACAGTAGTGATCTCCCCACAATGATGGTTTAATTGTGGAGATATTACTACTAAATATCAGAAACATGTATTTTGTTAGATCTTCGACTAGGCTGACCCCAGTACTGAACACCTTGTGTAGTAAAGTGTAGTATAACTAAACTGTTTTCTTTTCCGGGCGCATTAGGAGACTGAGCTATAACAAACTGTTATTGTTCTTTTTTCCTAGTTTTTGCTGGGATGGACAACAAGGGCAAATAAACATTTGTTACCATCTGCCTTCATGAGAATTACACACAAGGGTTCATTACTCAAAGATTTTCAACACAGTGCTCTTTGGCGCCATGTTGTGGACAAAAGCATGAAAAGCAGCTTGAATCTACAACTTGATATGAACTGCTTGATAGCGACTGCAGAGCTGAGTTTACAGCTTCTGTTTAATATCATGTGACAGTTCTGTGTGATATTGGGCTACCACTTTGGTGCTTTGAACGTGTATTTTTTGTGGGGGGAGGAGGGGATAACAATGTTATGTCTGTTTGATTAATAAATTTTTGATGAACAAACTTTCTTTGTTTGAACACGAGCCATCGTGTGTTCTCCCTTTGTTTGACATCTTGACATTTGAAAACATAACTGACAAAACAATCTTTATAATAATAAAAAAACACTCTTATAGTAGTTTGGGAGTATGCTTGTGCTGTGAGGTCCATGTGACTGCGTGGGTATGTAGCCTCTCCTTAGCTCTGGATTTAACCACCTTCTCTCTGTTTCAGTTGACTCTTGCTAAGTTCTCCATGTCACCTGTCTCATTTCACTGTGTTCAATAAAGTTTTGTTAAAGTCATCATCTTTCTGTCCATTTAGTCTGCTTTTGGGTCTACTACTGAATGAAAAATGACCTCATAGTGCCGTATCACCCCATTAGATCTCTTTGCTGTCAGACTGCGGGCTGATGTGGTTCCAAGAGTATCTAGAATGGGAGGTCAGAATGGGAGAATGGGAGTGGTCATTGCTGCAATATTATCTTGTTTCCTTGCGAACATTAGGACTGAAATTCTGGTGTGTGAAGAATTTGTATCTTGACCTCTTTTCATGTGTCCCGAAAAAACCCAGCATGAACACTGTTTTCTAATAATAAGTCAACATGTAAACAATAGCTTCATTAATGCCACACTTACCTCATCTAACAGTCTTCACACATTTAACTTCCCCGTTTCTAGTGTTCATCACAAATTTTTCCATTGTTGTACAGTCCGTTTAAAGGGACGACAGGGGAGTCTGCAAAAAAGATTAAATATAAACGATAAAATTTAAAGATAATATTCATTTTGTATGTAGACTGGGAGAGAGATGGAGCTAAGGATGGTTAAAAGCTATGAAGTGAAATAATTCATTCAGCAACACGAGACAAAAGGAGTGATGTCACTATGAGGAAGTGAGCAGGAAGTTGATGCTGTATTCATCTCTGAGAGCAAGAACAGAGACTGGGAGAGACAGAGAAGCACGATGGCTGCATTCACATGGATTCAGATGTCTTCATTACTGATACTGATGCTTCAGTTTAAAGGTAAGTGTACATAGAAACACATGCATTATTATCACAAGTGTTGCTTCCTTATTCTTCCTTTAACTCAGACAGTCTAGATGTACCTCCTGACTTTAGCTGACTCTTGGAAACTGAAGTTAAGCCTAAATAAGTTTTGTATTTAAAGAGCAAAGAGAGTTTTGGACATTTCAATAAGGAGAAATAACTTGAAATAACTGAACATGATTTATTTAGATAGATAAATTAATGTATTTGGCGATTAGACTCTGATAACCCATCATGGCAGAACTGAATCCCAGTGTTGATAGGATTTAGGACAGCAGCTGCTGTAGTCTAGATACTGGTGGTGGTGAAAATGAAGACTGAGGCTTGGATGAAGCTCTGACTCAGACATCTGTGAGGTGTGGATGGGGAAGAGGTGGGTTGAATGAATGAGAGTCTGAAAGGCAGAATGACAGAGAGCACAGATTTAAACAGAGTGGAGGCTGACTGGCTTGAAGAAGGTGGGCGAGGCGACGATCTGCCGAAAATAATTACATCAGTATTGAGAATGACAGAATGGAAAAGTGGTCATGATGTGAATTACAGACAAGCAGCTAAACACCCAGGAAAGCAGGCAGATGAATGATTACAGATGTTCCTCATTGAACTTATGTATAAGCTTCATCTGGTATTTGTAAACAGACAAGTGTGCTGTGCTGTTTTCCACAGGTTCATAATGATAAAGATGACAGTAAAGTGAACTATGAAACAGTGGAGACTCTTCTGCTTCTGTCAGACTTCACTGATCAACAACTTCAACATCGACTGATCACAGAAAATAATCCACTGATGTTTAAAAGATCTAAGTTTTGATTTATTTTCATATTTGGAAGACAAAACATCACATGCATTTTTTCAGATAATAAATTATCCCATATTTATTTATGATAAATATCACGAGCTCTACACATGGTTATTTTATCATTTAGCTCTGAGAGTAGGATTCGTACGATTTTTGGTTTTCTTTTTTTTCTTTTTTCTTGCCTGTCCCGTTTGGCTCTTTTGCCATCAGAATTATTGTCTAAAGGCAAAGAAAGATGCCCAACAGATTTACTTTACCAAATGGACCTACCCAGCCTTGCCGTAATGGTCTATTTGATTTTATTTTCACTTGTTAAATATGGGACAGACTTGACTGGGGAAAAGAAATGGGAGAAAGAAAGGGAAATAAAACAGTGGAGAAGAGGGACGGGGATAAAGGGAAAAAAACAAAAAACAACAAAATAAGCAGACAAAAAATACATATATTACATTATTGTGCAGCACGTAATATCGACAGCACACAGTGTGCTTTGAGGTAGGAGCCAAAAAGGGTGTAGTTTGTGTGTGTGAGCCAGAGGTGTGGACTCGAGTCACATGACTTGGACTCGAGTCAGACTCGAGTCATTAATTTTATGACTTTAGACTTGACTTGAAAAAATGTTCTAAGACTTGTGACTTGACTTGGACTTTTACACCAATGACTTGGGACTTGAATTGGACTTGAACCGGTTTACTTGAAAAGACTTGATATTTTACCCCAAATATAAAATTTAACATGCATATTATATAGAGATTGAAAATGTGACGTCATTCAGGGGTAAAACCGCAAAGGATTCTGGGAACTCGTGGCAAGCGGTACTAGCGCACGCAGGCTTTCAATTAAAATCAGTTATACAGCGATAAAAAGAAACACAAGAAGCCGTTGTATTATTAACTGCAATAGCCGGTCGCATGACAGCCACGGGAAGCCGACGGGTAAAGAGATCGGTTGTTATCGGATTACCTCGTTGAAGAGAAATTGTTCGAGCCATGTTTCCGAAGTAACAAAGACGCGACGGATGGTCTGGATTGCAGCCATTCAAAGGTCAAATATAACGTCCCAGAACCCTCCAGCTCACAGGTTAGTCTGCTCCAAGCATTTACACAAAGGTCAGTGTTTTTTAGTAGTTAATACGTCACTTTCATAACATAACTGGTGATATAGGTTACAAGCAAGTCTGGCGCTGAACAGAAATGGTCGCGCTATGCTCCTTTGTTTATTGTGCATAAATAGTGAATTGTCCTGACACAATATTGTGTTTCGCTTCTGTTATTATGGTACATTGACAAAAACATATACTTTTATTCACAGGATAAAACAGTTGTTTTGTATCACTAATTGCCCAGTACGATTACAGCATACAGTATTATTGTCACTGCTACATTTCTGTGATGCTACCAGAAATTATTTCCACTACTAATTAATTACCGTTGAGCTCAAAGGTCCTATTAATAAACGGTTAACGAATGTGTATTTATGACGACGATTTGTGAGACTGGTAAACTTATGATACGTACGATGGTCTTTCGTTCTACACGGTGCATTTCAAGGTCCTGTACCCATCCGTCGGTAAACTGTACCTGGGCTTGTTGCAGTGACCTGAAGTTACTAAACTTCATGAGTGTATGCACTCACTCCAAGAACCGTATGATTATAAATATGCATATAAATATGCTAAGATGAGATAGCTGACTTCATCTAACTAGCAAATGTTGTCCAGGCTACGTTGGTGATACAGTTTTTTTAATGTGTATGATATTTTTGTCATGCGATTTTAAAGCCAGTCCTACAACCGCATCCAAGAATAACATGCAGCTTATCTCAGAACTGTCGGTGAAAATTATTCTTGGAGCTAGGTTTAATTGAGCTGCATTTTAAAGAGGTGCAATTTCACAATTTGTGTATATTTTCTACGTTCACTATTTTGTCATGTGTTGAGAAAAACACAGATTTTAAAATTACATGGTCTAACATTTACATTTAGCATAACTGCAACATTATTTTTTCGTTGTTTTTTTTTTTAAAGACTCGAAAGGACTTGAAATTCAAAGTTTCAGACTTGTGACTTGACTCGGACTTTTACACCAGTGACTTGAGACTCGACTCTGACTTGCCTGACATTACTTGAGACTTGACTTGAGACTTGAGGATAAAGACTTGAGACTTACTTGAGACTTGCAAAACAATGACTTGGTCCCACCTCTGGTGTGAGCTCCCGTGTGTACACCTGTGAGCATGGACGCGCTTGTATTTAAAAGGTTCCTTCCTGTAATGATCTGCTAGAGGGTGTGGGGAGCCACAGCCCCGTCCTCCAGGGCATGAAGCAGGTATGGAGGAGATCAAAACTCCAGACATCCAGAGTGCCAGAGTGACCGGCGGTGGGGGAGATAGGCCTCCATACCTTGGAGGGCCTGAGATGTCCCCAGAGAGGTGGCGTCTGATACCTGACCTGACATATAGACACAGACATACAGGCACACACAGATACAGACATCCATTCCCACCCTCATGCTCTCATATGCACTTTACTCAACACTCACCCAACGTGGAGACAGACATAAAGAGACACTGTATTTTTGAGATTTTTGGTTTTCTACTTTCCTTGCTGGTTATTACAGTTTTTCTCGATTGCTTAAACACTATAACCAGACCTCTAAACTAAAATTTCAAAACCGTAACGCTATTGTTCAAAAGGCTCACCCATTTCCCTGAACTATAAACACTATTCCCTGCTTTGACACATGACTCAAATTTGGTGAACTGTTACTGCAAAACTCTACACACAAATCCCTACATTTTACAGTGCTTACACCATGTAGTCATTTAGAAAGCACTAGCATGCAATAATGTTAACTTAAGTCAGCATAGCTTGAGCTCAATTAGCACACAATTAACCAGGTGGAAACACTAGGAGTCAAAATTTAGCACACACCAATCAGAACCTGCGATGGATAGATAAAAGGGCCAAAGTCAGCTCATTCAGGTTTGAAACAATGGATCCAAAGAGATGCAAAGGAAGAGGACGTGGTGGAGAAAGAGGACGTGGTGAAGGAGGAGGACGTGGTGGAGGAAGAGGACATGGTGAAAGAGGAGGACGTGGTGGAGGAGGAGGACGTGGTGGAGGAAGAGGACATGGTGAAAGAGGAGGACGTGGTGGAGGAGGAGGACGTGGTGGAGGAAGAGGACATGGTGAAGGAGGAGGACGTGGTGGAGGAAGAGGACGTGGTGGAAGAGGAGGAGGAGGTGGTCTAGGACAACAGGAAGGTGGTGGAGGAGGAGGGAGAGGTGGAGGAGGAGGAGGACGTGGTGAAGGAGGTGGAGGTGGAGAACGACGGCGACAAGGAAGGGGAAGAGCAAGGGCAAGAAGACAGTCAGTCTCGGATGAAATTCGAGCCACTTTAGTTGACCATGTCCTTGTCCATGGGATGACTATGAGGGAGGCTGGGCAACGAATACAACCAAATTTGAGTCGCTTCACTGTTGCCTCCATCATCAGAACCTTCAGGGAGGAAAACAGGTAGGTGTACTTGCAGTAAGACTGCTTTGTACAGTAACGTTTACAGTTTTTTTCAGTCGCTAACAAGCGTTTGTCCAAACAGTTGTCACATTTGCAAAACTCTAAACACAATTAGCACAGCATCGGTCTGTTGTGGCCATACCATTCACACATTTCATGTCGTGTTCACCCAATATGCAGTCAGTGAACACATTTCCACAATGCTTACATTTTCTTAACAGACAAGCTATACCTCCCAACAAAATTATGGACTGTTTCTGTAGTATCTACGAATGTTAACAAACAACATCCCACAATAGCAAAAACAATATTCCAAACCTTAGATACAGTATAAAAACCTCTGCTTCTGCAATGATATCAGTACAAAACCAATATCAATATCAAAAATATATCTCAGCTGATAATAAACAAACAATTGAATAATTGACACACAGCTGATTTATGTTGGGTAAATTGGGCCAACCACAGCTTCTTCCATTCTGGCTTAGACTCAGTGGGGTTTATAAGGCAAGACCTTGAGGAGTGATGTTTTTGGAAACAAAAAAAAGACAAACACTGTAATGTCTGGTCGAGGAAGAGTAAGAGCAAGGGGCCCAGGGAGAAGAGAAGGCCCAAGGAGAGGGCAAGGTAGAGGTGTAAGAATGCGTGGTGGTGGCATTCCAAGGGCTGCAAGAACAGTAGTCAGTGATGAAATTCGTGCCACTATCATTGACCATGTAATCAACCATGGTCTTTCACTAAGAGAGGCTGGTGAAAGAGTGCAGCCCAATTTGAGGCGGTCAACAGTTGCCTCCATTATTCGCATCTTTCAACAAACCAACAGGTAAGTATTGCATTTTACATGGATTGTTTCTATTCTCACTTGACATGTCAATATGGTCATACAGTAATGCATATGTTGAATTTTTTGTCTTTCTAAAGAATGCAACGTCTTCCACCCTCTGGGGGAAGAGGAAAGCTCCACAGTAATGATCAGGAGCTTGCCATTGTAGAAATGGTTACTGCAAATAATGCAATAAAACTGCGTGAAATTCAAACTAGAATTGTGGCGGACCATGAGATATTTGACAATATCGATAGAATCAGCCTCACAACCATTACGCGGACATTGTCCAAACACAGAGTGCGGATGAAGCAGCTCTACACTGTTCCCTTTGAGAGGAACAGTGAGAGGGTCAAGGAGCTACGACGACAATATGTCCAGGTATAGTGTATATTCAATCCAATGTCCAGTTCTATAAGCTTTGCACTTTGCAAGTAGGTAACCTACACAATACTAGGTTACAGTACAGTATGGTATACAGTAATAACATGACTTACATAAACTTTGTTTCAGAGAGTTATGGAATTGGAGGCCAACCAGGCCCCTCATGAATTCATATACATCGATGAGGCAGGATTCAATCTGGCCAAAAGGCGTCGACGTGGACGAAATGTAATTGGAAAAAGGGCCACAGTTGATGTGCCAGGACAGAGAGGGGCAAACATTACCATGTGTGCAGCAATTGCAAATGCAGGATTACTCCTTCACAGATGTCAGGTTGGACCCTATAATACAGAGCGCTTGCTTGCCTTTCTCAATGATCTCCACCAGCGCCTGGTTCCAGAGCAGGGTCAGGAGGGTGAAAACATGAGGACCTTTGTAATTACCTGGGACAATGTGGCTTTCCATCACTCGCAAGCAATAACAACATGGTTTGAAGTCCACCCAAGACTGGTAAGTCTCTTCCTTCCACCCTATTCACCTTTCCTCAACTCCATAGAGGAGTTTTTTTCTGCATGGAGGTGGAAGGTTTATGACCATCAGCCACATGACCAGATGTCCCTCCTTGAAGCCATGGATGCTGGCTCCAGGGACATCACAATTGACGATTGCCAAGGGTGGATCCGACATACCAGGCGGTTTTATCCCAGGTGCATCGACTTGGATAACATCAGATGTGATGTTGATGAAAACATGTGGCCTAACCCTGAAGATCGCAGAGATTAGATGCAAATTTTTTGCCTTTTTTTAGCCCCCCTCCCCCCTTTTTATCTTGGCTTTTTGCTGTTGTTTTTTTGTTCAGAATGCTCTTGTGTGTTTCATGGATATTTTGTTCACTGTAAGCAATACTGTAAAACTTTCTCTGTCCTATCATACCGTGTTTCTACTGTACCTCCTGTAGTAAACAGTAGAGAAACAAAAACTTGTTTGCTTTTTACTGGAATGCTTTTGAATGTGAACATTACTGTACATGTGGACATACAGTTACCAACCAAGACATTTCTGGTGTCAAAATGGTGGATTGCATGTTTCGCATGCAAATACCTGTAAAACTGAAACATAAAAGTCTATGCAGTTTTTGTAATGTCAATAATAGCCAGTATTTTGAAACAAGGTGTACTTTGATTGACTGCATGTACCTTGTGAGGTGAAAACAAGTGTTATTCTTTGTCAGACTAATTTCATTTTGAGTCAGATTTATAGTGTTTTTGTACAGTTAGTGTGTGCAGAGAAAGATGTGTTCTATTTTGAAATGAAGAGTTAGTATATATTTAACAAAATGTATTTTTGAGAAGAAAATTATCCATTTGGCCAATTGTGTTTTGTAGGTGTGAGTCTGTGTTAAGAGTTTAGAAAAAGTATCTGAAGTATGGGTAGGCGCTTGTTAGCGATTGAAAAAAACTGTAAGTTACTGAACTTATGTGTCTTGAGTTTCAGTATGTTTCCATTATTTGCCTGTAAAATGAATGTGTGACAGTTACAGTAATGAGTGCTTCTATTTTTGTAGGACACAGAGACGACCACCTGGTGGAGGCAGGTTAAGGCTTTTGTCGGAGGAGCAAGAGAGGGAACTTGTAAACATGGTAATTGCGAATAATGTAATCCGCCTGCAAGAGATTCAAAGGAGAGTGATTGAGGATGATCATCTTTTTCGAGGCATAAATGCCATCAGCCTCTCCACAATTGACCGCATCCTCCGAAAGAATCAATTCCGGATGAAACAGGCATACCGAGTCCCTTTCGAACGAAACTCTGACAGAGTGAAAAACCAACGTGTGGAATATGTTCAGGTATGAGTTTTGATACTGTATAAAGTATTGTGTACCATCACAGCATGGCAGTTTATGCTGCCATTTCAGCACTCTTGAACTGTGGTTCAGGGTACCGATTGACTCTACTGTGTTATGTGTTTTGCAGAGAATCTTTGAGATTGAAGGACGGCCTGTTCCCCATGAAATAATCTTTGTGGATGAGGCAGGTTTTAACCTGACCAAAAGAAGGAAAAGGGGGAGGAACATAATTGGCCATCGGGCTATTGTAAATGTCCCTGGTCAGCGTGGGGGGAATGTCACTATGTGCGCAGCCATCAGCCAACGAGGGGTACTCCACCGTCATGCCGTACTAGGACCCTATAACACTATGCTTCTCCTTGCTTTTCTTGATGGTTTAAGACAACATATGTTCCAGCTGGACTACAGGGAACCAGCACAGCCAGAGCAGCCTCACTACGTTGTTGTGTGGGATAACGTCAGCTTCCATCGCGCTGCTCTGGTTCGTGACTGGTTTACCAATAACCCAAGGTTTTCTAATATCTTTCTGCCTGCATACTCTCCCTTTCTAAACCCGATAGAGGAGTTATTTTCGGCATGGCGGTGGAAAGTGTATGACCGAGAACCTTATGTCCATGTTCACCTCCTTCAGGCCATGGAAGAGGCCTGCCTAGACATATCAGTAGATGCATGCCAGGGGTGGATCAGGCATGCAAGAGGATTTTACCCCCGCTGCCTGGCTGGGGCCAATATAGCCTGTGATGTGGATGAGATTCTCTGGCCTGACCCAGACCAAAGACAAGATGCTGAGGTGGGATAATGTTTCTGGTGTGTGTTGTACTGTATAGTACATGAATGACAATGTGCCACTGTACATACATTGGTTGCGTCTTTTGTGTTTATCATGTGACAAGGGTTTTGAAGGGGAGAACCATAAGCAACCTATTTGTTTTGGAACTATTGTTTTGAATTAATTGTACCAGTGTGCAAAACTCTGTTGTAGTGTGTGTGTTTTTGAGGGCTTGTGTTTGATGTCTGAGGGCAAAGTTTGGTTTTTCAGCAGGAGTGAATAGTTTTGGGTGTAGAGCTTCATTTTGACCTGGAAATAGGATGTTTGGGAAATTGAGTGAGATGTTATGGATTTGTGTTTACTGTTGTGAGGATATGAGGCGTAGTTTCAAGAAATGTGTTTTAGCAATCGAGAAAAACTGTAAGCTAAGGCTGATGATGTTTAGTGTACAACAAAAGGTAAAAGACTAAGATCAGAAAAACATGTTCATCACTGCTGTTTACATTTCTTCTTTTGTAGTTGATTGCTAGTCTTTATTCCTCATTTTTATCTCTGGTCTTTCTTGTTGAGCTGCAGTAACTGATGTTATGGTTGTTAGCACCCCCTCTGCTAGGGGACAGGAGGGGAGTAACATACACGAACCCTCACACGAAAACTGAGTAAAATAAAAGGTTTTATTGCAAACTTCAAACAAATGACAGACAGAGCTGTTCAAAAGACCACTGGGCGACCAATTAACACGTAAAGCATTAACACAGGAAAAAAAAGTAAAAGTTAAGGGTTAACTAAGGCAAGCTAGCATCACAAAACTCACATCAAACTAAGTTCAACCATATACAGGGTTTAACAAACAAAGTTCAAAAAGAGAGGCGGGTGAGGAGGACACGGCACAGCAGCAGCCCTGTAGCGTGAAGGCTCTTCAGCCTTTTATAACTGCAGATGGACACAATCAGCCACTTATTGGCTCTTGGAGTATCATGGCATCCCCAGGTAGCCAATCACCTGCATGGACTGTCACACTTCAGTCTGCATAGAAGAGGGCCGGCACAGGTCTCCAAGTAACCAATCATCCACGAGTCCTAGCATGTTTGGATTTGCTTGAATAAAAAAAGGCAGTCTCGCTCCCTTCGAGGCTCAGGGCCATAACATGGCCTATATTATAACTTTAATGTTATCTGTAACTATTTTTCTTTGATTTGGGGGTATGAAAATAAATCAAAAAAGTCAAAAGTATTTGAGATTTTATTGTATCTTTTGCGGCGCTTTCTCTCTTTGGCATCTCACACACATCTGATCCATGAACCTCAGACCACAGTACAAAAAACTATTATTGTCTCCAGTCTGACTTCCTGTTCATCTTCAGTATTAAATCTTTACCCTGCTAGTTTAAACAGCTCTGTTTGAACTGAACTCTAAACAGTCTTTTCTAAATAACATATAAATATATCTCCTGTGATATGTTTATATATAATTGCAAATTATACCCATATTGCATTAAAAAATTGGATTAAAGGATGAGCGATGTGGGGAAAAAGTGTGAAACTTAAAGACAGTTCAGTCACACACTTGTAGATGTGTCAGAAGTTCATCCGGTCATCATGAAACTTTTCGAGCACTGTTGCTGTTGAACCCACATTCTCACTAAAACACTTCCTCTTAACTACTGAGAAAAATTAGAAATAACAGGTATCTGACCACTAACACCTCTCATCTGTGTCCTTGTGACTGGTGCAGTCACCACTGTTAGAGCTGCTAATAGTGGTGACTGCACCAGTATCAGAACCTTCACATGATTCATGTATGCAGACAGACATCACCATGGAAACTGTTTTCTAATAATAAACCAAATGTACAGAAGAGCTGCATTAATGTCAACACTTACCTCATCTAACGGTCTTCACACCTTAAGTTCCTCTATCCTGTTATTGATTATTTTCTACTGATGTAGAGTCCTTGGTGATACGAGAGTCTGCAAATTACATTGAATATAAAAGTTAAAATAAAGTTCTTCACTTATTTAATATTTACATTTGGAGAGAGGGGGTAGGTAAGGAAACACCAAAGTTAAAAACTGGAATAATTCAGACACAGAGGAAAAGAAAAGGAGTGATGCCACTGTGAGGAAGTGAGCAGGAAGTTGATGCTGTATTCGTCTCTGAAACTGTCTCATTTGTGAAGGTGAGAGCAAGAACAGAGACTGAGAGAGACAGAGAAGCACGATGGCTGCATTCACATGGATTCAAATGTCTTCATTACTGATGCTGATGCTTCAGTTTAAAGGTAAGTGTACATAGAAACACATTCAATTAATAAACTGCATTATTATCACAGGTGTTGCTTCTTTTTCTTCCTTTAACTGAAACAGTCATGATTAACTTTTTGACTTTAGCTGACTCTTTAAAACAAAAGTTAAATCTTAAACTTGTGTTGTATTTAAAATAAACTTCACATTATAAACATAACACTCATATTCATAACATATGTGATGTTTCACATTTCTCTCTCTCTCTTTTTCTCAACAGGAACAACTGAGCAACATCAAACTGTTCAAACTGTCACAGCTGGACGTGGACATGATGTTACTGTGCCTTGTAACACCTCGTTACAAGGTCAGCATAACTGTAGCAGTACTACCTGGATCTTCAGTGATTCAAGCACCACAGTATCACTCTTTGAGTTTGGGCAGATTAAAGAAGCCAAACCTGAATCAGACAGACTGAGTCTTTCTGCAAACTGTTCTCTGGTTATAAAGAAGGTCACAGATCAGGATGTTGGTCATTACACCTGCAGACAGTTCAAAACAGCAACAGGATCACAAGAAGGTCCAGACTTTATGATTGATCTGTCTGTTATTAACAGTGAGTATTTACATCTTAATGTTTTCAGCTCAAACTGTCCTGTTAGAACAACAAACTGAAACACCACAATAATTATGATCACAGTGATGAAGTTCATTTTTCTATTGTTGCTTTTCTCTTACAATATCTCCATCTTCACCAGTGTGTGTACATGAGAACAATGATAAAGCATCTTGAACAGCTCTGTGTTGACATATGAACACTGTAGACTCACAGTTGAGTGTCTGTATGAAGATAAAGAGAACATATCCTCAGACATGAGACATCATCATGAGACTTGTTAGACTGTTAAACATCTCACCACTGTTTCCTCTCTGTTGGTGTTCACTTACTTTCAAGTCTTTTCTTACTGTTAGAGTCTTTAATGTTGTTATTGTTTTTCTTTAGATGAAGAGTCAGCAACAACAAAATCAACAACATCACTGACAACAGCATCAAATAATCAATCAGCAGGTCGAGACTGAATCTCTTTTTTTTATTAAAGTCTAATATTTATATATTTATAATTATTTATGTATTATATTTCAGACTGGCTCTTAACTGTGTGTGGAGAGATTCCGTGTTTTGTTTTACATGTTTTAAATATTTCCAGTTCAGTTGTGGTTTACTGACATCTAAAGTCAAATCATTAACCGTACGCTCTGTGTTTCTTTTAGATTCAGGTAAAGACTTGGAAATAGCAACATCAACAACAGTGATGTTCACCACAAGAAAATCAACAACAGAACCAACAAACATATGGACAACAAAAGAAGAAGTAAAGACATCAGAGGGGACACTGACACCAAATAATCAACCACATGGTAGAGACTTAATCTGTCTTCTTTGGAAATTTTAATGTCAGACTGAGTCTTGTCTGTGTGTGGACAGACCGTTCTCACTCCCGAGGCATAATATACTTACGATTTGTCATGTCTCAACCCTAACCATAACCTTATCCCTAACCTTAACCAGCACTTTAATGATGTTAGATAGTGTTTTCCAAAGTGATTTAAGTAAAATGAACGTACATGTGTAGATTCATTTCAAACGGTTCTCAAGTTTCCTCATTTTTCCGATCTCGTAATATAGGGACATGTTGGGTGCCCGGAAGTGTGATATACTGACGATTTGTCACCTAGCGTAAAATGTTAGGCTTTGGGAGTGAGAACATGTTGGTGTGCAAGAAATTCATTGTTTAACACATTTTAATAATCTCTCCAGTTCAGTCAAGGTTTATCGTCATTCCTGTGGGTTTAGCAGCACTCTTAATAATTGTTGTTGTGATCATCAGATGGAAGAAAACTAAAGGTGAAAACACTGACAGATGAACATTTAACATCATAAGCAGAATGAAGGAAATAAAATGTTGAATTCTTTGATTTCTAATGTGGAAGTTCAACTATTTTTTTTCTCTTGTCAGTAAACAAAGCACAACAGAGCGACAACATGGTGAGTTTAAATCTCCAGATAACAAGTTCTCTTTCACCAATGTTCTTTTCATCATCATCTTTAGACTCTATAGTTCCACACCAGACAGAGACTCTAAATAACTTAAAGTCAGCTGGAAAATACTTTGAATCAGTTCCTCCTTGAAACAGTTTTGTTAATTCAGTATTATTTTGGTCACAAACTGTATTTTTGCAGCGACTGAGCTTAAACCCTGCAGACACTGAGTCTGGTCCAGGAACCAATCAGGAGACCAGTGAGATCTCTCAGTACTCCCAGTACAAAGTTACACTCAGTGTTATGTTTAGTTCAACAGAGAAGCTGAAAATGAATTTACTTCAATAGATGTGAAACAGTCCCATCATGAATTCACATACTGAACAGTCTTTATATTGTGTTCACTGTGCAGGCTGATGCTGATGATGGTGTTTCCTATGCTTCCATCAGCTTCACCAAGAAGACCAAGAATAAAGCCCAGGTAAGATTTTGGTATTTACATTGATGATGTTAGCAGTAAGTTTGTGATTTTTAAAGCTCCTGTCAGTTTATTTATTAAATAACATCTTATAATATTTTTTCATATAGGCTTGTGGGGATGATGATGACACTGTGACTTACAGCACTATGAAAGCTCCCTCCTCACCTGCTGGACTTTCCACTGATCCCAGCGATCTCTATTCCACCATCAACAAACCAAAGAAATAGGGTGTTACTCATGAAATGTTTCTAGTTGTTTTTTCTGGATGCTGCATGAATGCTTGGATCATAGAGTAACTTCCTGTTTGTTCTTTTTATAGTAACATATATGGTATAATACTGGGTGTATTTGTGCTGGGGTAACAATGGTTATGCTACAGAATTGCTCATTTTAAGATCTCCATTGTTAATGTAGTCTAGTGATAGTTACCTTTATATCAAATTAGATATCCACACAGAATATTGTTATTAAACTTTTATTCATTTGCTGTGTGCCATTTTTAACAATACAAAAAGGGCCATAAAACTAGGCTTGAGAGGTGTATCTCACTGTATCCATGACGATATTAAACTTCCTGTTTGTGACATCTTAAAAACATGACAGCAAAAACACTTAATAGTCAACTTAATTTCACTTTTCAGACCCTTTCAAAACAAAAGAAAAAAGAATAGTGTTGATAACATGTCTGATTGTGCACACCTAGTTTTAAAGATTAGTGTGAACCAAAATCCTAAAGTCGTGCATACTGCTTGTCGGCTTTGATGCCAACAGGCTAACTTTCTTACTGCGCTGTGCAGACTTGCTTTCCAGTTTCTTGGTAAGTAGAGTTTGAACTTTTCTAATTTGTGCTAAACTTTCTGTTATGAATATAATTCCATGTCCATTGCAAATATGATCTGTGTTGTTGGATGATATAGGTTAAAGTAGCTTAAAATCCATCTTTTAAGCTGCTTTCAGTGATTATTCTAAAAATAAATAATGAGTATTTTGGAGTCATTGTTATAATTTAGTCTTAGTTTTAGAGTTTCATTTGCTCCATCAGTGTTTCCTGTATTTTCCTCTTGTATCAGCTCCCCATGTTAAGTTCATTCATGTGTTTACATTTCCCCATTTAGTTTTGATTGTCTCCTGTTTTTTTTTTTTTTAGATATATATTTTCTTGTCTGGTTATCCAGCTGTATCAATGTCCAATAATTACCCTCATCTACATTTAGCATTGTCTTTCCTTCAGACTTTGTCTTAGTGCTCGTTATTCTCCCTGTCAGTTCCCAGTTGATTTTAGACTCCTTTTTTATTCTCTCATGGGACTTTTCATCAGTTGAAGTAAAGGATTGCTTTTCATTAAATCAACCTTTGTTTGTTTTCCTTAGAAGTATGCAGAAAGATGAAGCAGTGCATTATATGTGTGTGGTCAACATTAGAGGGTTAAACCTCAAGAGCTGCTGTATTTTTACCGAAACACTTCCTCTTAACTTCTCAGAAAGAATGACTTCAGAGGTGGAATTGGAAACCAAAAGGTCTCAGACCACTAACACATTTCATCTGTGTTCTCACCTCACAGCTAACAGTGGTCACTGCTGCAGTGTCATCATGTTTCATTGCAAACTTCAAGACTAAAATTCCGACGTGTAATAAGTTTAAATCTTGACCTCTTTTCATGTGTGCAGACAAACATCACCATGAACATTGTTAATCCAAACACTTAACTCATCTAACAGTCTTCACACACTTAACTTTCTCTAATCTGTTGGTAGTCAAGACAACATCAAGACAATCATGTCAATAGATGACAAAGGGAGCCTGCAAAATGCATTGGATATAAAAGTTAAAATATTAGAAGTTTTTCACTCAGCTAACATCTACAATAGACAAAAGAAGGCTCAGATGCTTAAAAGCCATGACATATAAGCTTTGGATATAAGATCAGAAGTAAAGACATCAGAAATGACACTGACAACAGCAACAAACAATCTACCAGGAGGCAGCGACGCTCACTCTTCTTTTGACGACAAAAAGGTGACTATCACACTGACACTTGATCGTGTTTGTGTGGAGAAATTCAGTATGTTTAAAAAATTCCACTTCAGCTGTGGTTTACTGGAGTCTGAGTCAGAAGAAGGTCAGAAGAGCTCTTAGATTCACATCTAGACACTCACTACAATAAGAACTCCTCTCCTCTTTTTTCAGTATTATTACCTCCTTTTAAATCCCATTTATCAGTGTTTAATTAGAAAGGTCACTCTGGGGCAAACACGACGTCCAGCTGCTCTGCACTGAGTAAAGAAGGTACACTTCTTTGTTTCATGCAGATTATTGCAATGATGTTATGATATATTGAGCAGGCAGCTGCCCAAGTTAACTGTGACTATCACCAGTTAATGTGGGCGTGGTTCCTAAATCAGCGGCAGGGGTTAGTGAACAGGATGTGAATAGGATGTATGCAGGCAAACTCAAGAATCCAGCGAGCTGAATGGTAGTTTGTGAGAAACACAGAGTTACGAACTGAAGTGGAAGACAATTTATTTTTTATATTACAATTATTTTATTGTAGTAAAAAAACGTAGTAATTAATTTTAGTTGACACATATCGATTTGTTTCTCCTAAATTGTTAAGTGTTGATATTGTTACAATATGTTAAATTATATTGTGTACAAAACCATTTTGATACAGTAGTTAAAACACACAGACTGCCTGCAGCCGTTATGGGCTATAGAGGGATAAATGCATTTCTTTACCCAGTGTGATTCCAAATTATAATAGGACAGCAAGTACCTGCTATGTGGTAACTAATGGTGGGAAACCTAAAGACAGTTCAGTCACACACTCAAGGATGTGGTAACCATTTATTTATCAGTGGCTCATCTGGTCATCATGAAACCTCCAGCGCTCTGTAGCTCTTGTACCCACATCACCAAAGCATTTCCCTTTCACTTCTGAGAGAAAAAATGACTTCATAGGTGCAATAAGACACCAACAGGTCTCAGATCATTAACACATTTCATCTGTGCTTTATTAAGCTGCTAACAGTGGTCACTATGAGGAAGTGAGCAGGAAGTTGATGCTGTGTTCATCTCTGAGAGCAAGAACAGAGACTGAGAGAGACAGAGAAGCACGATGGCTGCATTCACGTGGATTCAAATGTCTTCATTACTGATGCTGATGCTTCAGTTTAAAGGTAAGTGTGCATAGAAACACATTCAGTTAATAAACTGCATTATTATCACAAGTGTTACTTCTTTATTCTTCCTTTAACTGAGACAGTCATGATAAACCTTTTGACTTTAGCTGACTATTAGAAACTAAAGTTGAATCTTAAACTTGTGTTATATTTAAAATAAACTTCACACTATAAACATCACACTCATATTCATAACATATTTGATGTTTCACATTTCTCTCTCTCTCTTTTTCTCAACAGGAACAACTGAGCAACATCAAACTGTCACAGCTGGACGTGGACATGATGTTACTCTGCCTTGTAATAATGTGATACAAGGTCAGCATAACTGTATCAGTACTACCTGGATCTTCAGTGATTCAAGCACCACAGTATCACTCTTTGAGTTTGGGCATATTAAAGAAACCAAACCTGAATCAGACAGACTGAGTCTTTCTGCAAACTGTTCTCTGGTTATAAAGAAGGTCACAGATCAGGATGTTGGTCGTTACACCTGCAGACAGTACAAAACAAAAGGAGGATTACAAGAAGGTCCAGACTTTGTGATTGATCTGTCTGTTATTAACAGTGAGTATTTACATCTTAATGTTTTCAGCTCAAACTGTCCTGTTAGAACAACAAACTGAAACACCACAATAATTATGATCACAGTGATGAAGTTCATTTTTCTATTGTTGCTTTTCTCTTACAATATCTCCATCTTCACCAGTGTGTGTACATGAGAACAATGATAAAGCATCTTGAACAGCTCTGTGTTGACATATGAACACTGTAGACTCACAGTTGAGTGTCTGTATGAAGATAAAGAGAACATATCCTCAGACATGAGACATCATCAAAAATGAGACTTGTTAGACTGTTAAACATCTCACCACTGTTTCCTCTCTGTTGGTGTTCACTTACTTTCAAGTCTTTTCTTACTGTCAGTGTCTTTAATGATGTTGTTGTATTTCTTTAGGTGAAGAGTCGGCAACAACAAAATCAACAACATCACTGACAACAGCATCAAATAATCAATCAGCAGGTCGAGACTGAATCTCTTTTTTATTAAAGTCAAATATTTATATATTTATAATTATTTATGTATTATATTTCAGACTGACTCTTAACTGTGTGTGGAGAGATTCCGTGTTTTGTGTTACATGTTTTAAATCTTTCCAGTTCAGTTGTGGTTTACTGACATCTAAAGTCAAATCATTAACCGTACGCTCTGTGTTTCTTTTAGATTCAGGTAAAGACTTGGAAATAGCAACATCAACAACAGTGATGTTCACCACAAGAAAATCAACAACAGAACCAACAAACATATGGACAACAAAAGAAGAAGTAAAGACATCAGAGGGGACACTGACAACAGCATCAAATAATCATGAACATGACGGTAGTAGCTGAATCTCTCTCTTTGTGTGCAATCTTGACAGACATCTGTTTTGTTTCCATGACAGACAAAAAATAAATAATATTAATAATATATTTTTAAACACATTTACTTGACTTTTATCCTTTCCATTGTTGGTGTTTATTTATAATTTAGAATAAATACTGTAGCTAAAAACTCCACAGTGCAAAAGAACACTCAAACCTCATCACTACATGTTAGAAAATTGATTGTTTTTAAAACATTTGAAATATTTTGAGTTTTGCACTGAACAAAAAGTTGAAGCCAAAATATTTTTGCTCATTTTCAGATTGTCTGTATTTGCTGAGATGCATCTTTGTGTCTGTGGGTTTAGCAGCACTCTTAATATCTGTTGTTACAGTCAACACGTGGACAAAATCTAAAAGTGAGAAAGTTCACAGATGAAACTTTATACATAAAAAGCTTTGAGTTTTACTGTTTGCTCTATAATTTTTTGTTTTGTCTTTTCAGGACACAAAACACAGATTGAAGAAAACACTGTGAGTCTGAACACTCAATAGTATGAGGTGCCGTAAGGGACATTATTACTGAAACGCACGCACACACTCCACTGAAAACCAAGGCATTTCAGTTGAACAGGAAGTTGTTTCCTGACAAGGAAACTGAAGGGAAAAGTGGTAGATTTCAAACAAACCACTACACAGATGTCTACTCAGCAACCTGCTAGTAGCTTAAGTGAAGCAGCTGCATTACTTAACAATATATTAGCTTTAGCATAAGTCAAAATTTAGAATAGCAGGAGATGGGCAATATCCTGGTTAATTATTTGCTGTTTGTCTTTTTTGGCAAAGAAAAAAATATCTTAAAATCATTAATAAAACCACGGAGAGAAGGCTCAGCGTTCCTCCATTTAGCACAATGGATATAATATGTACTCAAAAGTATGATGATGTTAATAATGTCTGAGACACCCAACGCTAGATGATCTATATAAAAAAAAAGTACATGATGTAATTCAAATGGTTGCACATCATTAATTTTGAGGGAAAACCTATTTTTAAAGTCGCACCAAAAGCACTGTGTGATAGGACATAGAAAAAAAAGATGATCTATGGTTTCATTTTCATCAGTACAAAAAGAACACTGACCCACCTCAAAGCCAAATCTCTTTTTTTTAGAAATTCTGCCACTGGATTAATTTTGTTTATGACTTTAAAGTGTGTTTCTTTAACTTTAGGTAGAATAGGCTATTTCATAAATTTCAAGAATGCTTAATCCAGTGTATCTGAAATAACTAAATTAGATCCATGCCATGTAACCGTTCTGTCATAACTATGAAATATTTTGTCTTTGAAGAAACAACTAATACATTTATTATTGCATTTTTATCAAACAACTGACATTGTCCTAGCAATAAATTAGAAAGCACTGATGAAAAATTATTGTACATCATAAAGTTTTTGATCAAATGAAGCAGAGGCAGTGGGATCAGTTTACAAATTAGATACAACTAATTTTATCTTTCAAAAAAAAATAGATGTATCATCTGCAAATTGACTTATTTTGAAGTCTTTATTAAAAATTGATATTCCTTGTATGTCGTTAGAATTCTTGATTAATAGTTTTAACAGTTGAGTTGCCAATATAAAAAGCTTAGGGGAAATAGGACATCCTTGCCGAATTCCGCGTTGCACCTTGAATTCATTCCTGGATTCAAGGAAGCTAATATATTGTTAAGTAATGCAGCTTCTTCACTTAGGCTACTAGCACAGCGGTCCCCAACCCCGGTCCCTGAACCGGTACCGGTCTGTGAGTCGCCACCGGGCCACAAGAGTTGAGGCTTGAGTTTGACATTCGTGGTTTTCAAGGTTTTTATCATTTTTTAATCGTTATTTTTATATCGCTTATATTGTTAACTGTTTCCCTGGGTCTTTTCCCATGTGTAATGAATAAACCTTCTTTCTTTTTTTTGGTACTGGTTTTATTTTATTGTATTCATCCACGGCACCTTAACGGCCGGTCCGTGAAAATATTGTCGGCCATAAATGAATGGTCCGTGGTGCAAAAAAAGGTTGGTGTATTTAATTAATTCATTATGGCAGTCCTGGCGTTCCATATACTAGCAGGTTGCTGAGTAGACATCCTTGTAGTGGTTTGAAATGTACCACTTTTCTATCAGTTTCCTTGTCAGGAAACAACTTCCTGTTCAGCTGAAATGCCTCGGGTTTCAGTGGAGTGCGTGAGAGCGTTTCAGTAATAATGTCCCTTACGGCACCTCATATTGCTGAACCTGTATTCACATGTATGTCTGAGCTGTGTATGGGCTTGAACAGCTCCATCTACTGACATAATGAGGTATAACCTCAGTACGCAACATATAATAATGTATACTTTATTGATCCCTGTGGGGAAATTTGTCTCTCTGCATTTAACCCATTCACCCAGTGAAGCAGTGGGCAGCCACCAATCAGGCGCCCGGGGAGCAGTGTGTAGGGTCAGACTCTACAGATCAACACCTTCAACATCGACCCAGCACAGAAATGACTCCACTGATGTTTAAAACATTTAACTTTTGATTTTTCTCATATTTACAAACCAAAACCTTATTTTCTGTGCGGTTATCTTTATCTAACAAGACAATTCACTTCAAATATTTTATATGGTATACACCTTTGTTTTTCCTCATTCAGCTCTGAGAGTAAAATTCACAAGTTGTTTTTATTTTATTATATTCTGTGCACAGTTAGAGGTAACACACTGAGATACTGTCATGGCCTCTGCCAAGCAATAAATTAACCGAATTTCCGTTCAATACTGCCATGTACTGGTGAAGGGTCAAAATCAGAATGGGCAGATGAGAGGGAGAGAGCACAGCAGGCTGTCCATGATGGATATTTGTTTTTCCTGTATGCGTTATGGTCGCTGACCTCTAGGGGCTCTCCCTGTGTGAGAGAGCTCTTTCTCCTCCTCCTGTGTTCCAGGTCTGCCTCATAAGCACAACTGAGATGTGTTGCAGCTCGTCAGCCACTGCATAAAGACTGCCATCTCAAAATGCCATGCCCTTTTTTCTTTTTTTTCTTTCAAGATTCTCTGGGCTTTGAGATGCAGTGATTTGGGCAGGGGACAGTCGCTATGCACTTGTGAGTAAAGGTGTGCCTTTACAATGATGACTGTAGTGATCCACAGTGGAAGCAGATAGGGGCTCTCTGCCATTTTTGTTTCAGCGGTTTTTCCCGTTTTGTGGTCAGACGGGGAGCTCAGCCATTGTAGTTGTAGTCTTTGTTTTTGTACAGACAGTGTGGCCTCAGTTGTTTTTTTTTGTTTTTGTTGTTTTGGCCTTGGAGACAATGACGTCTAGAGGTCCACTGTGTTTTATTCTGGTCCTAATTGGTTAATGACATTAACTTTGTTGTTTGTTAATTTATTTCAAACATGTAAACAACAGGTACATTTAGTAAAGAAAATGGACCTGTATATCTGTTGATGCTGGACACTGGTGCCGGTGGCGCCAGTGTCCAGCAGCCTGGGACTGGGACTCCTCAAACCTGCCTGATGCACAGCCACAGTTCAAATAAGATGTCAAGGAAGAGCAAACCCCAAATTTGTCGGGTTAAAGTTTCAACGATGGAGCAATAATCTGAGATGATTTGAGATGTGAATACCACTGCTGCAGTCAAGAAAGAAGAGCCATGATTTAAAAGATATGAATTAAGACAGGCATTTCTACTGGGGAATGCAGTGGGGTTAATCCTTCACCTATCACTCTTTATGCCAGCCTCCACTCAGTATTATTAAGACACAGAATGAGCATGAATACATCTTTATTATGTTGTTATAACACTGCCAGTACTATGCAACAGCAGCACATAACTTCTAATAAAAAAACAATGTGGTGTTAATGGTTGAATAAATGTTGTCACTTGAATAAAAATCATGTCTCATAAAATTAAAAAAAATCAGTCACTTGGTCTGTTTACAGATGTTACATGGCTACTAACGGACTGAACCTTTATTTAAATCTGGCCTGGACAATACAGGATATCGAACTGTTGTTTTTTTTGAAGAGGGTTAAAAGTCACAAGATATCAGTTTTCATCATTATCATTTGTCAGTTCATTAAAAACACTTCAACAACAATAAACTACTTCTGCTCCCAGCATTACTTCTAGTATGACCATTGAACTGAAGCCTCTTAGAAATCAATCACCTAACAGGAGGTTGAGATCAAATCATGTTTACATTACTAATATCAAATTGAAATCTTGAGCGCCTCTCACTACTTCTTTCCAGTTGAATGGAACAGAAAAAATTAGAATAAAAACTCACACTAGATGTCAGAGTTGTGCTCCAGCATTAACAGATGCTGGTCTACAATATAAGGACAGGAAGACAGCAGGAAAAAGCAAAGTTTGAACCACACTGACCTTAATAGTTTTGTTATGGTGAAAACATATTTCGGTGTTATCCCATAAAATGCAGAGCTTCAGTTATTAAATAGGTCAAATGTTTAGTCAAATAGAAAAGGCTGATGCAAGTCTGCTTTCATTTGTGCTGTGACACATGCCAAAGTGCATGCAGGGTGAGAACAAAGTTTATTATAAATATGACTGCCATAAAAAAGGGGGGAGAAATAATAAAACATAAATTGTCTAATTTTTTACACAGTCCTTCTAATCTTTGCTTAATATTTTATAAGCCACACTTTTAGGTCTCTGAAGAAACCACAGCATCAACACCTCACCTTAACTGATAAGGTAACTTTGTGCAATCTTTAGCAAGTCAAAACAACAGCTCTGTAAACCCTGATGAATGTACCAGTTCAATGACGTTACTGCCCTGTATTAACCTGTAACACATACATTGACGTATACAGTTTGCTGTTTGATATGATTTTATATCAGAACTTTATTTTTATTGAACATAAAGCAGATAAAGGTGTTCAGAGTCATTTAGAGTTTAGTAAGTTTAGGAGTTGTTTCCTCTCCACTATCAGCACTGTTTGCAGCACCTGTAGCAGAGTAGCATTACAGTACAGTAGGTCATGGTGACTCAGAAGTGTCTTAGGGGTAATAAGGTTTTGTAAGGCGTTACTGGAAAGTTTTGAATGGAATCCCCCCAAATGACCCTTTTCAGCATCATAAACGAGCTGTACGTATACACTTTTTGCTACATTTAGGAAGTCACTTTTATTTTATTTTGAGTTACTGAATGTGATCTATTTAACTGAATTCTTCTCAGCTTTCTACTGTATTGTTGTTCTTTTATTGTATTTAGGGGATTGACAGAACTAGAAATGAGTACATCAAAGGTTAAGAGGTTTGGAGACAAAGTTAGAAAGGTAATGCTGAGAGGGTTTGGACGTGTAGAGCAGGGACCGTGGAGAAAGGATGATGATGATGGAGCTGAAAGGTAAGTGGAAAAAGAAAAACCCAGAGAAGTTTTATGGATGGACAGGGAGATTGTTGGTGTGACCCTAAAGCAGGGGTAGGGAACTCCAGGCCTCAAGAGCTGGTGTCCTGCAGGTTTTAAATGTGTCCTTGATCCAACACTGCTGATTAAATGGCTAAATGAGCTCCTCAACATGTCTTGAAGTTCTCCAGAGGCCTGGTAATGAACTAATCATTTTCAGATTCAGGTGTGGTGACCCAGGGTGAGATCTAAAACCTGCAGGACACCGGCTCTCTCCCTACCCCTGACCTAGAGGCTAAGAATGTGGAGGATGATGTGCTGTGGTAACCCCCGAAAGTGAACACCCAAAAGAAGGAGAAATATTAATAATTTTACCCGTTGAGCTTAATTGAGCTCATTTGTTTTCTCTTTAATTGGGCTATTTTGTTGAGCTATTTTAATTCATTCAAGCTATTTTGTCACAGGAGTTTTACTGTTTTGGCTCCAGCAGCTATCGGTATCAGTTATCTTGTAAATTATTTCGGCTCTAAAAAATCTACTTTTATGTGTAGATTATGTTGAAGAATATCAGAAATGTGCTATTGTGTTTATTATAGAGCTCATCATGATAAAAATGTTCTCGTCCATCATATTACAATACAAAATAATTCATATATTAAGCAAACCCTCAATATTTTAGACAGAAAGTAGGCTTTACATTCGGAGAGTTGAACTGAATCGAATTAAGATTGGACAGGTGTACCTAATAAAGTGACCACAAAGAAAACGCAATCTCTCATGAAGGTAGATGCTGGCTTCACTTCATGAGATCACAACCCACAAAGATTAGAAACTAAGTTTTATAATTATTTCCCTCATACGTACAAACACCATCAAAAGAAATCTGCAGTGGTTAGTGACAAAGACAGATATAAAACTATATAAAACTAAAGTAAAATTAATGTTTTAAAGACTTTTCAGTCTTAACAGTCTAAAAATGAAAAAAAAAAAGAGACTTGCAAGTAAGTATGCAGAGGTCCTGACACAACTCAGAACCAAATGTTCACCAACACTTAAAATTAACAGAGAATAACAATAATAAAAATAAAAAATTATGCGTTTTCTAATTTGAGACTAAAACAACACCAACTATTCATCCTAAAGGCATCTGATGGAGGGTAAAGAGAGTTAAAGCACTTTAAAGAAAATCAAACACAGTAAATACAGTCATGGGTGTTTTTCATTTTACATAATTTCACTGATTAAGAGACAATTTGTGTTAAATGGTTCATTTATCCAGCTCTATGGGAGTGCAGAAGAAATGAGAGAAACAAGAACTAAACACATTTATACATTCAAAATAAATTTGTAAAGAAATATGCACATTTATAGGAAAACATCACAGAACTGATTGACATGACAATTTCCCACTGTAGGAGATACAAAACACAGAGTACATAAACATTAGGCTACATGCTGTCGGTTAAATAAGAGTGAATATCCTTCATGTTACATGACAGTTAGCTTCCATTCATCACACCCCAGTCAGCTGCATTTATGTCAGTGGAGGAGAGCTGGGAGGATGCATGCACTCTGACTGAAGGTCTGCACAACATAATCAAATGTGACATAAAAATGTGAAATAAAGAAGAGACAAAATTGTTGTTTTTAACATTTACTGATGTTTTTCTTTTTTTTTGGTATAGGTCACCATACACTGTGTTGCTGGGAGCGGCCAGCCCAGGTTTGAATCTGACCTCTTTCTCTCCCTCCACTTTCCTGTCACTCTTCACTGCACTTATCTAATAAAGCCAATAAAGCAACACACGCATAACTTGAGTTAAGATTATTTTTAACTGCTGACGTTGAACCAGGTTTTGGCAAATAAAGGATTCTTACATTTCAACAAAAATAAAAGAACAAAAAATCACACCATGTCACTCACGGGTTAATTTCTACGCAAACAAATTAAACTATGTTTGTTTCTGTTTCTTGGTACATAACAAATTTTCTAAGGTTTCCGACTTCACAGGTTACATCAAATAATCCTACACGAACAGAGCTTTAATTAACCGGGGGTACATCCTGTAGCTACCTCCACTAAGGAGGCTGTGTGCTTGGTTAATTTGTCAGTTTGTTCACAGGATTAAGGAAAATGTTACTGATTTTATGCGCATGAAATCTTTACCAGAGGTTTAGAAGTGATTATAGCGAAAAACTGGACATTTTGTGCCATATATTCACTAATATCAAAAGCAAAATAAGAAAATAAATGTGTAATATGGCCTTCAAGTTCTCAAGAAATTATCAGAACATTATCAGGAACAAGAGATTCAGTTTAGGAGGGAATTTCCAGATGTGTTGGTGATACGTGGTTTCAGACTGCTCATTATATTCTGTAACTGATGGATATGAGTTGCAGTCATACAATGGACACGATTACTTGCTTAAGCTGTTTTGCACTTAATAAGAACAGTACTGATGTTTCCAGTACACTTTAGGAAATAAAGTGTTGGTTGATACAATGTTATTTTCATTTCTTTCCTTTTACATTAGATTTGCTTCAATGCTACTTATATGTCACATGTACATGCCAAAAAGTCTGTAAACTGGCAGCAGGTTTCACTTAAGAATGGCAACTAAATACAAAATTATATTAAAAAAATCTGAAATGAAAACAACATCAGACAGACAGAAGAATCCAAGCCAGTGAACAGTGATCCTGTCATTTCCAACATTACTTCACCAAGGATGGTGATCAGTCATAATTAAAAGTGATGAGTAGTATGAAGTTATACTAATCATACTCGAGAGGCACAGAATGTCTTCAGAGAGCGTGACTAGACAATTACAAGTAAACACTCCACCTGGCAGTCTCTGTTCAGGTTAACCTCTGTCAGTGCGCCCCAGGGCAGCTGTGGCTACAATGTAGCCATCACCAGTGTGTGAATGTGTGTGTGAATGGGTGGATGACTGAATGTAGTGTAAAGCGCTTTGGGGTCCACAGGGACTGAGTAAAGCGCTATACAAATACAGGCCATTTACCATTTAAATCAAAACATGAAAGACAAGAAGAGTTTTATGAAACCTTTTAAAACAATAAGACAATTAAAGTTGGTGAAAACAATCTGTTACAGATAAACACGATAAACTACATTTCTCAAGGTTATACAACGACAACCATTTCAAGACAGAAACAGCCTCTGGAAACGAGCAGTCTGAGCTTTCCACGCTCACAGCTTGAGAACATGTCTTCAAGGCATCCACCGTCACTTCCGAAAGGTGGATGCAACACATCTCCATCAGTTACAGAATTGTCTCAGCTGCCGTCTCACAGGTTTGTCTTGTGGAAAACTTATGCAGACGTTTTTCTCGCTTCACCGTTTTTCTACTTCCATTCAAATCAGCTGCAGACATTTGAAATGTGAAGGAAAGTGTGTTTTTTTAGGTCTTTTTAAATGTTTCTCTGTCGCTTTCCAGCCTCAGCGAGAGGCCCATGATGCCCGGTCGTTTCAGGCTCCACTGGTCAATCTGTCTCTGCCGCTCCTGCTGCTCGACCTCCGATTCGCTCGATGAGCTGCCGGTATTGCTGCTGCTACTGCTACTGCTGCGCCCACAACCTCCGCCTCTGCTGCTACCGCCGAAAGTGAAGCAATCCTTCTGCTTCCTATCAGCCTTCCCCCTCTCCCCTACATCTACTCCTTTTTCCTCCTTCCCTCTCCTTGTATCCTTCACCATCCCACCACTGTCCTCCTCAGGTTTGTCAGCCATTTCCATTTCGATCGGGGCCTGCTCCGGCCCCAGCACGGCTCCTCTGTGGTCCATATCGACCCACACTGGCCCCGGAGGAGGCTCCAAACTGGTGTACTGGAGCATCGGCTGTTGGGGCTGGGGGTCCACTTGTGGAGGAAGGTTCTGCCTCTCTGGATGGAGGTACTGAGTTTGGTGTTGGAGGTGATGCAGCGGCTGAAGTGGGTGCTGCAGAGGCTGGTGCTGGAGCTGGTGGTGCTGCTGCTGCTGATGATGGTGGTGATGTGAGTGTTGTTGATGGTGCTGCTGCTGATGATGATGAGGATGATGCTGCAGGTGATGATGGTGGTACTGATCAACAGTCTGCTTATCCACATTACGGACGACCTCTTTGGGCTGGTTTTTAAGGAACTTCTCAAACTTCTTGGAGGCTTTTTTGTTCGTCACAAACCAATCCTGTTGAGATACATGCAGCACGAAGGGGTGCTATTATATAACATACACTAAACTTGCATTATTTATTATTTATTGCATTATAGGCCAGAAGGGGGCAGCTCGTCTGTTTGCAAAAAGAAATCTGATTCTGCTGTTGTAAGTCTGAGACATCACTTTATTCATGACTTTAGTAAAAACTTTCCTGATGAGTTTAAACAACTACACTATGGAGCTGCTCATATCCAACCCCTGATATAGAGTATATGCATTCATGGCAATGTCATCTACATATAGTTACAAAAAAAAGGCTCAAGCCAGAAACTTGTGAACTTTTCATTACCTGTGAATGGACAGAGTTGATGTGGTATTTCACTCCACTTTCAGAGTTAAACTCTTTATTGCAGATCAGACATCTGTATTTACCGGCCTCAAAGTCGCCCTGAAATCAGATCAGGAAAAAGCAGCCTTGAAAAGATTATAAGAATTTAATGCATATAAAGTATTAACTGCGCATAGTGCACTGACTTTTATATTTCACTTAATGGTCTGAGTAACTGACTGAATAATTTTACAAATACACACATTTTCAAAATTCTGTTCAAAGCAGCTTTTACAAATTTAACATTTCATTCTTTAATTTACAGGAATCATCCCAAATGATTGAGGAGCTGACTAAAAGCACATGTAAATGCCGGTCCAGATGAAGCATTAGAAGGGTTTCATGCTAATACATTGATGAGTTTCAACTTAACTATACCTGGTGTCATTTAATGTATTGCTAATCCTAGAAAGTTTGTAGGTTTGTTATTTCCTAAACAAAGAAAAAAAGAGACAAACCCTCGTGCAGAGTCCCAGATGAGCTTTGAGTCCAGACACACTCGTGTAGGTGCAACCGCAACCCTGAGGACGACACACATTCTGTTATATTATGAGCTTTGAATATTGTGTTAACCATGTTATGGACATCTGCTCCCCTTGACATCATACACATCCACAGGGATTACTTGTACATACACTGACCTCTCTATTTGAAACTTCGGCCATGTTTACTATGAATGTTCACCAATGCAACAGTGTATATATGACATAAAATAAAATATAAAATATCTCCATATATCTCTTTAAAAACATACATTTACAAAGAGAAACATTTCAGGTTATTGAAAAAATAATAATAATAATGGATTGCATTTATATAGCACTTTTCTAGGCATCCAAAGCGCTTTACAATTCCACTATTCATTCACTCTCATATTCACACACTGGAGGAGGCAGCTACAGTTGTAACCACAGCTGCCCTGGGGCAGACTGACAGAAGCGAGACTGCCATATCGCTCCATCGGCCAACAAACACCAGTAGGCAGTAGGGTGAAGTGTCTTGCCCAAGGACACAATGACCAGGCCAGACAGAGCTGGGGATCGAACCGGCAAAGTTATGCTAATTATACTTGTTCTTGACATCTTGATCCAATTACTCAGATAAGAAAATAAATAAGTCTGCTGATTTCAATTAAACAGGTAAAAATAAGACTTGTTGTTTTCTACCTGGTTGGGGCACTGGACTTTCCTCTGCAGCTTCACCTCATTCTTCCACTTCCTCAGCACCTCCTGGCTGAAGGCAGGGAGGCCGGGTCGGGCATATTTCAACTGAAAAGAGCGTCAGGAGAAAGAAGAAATGCATTTATGTTTAGTACAAACTCAATTTTAGTGAATCTTCTCTTACCTTCTTGTCATCTGGTACCAGGTCGGACTGAAACTTCCTCTTGGGCCAGTCTTTGGGCAGTTCATTGTTGGCAATCTCAGCCAGGTGGAAGTTGGCCACCTGGGCCGAGGCTCTCTGCACCCTGCCGCTGGGCGTCCTCTCTGGATTAGCCTCCCTCTGAGCCTTCAGTGCCTCATCTTCCTCAGTCTTCTGTGGCGTCTGGATGAACCAAGAGAATAAACTTAATGGAGATGAGGCACAAAGAGTTTCACAGACACTCGAATTAAAAGGACAGGTGATAAAACAAGGCTGGCATCTTGTCTAATTGTCTATTAATTTAAATTTGAATGAAGAGTATTAACGAATTACAATTTTTATAGTATTTAGTGGCTTCGATGACATATATGACTCACAGGAGCATGCTCTGATTTCAGGTGATACTCTAGACCAGCCTTGGATTTATACGTCTTCCCACAGTGAGAGCAGTTCAGCAGCATTTTCTCCAGCTCAGACTCCTCCTTTCCACACTTCTTCATGTGATACACGTAGCCCATGATGCTGGTAAATGCAGCATTACAACCCTATAAAGAAAAAACCCCCACATTTTTTCACACCACCAGTTTAATCTTTTATCTTACTTTCATCAAATCTCCTTTCTTAAAACAGCACAATCCGTGCAAATTTTACCTCTTTGGAACATTTTAATTTGCCCAATCTCTTCAGGATTTTACGTAGCTTGTCTTTTATAGCACGATCATCCAGGTCCTTGGCATCATCAGCTGAAGGCTACAAAAGCAGGAAAAGGTAGCAACAAACTCAGTAAAACCATAATAAACTAAACTAAACTAAACTAAGACTGAAAATGTTTATTTCTGAGTAATCTTACCAAGTGGCTGTGGTCAGCCATGATGTGATACTTCATCCCTGTTGAAGACTTGAGCTGTTTCCCACAGTGTTGGCAGGTAAAAGGTTGCTACAGATAACAGAGTGACACAGTGACTTTTTCATTTGGTAAACATTTACACCAGCAAAGAACACAAGCAGATTTTATGCTATGGAAATATTAGTCAGACTAGGTTTTCCCAGTGCAAATGTAAAGCACAAACCACACTACAGACCCATTCATTTTTTAAAAACTTGATGCTTAATATGAAGAGTGTGTGAACTGGTTTCAGCGCAGAATGTGTTTCATAGAAAATTGACATCCTGGAAAAAATTATAAAAAAAAACATACAAAGCATAATTTATTTACTCCAATTATTCCAAATAATGTCATTACTAGTAATAACTAATTATTAGAGTCTTCCAGGAGAAACAGTAAAGCAGAAGGCTCCTGCTAGATGGTCCAAAACTCTAATGTCACTATTATGCATGAAGGGCTCACCAGTCGGCAGTTCTCCATGTGTTTCTTCAGCCCCTCCACAGTCTTCCTGCTCACACTTTTACACTTTGGACAGGTGACTCTTCCTTTGGCAACAATCTGGAGCTGCCAACGTTCCTCTTGGCTTCCTAGTTGATGTCAACAAATAGGCAACTTTTCCTTTTTTTTAACTTTACACGACGCACAGAGCTTCACAAAAAGAAGCAGCTTACTCCTTACCTATTTTAATAATAATAATAATATTTTGATTAAATCACAGATTATCTTCAGCACCCACTTTTAATCATTCAAATTTAATAAAAGTTTTAGCAACATCTTTTTCAATTTCTTACAATCAGTTTAAATCAAGATAAAATACCACCCCCCCCACCCCCCCCCCCCGAATCCCCTTTAAAACTCATACTTGTGTGAAGCAAGAAAAATGCAGTCAGATAAAGCCTATTGACAGTTTCAATCAAAGAAGTGCACATAAAACATAGTGTAATAAGATTACTTTCTATTAAATCACATAAATCTGTGGTAAACAGCTGCTGCTCTGACCTGGAGGATAAGTAGGAGGTTCCTTCTTAGCCGGCAGGATTGAAGGCTTCTGGTCTTCGTTCGGCTGAGCTGTTGAGGCCTGACCAGCACTGGCAGCATCTGAACCTGCAAGATTCACACCGAATGACTGGATGCAATCAAGCTTATTTTTCTTTTTATACTATTTTATCATAATTATTATTTAATAAGGTCAAATTTCCTTATTGATTAGATGCAGAGACTGCTGCCAAAGTTTGTCATCTCTCCATTAGCAGCATGTAGAATTTTATATTGAATTACTTTAGAAATAAAAGATAAAAGATACACAGATATATACAAGTATATACAATGTTTTCTTTTCAATGCATGAATGCTTGTTGGTTGTTGAATTATGATTACAGCATTCCTGCTACAGAAAGCCTGGCTCTTAGAGAAACCTCACGATAAGTTACAATGAGGGGAAAATGCTTCTCTGTAATGATTCTCTGATCAAACAGTGAAACAGTCATTGGCTATGGTGTGCCAGACGCTCTGCCAAAACAAATTAGTGGCTGATAGTACTGCTGCCAAGACTGAAAGGAAGGTGGTGTACTTGAGAAAACGGCCTCATATTGTTTTCCCATAATGGTTAGGGACAAACTGTGAAACAACTTTTCAAATTCCTGATTTATGTCTAACTATAGTTCTGATTTATAAAGTTACTTCAGTCCTAAGTATTATTAATAAGGAAATAATATTCAGTTTAAGACAAAAAAGCAGCATGAAACAGATATGTGAGATAGAAATGTAACATATAGAGTTTTCAGTTATGCATTAAATGCAGACTCCTTGAAAACTTACAGGATTCTCTGCCCTCTGGTGGCTGTGTGAAGTTATTGGGTGCGGGGCTTGGCTCCATCTCTGGCCTCTGGACCTTTTTCATGTTCAAGTCTTAAAAATTAGACAAAATCAAAAATCATAACCTAAATGATGACATCTACTCTGCACATATATCGCCTGCACTTCTCTTATAAGCTGTCACTCGCACATGTGTTATAGGTTCTGGTTTTCGCTTGTAGCTTGCAGATATCATGAAAGAAGCTCATATTATTTTACGACATTTCACAGTGTTCAAAACAAAATCAGTCCATATGGTCATTTTTACCAGGTCTCCACACGTTCCCTCTATCCCTGTTTGTGTTGTTCCAGGCTTGATCTGGGCCTCGGCCAGTACCCCACCCTTGCTCCGGCCCTGACGAGTCCGGGTCCCTTCCTGGATCTCTGCCTCCATTCCAGGCCTGATCCTGTCCTTGATCTCTGCTAGCTGCCCAGCCCTGATCAGGACCCCGCTCCCGGCCTGTCATCCAGGACTGATCCGGCCCACACTGAGTTCTGTCCCTGCCTGGAATCCATATCTGGTCCTGACTGGAGTGTCCCCCTCTGTCTCTGCCAGAGTTCCACACCTGGTCCTGGGGTCGGTCTCTGCCTGGAGCCCAGGCGTCAGGTCCTCGCTCCCTGCTGGAGTTCCAGCTCTGATCATGAGGCTGGGACTGCTCCCCGCTAGCTTCTGGGCCTTGAGGCCAAACATCCTTCGCGACCAGTCTTGGAGGGAGCCTTGCAGTGGGCGGACCGATGGACCCTGGGTCTGACCCATTGGCCAGGCCATCTGATGACATCACAGAACAGCTGGTTGTCGAGTAATCTACTGTTCCCAGGGAAACACTCTGGAGGTCCTCATACCTAATAAAAGAAAAAAAAAACTAAAATTAAAAGTTTCTAAATGCTGATGGAGACAGGAACCTCATTTGGTCCTGAACAGATTATTTAACTGTAGTGTGGGTCAGAGGGTGTAAATAAAAGATATATAACAATATAGTGGATTTTCTGTAACCACTACATCAAAAGTACTAATAGTCATTAGAAACTACCCAGTCTGTAAACATCGAGTGTCCAGTCTCATAAAGTGCACCGTTAAACTCATACAGACATGCATGGTTCAATTCGTCCACATATCTGTTGTTGCAGTGTTGTATGCTACGTTCTGGATTTCCTGCAATAGTTTTCTACACCGTGTCAGGCTTTTCATAACCGAATCATGTCCATGACACAGAGGTAGCCCCTTTTTTAAGAAAACAAATAAGAATAACTTAGATATCATTCATGTGTCTGACACAGCTCATTTGCAATGATTTTCTTGTTATGATGAAATAAGTTCTTCGATTAGTTTTGGCTGGTCCTTCTGTGGTGCCTCAGTGACTACTACAAACTGTCATCTGAAGCAATGAAAAATTGCAGTAAACAGTGTGTTTTTGTAGGGAAATCGTAAGTACAGTGAATTGTCATTGGCGATATGACCCAAAAAAATCATATCTCGATATTTTTTAGCTGGATGGCGATATACGATATATATCTCGATATTTCTTTTTAAAGCCATAAAGTAAGAACAAAAAGAGAGTTCTTAGTCAAAGCTGTGTCCCAGATGTCACACAGGCACTTTTATTAACATACAGCGTAGATGTACATGAAGAAATTACTCAAAAATAAATTATCAGCATTTATTAAATAATAATGCTCCATAAATTAAAGAAAACAATGTTGTTTTTGTGCATAACAAAAAGCTCACAATTGTGCAGTCAAAATGTAAACTAAAAGACAATGAGCATAATAACAAAGACAGACAGATTTCACAGCTGCTCTGTTCCCAACTTCTACTGTGTGACTGACAGCCTGGAGTTTGAAATCCTCTTTGTAACCATGTCTCTTAACAGGTGCCATTTATGGCCCTTATACACACACAGTACGGTAATATTATGTTGAAGCAGAGTACGTATCACTCCGCGAGGCTCCTCGGTAGCCGTAATGCTCCGACAATCCATCAAGCGCTGCAGCTTCGTAGCTTACCAAAGTTGTACTAAAACATTTTTTGACAGATTGCTGAGCGCCGTGTAGCACATAAAATCGGTTCGCGGTCAATAAGCACAACCAGAATTCATACATAAGGCGCACTGTCGATTTTTGAGAAAATGAAAGGATTTATGTCGGTAGCGCTGTTAGCTCGTTAGCGCAGTTAGCTCGTTAGCGCGGTTAGCTCGCTAACACATTGACGCCGTCCAGCCCCACGCACGGGGCGATCTGCGGTAAATCGTTAACGGAGATTTGCCGTGTTCATCTTGTCATTGCCTGCAGGTGAAGCTATGGGGGAGGGGGAGTTGTGTTCAGTGAAAGAGAGGCGAGGCCGAGTAATGTTGCGTAGAGACAAAAGTGGACGAAAGAGAGGCGAACTTGCGGCTGCACAAGTATAATTATAACGTAACATAGACTATATCGATATAAACAATATTGTCACATCTTATATCTCGTATGAAAATATATCGATATTTTTAAAAAAACTCGATATATCGCCCAGCCCTATGTTTTTGCAACAACACAAAATAAATGAAGAGTACAACATGAAACAATATACGTGTTAATGTCACGATTTTGTCATATCGCACAGCCCTAGTGGCTACATCCAATCTGATCCCCCTTCAGGCCATTATAAAGAATACAGGTGCAAGCAACTTCACCTTTTGCGTCAATATTTAGGTTCATCTTTTATATACAGTTGCTATACTGCACAATATGAACAGAATGCAGGTAAATAAATGAACTATTTGTTTATTAATATAATACAAACATATATGCTTTTGAGCAGCACTTAAAAAAGCACTTTGCACATAAATTCTGTAGCAAATTGAATTAAATTAATTAATTAAACAAAGTTTAAACAGCCAAAACCAAGAAGGAGCACAACAGTGGAGCCGGGTTTTATGATTCTTTTAGATCTAATCTTATTTCATTTTCATTAATCACTCATTAATGATGGGTGTTCCCATTTGTTTAGTTTTTCAGTGCAAAGAAAAATTAAAGACCCAGGTCATTTTTTGTCTTTCTTTTTTCTCTCTTTTATCATTTCCCATTTTATACTCACATATCCTCTCACACCCTTCGCTTCCTGAGCTTGTGTATTTCCTCCTGCCAGAGTGATTACTTGCTCTTTAATCTGCCACCTTTATCTTGCATCCTTCCTTCACTGTGTCTGCCACTCTCTATGTACCAGACTCTGTCCTTTCACTTCTTGCTGTAAGATGTTTTTCACTCTGTTTATTCTGTGTAACAAATTTTTTTTGCAAAGCAAAGACTTCCTTTTTTGTTCTTGAACTTCCTTGCCCTGTGCTTTGCTTTTGAAGCCTTAAATTAACACCATATTCAAAACTGAATGATCCATAGCTCATTCTACCTGAACCTATACCAGCCATTTGGTTAATATCTGCATGTGGATAAGCAGCAAGTGCAAACGCTGAATTTCCTCATCTCATTAGGAAGTCTATCCTAACTGTACCTTTTATCATGTAGGAAATCTAAACAAAAGAATTCTGTATGCAGATTTTTAAAAGGCATTGCACTTATCAACAATGATGTATTTTACTGAAACCTGTGTACTTGTTTAGATATGATATCTGTTTACTGTGAATGACTTATATAAGAGTACAATGTATAATCACCAGGTTAACCAGCCTCTTACCTTTTCCTACTGTAAGTTCTCTTCATCTTTACTCCGTCTTCAGTTTGGGACTCATCCTCCTAAAACAGTCGATGAAAAAACTTTGAAGCAGAGATCCAGCTGTGCGCATGAAGTTAACTGATTTTTTATTACCACACTTGAAAATGGAAACACAGTCACAGCGTTCATGCTAGCAGGACTGCCTGCTCCTTACATACACTATCTCAGAAACAATAAAAAACGTAGGTTTTTACATTATAGATGTGTATTCTTACCTCTGAGTACCCAACTGTATTTACTTCACAGGCTCTTTCTGGCATTCGCTGGACAGCAGCTTTAAAAGTGAAATTGTATTAAAAAAGACACAATTAAAAAGATGAAATTACCAAGTTTTACCAGTGTAAATGGCCACAGTGATGGATGCACGCTGCTGTGTGATGTGTTTTTTACCTGGACATTGCACTCCACTTTTTGAAAGTGAGTGAACAGGCTTCCTCTTTCTTGGCATATACAAAGGTGACATATCCCCTCCGATGTGGCCGGGGTCCATACTAGGAGGGCCAACCCTGCTCAGAAATCACCACTGACAGCATAGAAAAAAACAGAACATCTAATAAAACAGAAAACAGATACCTCTACCAAAATAGCACACGTTATTGAAATACCTTAATTTGGATATATTGTATTTGTTTCAGGATGGGATTACATGCTGGCTTTCTAATTACATCAAAAGTAATTACACAGCCTTAAACTGATTGGAGAACTGTAATGGATCACTGACCTTATTAATTACATGATCAAATATTTACAGAGCCCTACTTATTAAATGACCTCAGCTTGTTACATATAAAGTAGGTTGGGTTGGTCAACCAAGTACATCTGTTGGCTCATTTAACCATTTCACCATTAACCAGCTACACCCCACCCTTTCCATTTTGTGATCCCCTACAGTTATGGGCAGCTTTCTGTTGTGATGTCTTCAGTATCATTTAGCTGTAGACTCTCTACTGGCTACCACAGCTGACAACAGTAGTTTTTGCTCTGTTTTGGAGATCTGCTGTGAGTTGGATGATCTATCTAAGGAGATGAAAAACTGCCCCGTGTGCCGTCGCAACATGCAGACTGTGGAATCCGAGTCCATCTGTGAGACCACAAACTCATCAGACAGGCAGCTAATTAAATTATTTTGCTAGGGTTATTAGACCATTTGCAGAAAGCACCAAATAAAATGTGTAATTCAACAACTAATTTAAGAATATATATTTAAAAGATATGCAGTTAGTGGGAATGCATTAAGTGGAAACTCTAAATTGCTCATAGGTGTGAATGTGAGTTCAAATGGTTGTCTGTGGCTATGTGTTAGCCCTGTGAAAGACTGGTGACCTGTCCAGGGTGTACCCTGCCCCTCGCCCTAGGCCCTCCAACCCCCCTTTTAGAAATTCTCAGAAACTCAGATGTTTTAAATTTGGCCAGAGTTGCTCAAATATAAACAAATTTGATGATGTGCTTGAATTTGTAGTTCTGTATTTACAAACATCCATCCATCTTCATCCGCTGCGGATGAATTATTTACAAACATCTGGAATTATATTAACAAATCCTCCAATACCAATAACATCTAAGAGGTATTGCAGACATATTGTGGATCAATAACATATAAAAACATTACTATGCTGGCACGAGGTCATCCTGGGTTTATTACCAAGCTGTGATAAATGACACTGCTCAAAGAATTAAGGGAACGCTGGATCATCACAGTTTAATACAAACACATTTTAACTTCAGGGATATTAATGTGTCCAGTTAAGAAGCATAAATCATTTCACCTGGTTTGGTGCAAATGAAAGTGTCAGCAGGTGCAGCGGAGAGGCAACGAGACAATTCCCCAAAAAGGCAAGACCAATGCTCTCTTTTTATCCCTGCTGACTGATTTTTCTCTAGTTCTGCTTTTGTTAGAGTGTAAAAGGATTCACACTGGTCTAACTGGACACACTGATATCCTGAAGCTTCAGTGACTCTATTATATTGTTATGATCGAGTATTTCCTTAACTATCCTCAGCAGCGTAATCTAGAATTTAACAAAAATGAAAACAAACGGGCACGGGGTTAGAATCATTTAATTTTTCTTTCCATCCAGCTTCTGCTATTTAACCAATTCAAGGTAGCGGAGGCAGGAGCTTATCACTTATTCAGCTGCAAGAGGCGGGATACACACTGGATAGGTTGCCAGTGTTTCATGGCTAACACAAAAAAACAGACAATCACTCACACCTGAGGCCAGTTCAGAATCACCAGTTAACCTAACATGCATTATAAGTGTGATAGAAAGGCAGAGCACCCAGAGAGGCAAACTCCACACAGAAATACCCGACAGTGGATTCAAACCTTTCTGTGAGGCAACAGAACTAACCACTGAACCACTGTGCTGCCTTATTTTTATTTAATTTTCTCGTTTAAGTAAGTTTTCTTTAGTTTCCAAAGAGGGTTTGCTTAGATTAGTGTTAAAAATGTTTCGTTTTAATTTAATTTGTTACTTTCAGTGCTTCATTTAATGTTTTTGCAATTCGGTTTTTAGGAAGTGAAGATCAAATATCACAACAAAAGTACCTTCTGCATGTAGCTCACTCAGATCCAGCATGTCCTGCACATTTTTTACTTTACTTTAGCTTTATGTTCTTTTTTCCTCCCAAATTCTAATTTTAATCTTTTTTTTAGATTAACTAAAACATTTGTGCGCCTAGTTTATAATAATCTTTTAAACAAATACCTGCATTTGTTTAAAATGCAGGTTGACTTGAGACGAGTGTTGTTGTGATTTGGCCCAATATAAATAAAATTGAATTAAACTAAAAAAGCTGATTACAGTTATTATAATTAACTGAATCAAAGAGATCATACGTTATGTTTAAGACATTCATTCAAAACTAAGTCTCCTTTTTCTTAAAAATTTGTCTAGTAAACAAAACAAATATTTGCTGACATGAACTTAATAAGTCTTGCATAAGCAGCCATGCATATCAGCCTATTTACTCCCTTTAGGGTTCGTTTAGCCAAATATTTACTCTCCTAGCCCCTTTCAATCATGCACTCTTTATATTTTTAACACTAAAATTCACACTTAGTATTGAATTATTATTTTAAATGCACACTGAAGTGATTACATTAATCATAATTATGCAGAGGAGACTTTTTTTAAAGAACCTGATGAATCTGGCTTCAGCACCCGTTGTGTTTACAGTGCATGTGTTCATCCTGAATGTTATTTGTATAGTGCTTAAATATTTATGTGTCACGTTTGAGGACACTGGATGCCAGAAACTGTGATATGAAATAAAGCCAGAAAACTGTTAAAACGTCAAGTGTGTGATGTTTTTCTCGGTCCAGTAAACCTCTGAGACCAGCCATTCCCGGACTGAGCCAAAAAGACTTGCAGCCACCACCATCATTGTCTGTGTGGATAAGGAAAAAACTCAAAAATTGGCTTTTTCACGACGACGGGCAGAAAAAAACATCCGAAAGCTGAAACTGAAGGAGAACTGGTGGTAGAAAGGTTTCAAGCTCCCCTCCCTCTAAGCAGAGGTACTATAACCTGTCCTGTCTGCCTTTCATTGTTTCTTAGCGGAGGAAGAAATGCAAGAGAGAGAGAGAGAGAGCGCCTACCGTCCTACAGCTCACTCCCTCTGCAAGGACGGCTAGCCTCCATGTCTTCGGGCCTGGCCTCCTCTGTCGCCTTTCCCCCGGCAGTGTTACCACCAGGAAGGCTAACATCAAGGAAGGCCCGGGGTTCAAAAACACAGACCCTGGGATAACAGCTAAGCTGTGGCAGCATCTAAATATGAATCAGTGCGCACGTACGCCGGCATAATTCACCACAGTGTATGTTCTTCAGCGGAACGCCCTCCTGGTGGAGAGAACAAATAAGACCCGCATCTGCCGCTGCCTTCAGGGGCCGTGGGAAACACCGCAATTTCAGCGCTTCAGCTGTGGAATCTGAATCAATAGTACGCCTCGGAATAATACAAAGCCGTTACCACATAGTCTCTGATTATGAACCTGTTATCAAGTGGAAAAGCACTTAGTAAATGGTTTTTAAAATGTTGCATGAAGAATTGGGAGTAATGTTCCAAACTGAAAAATGGAGAGAAGGAGACCACTGATACTTTTTTCTCTTCCTAATTCGTAGAACTCCCCTCCTCCGCATTATTACTTTTTACTTGTATAATATGGCACTTTTGAAGGATTGATTGAATGTTCAAATTGATTCTACTAAATTGAACACTTTGAAATTCTGTGACATGTTCCTCTTATTTAAGTTTATTAAATTGAATATTTTTGATTAATTTTAACTAAGCACCTAACATTAGGTAAGCAACTCTTGAAAGTGTAACTCCATTAGCTTTTTGTGACTCACAAGATGATTCGATTTCAATTAAAATAACAATAATAATAATAGGTTTAAATCAGGTAGCTTACTTAAAAACTTTACATTTTTACTTGTTATTTTCTGGCAACGTAATAGCCATTTCGTTCATATCCAAGGTTTTGATTATTGTTTCGAAAAATTGTTGGACTAGGAAACTGTAATTGAAATTAAATTGTCACTATTTGCTTAGCCCTACTACTAACTTCAGTCAAGTTTTTTTTCTGTCATTGTTACATAGTTTTTTTTTGTTTGTTTTTTTCATTTTACCTCTTCAGACCCTGTGTCTTCATGTAGGCACATTACATTTTAGCTTTTCTTCAACTTATACTTCATTCTGCTCATTAGTATTTTATACTTAATTTATTGTTTTGTTGCAAAATAAACCAATAATTCCTATATGAGGAATTAAAAAGTAATGACTCTCCTAAAATGAAGCTTATATATTGCACACATTGCCAGACTGAGAAAATCTCTGTTTAGCTTATTTTTTCCACACTTGCACACACTTACAAATAAAGTTATTTACCACTGAACCATTAATAAATAAATACATTTATTAATCAGCTTATAATCCAGTTAAGAAATGTAAGGTAAGTATGAGGAGAACCAACATTTTATCACTGCCACATTAGAGTTAGACTGTGGACAGCATTATAATATGAAATAAATGTGTCATTGTTAAACATGCAGACTTTAGTAGTCAGGGGGTTAATAATAGCCACATTAATTGATATAGACTGAAGCAAGGGACACGTTTTAATTGATGATGATCTAAAGCTATATGAAATAAACCAAATGACATGTTATCATTCTGATCTATTGCATACACAATCAGAAAAACTTTCAGTAAGTACACAACAATCATTCAACAGAGGCCCATTTCTACAGTAACTGAAATCACCTCATTGCCAATACAGCCTTACTCTTAAACCACAATTTGATCCAGTTTTAAAGAGTAAACCCCATCATCTGTTATTGATGCAGAATTTCAGTGTCACGCTACAGACTAAATATTCTCATTTTGGCATTACAACTCAGCATTAATAAAATAGCTATTCATTCAAACTGCTTCAGTACCTACTTAAAGGTAGCAATTTGAAGGAATTTGTAACACCTAATCCACTCAGAGATGAGATCTGGTTTTTAATATTTTACTGTCACGGTTTAGCTCCAATTAAATCCTTCCAAGATGACAATGCCTGGACATAGGAGTTAAAAATTATATTAATTTTGGACTGATGTTATGGAAAGTGCTCTCCACTGCCATCAAAGCACCAAATAAAGGATAATCTTCTAAATGAGTGGGGCTGGAATCCTCCATTACAATTTAGAAGACTTGGGGAATCATGACAATGTTCACCAGATGGGACCCAGACACATTACTGAGACACTTTATTGTTTTTATTATTATTTCGTCACTAGTACAATTCTTTTTGTTTGTTTTTTGTTTGTTTTATTTATTTATTTTATGATGGCTGAAGAATTTACCTTCAGTTTCAAAAATTGGATCCTTAAAGTTAAAACTACTTTCAAGTCTTATTTTTATTTGATAAAATTACAGTGGCTTGCAAAAGTATTCGTCCCCCTTGAACTTTCCCACATTTTGTCACATTACAGCCACAATGACTCAATTTTATTTGAGTTTCACGTGAAAGACCAACACAAAGTGGTGTACACCTGAGAAGTGGAACGAATATCATACATGATTCCAAACATTTTTCACAAATAAATAACTGCAAAGTGGGGTGTGTGTAATTATTCAGCCCCCTTTGGTCCGAGTGCAGTCAGTTGCCCATAGACATTGCCTGATGAGTGCTAATGACTAAATAGAGTGCACATGTGTGTAATCTAATGTCAGTACAAATACAGCTGCTCTGTGACGGCCTCACAGGTTGTCCAAAGAACACACCAGACAGGTCAGGGATAAAGTTATTGAGAAATTTAAAGCAGGCTTAGGCTGCAAAAAGATTTCCCAAGCCTTGAACTGTTCAAGCGATCATTCAGAAATGGAAGGAGTATGGCACAACTGTAAACCTACAGTACCAAGACAAGGCCGTCCACCCAAACTCACAGGCCGAACATGAAGAGTGCTGATCAGAAATGCAGCCAAGAGGCCCATGGTGACTCTGGACGAGCTGCAGAGATCTACAGCTCAGGTGGGGGAATCTGTCCATAGGACAACTATTAGTCGTGCACTGCACAAAGTTGGCCTTTATGGAAGAGTGGCAAGAAGAAAGCCATTGTTAACAGAAAACCACAAGAAGTCCTGTTTGCAGTTTGCCACAAGCCATGTGGGGGACACAGCAAACATGTGGAAGAAGGTGCTCTGGTCAGATGAGACCAAAATGTAACTTTTTGGCCAAAATGCAAAACGCTATGTGTGGCGGAAAACTAACACTGCACATCACTCTGAACACACCATCCCCACTGTCAAATATGGTGGTGGCAACATCATGCTCTGGGGGTGCGTCTCTTCAGCAGGGACAGGGAAGCTGGTCAGAGTTGATGGGAAGATGGATGGAGCCAAATACAGGGCAATCTTGGAAGAAAACCTCTTGGAGTCTGCAAAAGACTTGAGACTGGGGCGGAGGTTCACCTTCCAGCAGGACAACGACCCTAAACATAAAGCCAGGGCAACAATGGAATGGTTCAAAATAAAACATATCCATGTGTTAGAATGGCCCAGTCAAAGTCCAGATCTAAATCCAATCGAGAATCTGTGGCAAGATCTGAAAACTGATGTTCACAAATGCTGTCCATCTAATCTGACTGAGCTGGAGCTGTTTTGCAAAGAAGAATGGGCAAGAATTTCAGTCTCTAGATGTGCAAAGCTGGTAGAGACATACCCTAAAAGACTGGCAGCTGTAATTGCAGCAAAAAGTGGTTCTACGAAGTATTGACTCAGGGGGTTGAATAATTACGCACACCCCACTTTGCAGTTATTTATTTGTAAAAAATGTTTGGAATCATGTATGATTTTCGTTCCACTTCTCACATGTACACCACTTTGTGTTGGTCTTTCACGTGGAATTCCAATAAAATTGATTCATGTTTGTGGCTGTAATGTGACAAAATGTGGAGAAGTTCAAGGGGGACGAATACTTTTGCCAGCCACTGTATTCAGTCTAGATAAGCAGAGAAGAATTTAGCTCATACAAACACACCATGTAAAAATATAGTAATTACAGAATCCTAAGCATCAGTTTTCTCTGTCAGTGTTTCTCAGTTGTAAATCATGATGAACAACATTTAATTCCAACCGAGCACAGCATGAGCTCACTGAACAATAACGCTTAACTACAGACGAGGGAAAAGAGAAAAATAGAAATCAGCTGGTGGGGTGTTTGTTTGGAGCGGCAAGTCAGCTACTGATCATTTCTGAAACCTACACCACTGATGCCTTGTGGAGCTTCTATGAAGTTGTCTTTAAGGACACAGAAAGTGGAACTTGTGACACAGATCTGTCCATTTTCTTAAGAACACATCCAGCAGTGGGTTACAGGTAAATCACAAGTGCAACATTTCATTGCTTATTTTTTTTATTTTATTTTTTTATCAGAGAAGCTACATTCGTACAGATTCATTATTCTTTGTGAATGTATCATTCGCATATGTTTCAGTGTTTACAAATGACAAAGTTTTCAAGCAGACCATGAAGGCATCAGCAGTGAAAAAGCCTGGGACTTGGGGGCGGGTCCCTCTCACAGCACTCTTATTTGTAAGGAGATGTTGAGTAGGAGATGTCTATAGGAAGCTTTTATATACTCACTGACCAATTTATAGGGTACAGCTATGTCTACTCCCATTTTCCTCTGCTTCAAAGTCTTTTTTTAATAAAAAAATTTTTCTTGTTATTGTTGGCAAGAAATGTTTGTAAAATAAAATGTTATGAAATGTACAAATCATTGCATTATTTATTTACATTTTACACAGTGTATCAAATGTTTTGGAAATGCGGTTGTAGATGCACATATGCAATTAAAGTTAACTGCAGGTGCAGCAACAAAGTGGTTTACATGTTAATGAATCTATAATTGTGATCCGGGAACACAATGATATGATTCTGCATAATAGTTTTACTTAAGCTGCGTTAACTATATTTTGAAGGATGAAGATGCATGGAGCAGAGGTAGTATTAGTTTAAATATCCAGGGTTAACCACTCAAAGCACAAGAGAGGTGAAGAAGAAAATGGAGGCCGGGTGGAGGTGAGTGGCAGGAATGGACAACAAGGAATAGCAATTTCAAAAAAAAAAAAATGTTAATAACATGATATATGGTTTGGACAGTATCACTGACAAAAAGGCAGGAAGCCAATCTGGAGCTGGCAGAAATAAGATTTTCTGTGAGTGTGGCCAGTTTGGACAGGATTGGAAATGAGTATATCTGAGGGACAGCTGAGGTTTAGCAGTTGGAGACAAAGAAGCAGATTATGTACTGGGCTGACACCTGAAGGGGCAGATGAAAGAAGACAGGAAGGAAGGAGAAGGGAGCAACTAGTTGCAAAAAGATCTAGAAGGGCAAGGAAGAAAAATAAAACAAAGCATTTTCCCGATGTATATGTAACACACACTTAAAGATTCTAGGTCTGACCAACCGTCTCAGCCGTGGGCAAAAAGATGACAGTCCATAAAAGGTAATTTATTAACACAATAATCAAAAAGGTAAAAGATTAAACAGTCCAGTGTCCCATTTGCGGATCAAGTAAAAACACACAGTCCAATGCCAGAGCCAGTTATGCCCCAAAGCCAGTTGCACTCCACACATTGACTTCAACAGGGTTATCGGTTGTCCTCTGAGACCCACCGCCCTGTAAGTAGATAGCCAGTGGTCACTCCAGCCTCTGCAACTCAGCTGCCTTTAGGCTGAGGTATACAATACAACAGTTACACCTGCCTCTAATTAGTCCAACCCCATTACAGCCAATGGCTCAGCAGAAACGTGACACACATACAACCACTCCAAACCCAGTGCAACGTCACACAATAATATGGAGATGAATTAATACAGGCACATTAGTCTACGATGTTACAACACTGCCTAAGGGAAGCATGTGTAATGTAAACAGAATTGGTCCTATAGCACTGAACCCTGTTGAACTGTGTGAAGAGGACTCTGCTTTTACATGAGCAAATTTGAGTCTATTAGATAAATGTGATATAAACCACTGCAAGGCAGTACCTGTAATGCTTTAATTGTTTTAATAGAATATTATGGTCAACAGTATCAACGCTGCACTGAGGTCTAGCAGGACAAGCACAGAGATGAGTTCACTGTCAGAGGCCATAAGAAGGTCGTTTGTAACCTTCACTAAAGCTGTTTCTGTGCTGTCATGAGCTCTGAAACCTGACTGAAACTCTTCAAATAAGCCATTCCTCTGCAGATGATCTGTTAGCTGTTTGTCAACTACTCTTTCAAGAATTTTTTATATATAAGGAAGGTTAGAGATTGGCCTATAATTAGCTAAGACCGTTGGGTCTACAGATGGCTTTTTAAGCAATGGTTTAACTACTGCCAGCTTGAAGGCCTGTGGTACATAGCCGATTATTAGAGATAGTTTGATCATATTTAAGATTGAAGCAATAATTAATGGCAGGACTTCTTTGAGTAGTCTTGTATGAATGGGGTCTAAAAGACACGTTGATGGTTTGGAGGAAGTAATTACTGAAGTTAACTCAGAAAGATCGATTGGAGAAGAAGACTAAATGAATATCAATGGTACTCAAAGTAGCTGTAGATAATGTTACATCTGTGGTCACCGGGATCAGTGGAAACTTCAGAGGTAGAGGAGGAAGCTTTCACGGTGATGTAAGTCACAGTGTCGCCACCATCATCATCACCAAATGACTATAAGAAAACATTATTTGTCATTAAAACCTTCCTTTCGTGTTCGGGTGAAATCTGACGATTTACAACTTAAAACACTCATAAATATTGTGTTTTACATCTGATTGCCTCAAGGCCTTATGACATCCTCCGCACTATGCACTTGAACATATAAAAGTGATGATCACCTCTTTCATTGAATTATGAGAGTTTTAATCATCCGTGTTACATCTGTGGTGTTCCCGGTCAACCATAGGAAATGAATGGGAATCCACTCATTCACATTCAGCTTTATTGATGGATTTGCAATAGTTAAAATAGGTGAAATACATTTGTTTTGCAAAAATCCAAATTAGCTGATCACAATAAAAGAAACACAATTTATATATGTGCAAAACACCAAAATGAACACGTCTGTCGATATGATGATAAATAATCAGGTCACAGTTTAATCATCAGCCTAATAGCAGTTGGAAAATGGCTCTGTCCTCCTCATGTGACAGAGGCTTTAACATCCAGCAGGCTGACAACGATACCCCATCAGCATTTTGCTATTGAGGGGTAAAAAATTGTTCTTTCACCACGCATCATAAGCATCCTGCTGCACTCTCTCCTTTCTCATCTGTCCAACGTTTCTGTAGCCTCTGCACCAGTAGGTGGCAGTGTTGCGCTGAAAAACAAAGGTTCATGAATTTATTTGTTAGAACATGACAGAGAGGCCATGACAGTAGCTCAGTGTGTTACCTGTAGTTGTACATTTAAAAAATTAATTTCTATGAAATTTCCATCTGCTCACCTTTAGTTTTTGTCTATGCATAAAGAAAGGTGACACCTGATTTTGTACTGAAAAAAACAAAAACAAAAACCAAAACTGGCGTAAGGAACCAGTGACTGAATAAAAGTCTTTTTTATTGGTTTCTGTTAAAATCAGTTTACAATTGCATTTTTTCTCTCTCTGCTTTTCACCTTCAATCAGCTTTTATTTGCTTTTTCTTGTTATCACTCTCACTGACTGGTTTAAAGAAGTTCACTCTTAACCAAATTATTAGCTGTTCAAGCTCATTCTGCAGGATGCAGATTACATGAAAATTACAACCAGGAATCAGCCATGGAGCTCCACCTCCCAGCACACACCAGAACAGTGACTATGGGTTGAAACTGAAAAGCAGAGCTCACGTAACATCTGCTTCTATTTTTTGAAATTCAACAAAAAGAGAGCAAAGAGATCAGTTCTAACAGAGCTGCTAAAACTAGTTTAAGGTTTAAGATGAAAGAACAGGAAGTCAAACTGGAGAGAATAATAGAGACTAGTTTGCAGTCTATTATGGTTCAGGTGTGTGAGGAGTCAGAGAGAAACAGAGCAAAAAAACAAACAATAAAATCAATCTTTAAAGAAAAACAGTCTTATACAGCCAAAATAAAGACAAATAGGTACAGATAACACAAGTTATAAAATTGAAAACAACATTGGTTACTGTGTCACAAACAAACAAAGAGTAAAACAATCAAATACATTAAAATAAATTTAAAGGCCAAAGAAGAAGCTGTTATTCTGATTATGCTGGCCTCCCCCTTCATATCTGAAGCAGTTTACTTTGGCATAACTCGACGTCTCAGTCAACCTCCTGAATGCAACATTCACAGTCTCAGAGTCTTTTCTTTATGTAACTGGACAAACTGTTTCACAGAGTTTAAGTTATTTTTAATTATCTAACTAACTGCACATGAAAAAGATTTTGGATTCTTAATATGTGATAAAACCAAAATATTTTAAATATTTTAAAATATTTTAAATATCAGTGGATTCATTTCTGTGGTCAGTTGATGTTGAAGATATTGATCAGTGGAGTCTGACAGAAGCAGAAGAGTCTCCAATGTTTTCATAGTTCATTTTGTCTCCATCGTTACACACCTGTGGAAAACAACAACATAATTAAGATCATCTCTGATGTTCGTACATTGTGATGCTCTGATGTTTTCCATTTATTATTAATATATTTGTTACATTTTGAGATCTCTAAAGATCATGTAGTAGGTTAAAAAAATTGGTACATGTTTACATTTGGGAAAAGAGAGATTACCCTATTTTATTTTTATTATTTAAATTATTATTATTATTGTGGCCTGTTCTACATGTCATTATGTCAGTAGATGGTACTCTTCAAGTGTATCATTGTGATGCCTCAAAGGCATTTATTTCATTTATCTTTAATGTTTGCTTAAAGTAATTCTTTTGTATGTATTTAAGTTAGAAAGAACAGTAAAAAGAGTTAAAAATGTTAAGAAGCTTTAATTTTGAAGGTGAACTTGCTAATAACCTCACTTCCTGGTGGGTTACCTGTATTGCTTCATTTCCTGTTTAATTCCTCTTCCTGGTTCTCTAAGAGGTCTTGCTCTGAGGCTTATCCACAGCCATCCACTTGGGAACATTGTTCAGGCAACGCCGTAAGTGTATATATTTCACGATGAAGGTGTTAAAAAGGCATAAATAGTGGTATTTGTGAAAAATTATATTTTATTTGTGATTCATGGAGGTTGATTTGTACATGTTAAAAAAGGCAGTTTTGATGATCATTACTGTTGCTAAAGCTAACACGAAGGTGTAAGGTCACATTTTGAGTTATTTCGTGATGCAATATTTATGTAAACTATCATTTTTTCTATTCTGTATTTCTTTTCAACTACAGTTTTCACCGCTTGTCAAATGAAGATTCTGAGTAAAAGGTCAACTCTACTCGGACTCGTGTATTCATTGACAGAGGTTTAGCTTGGTGTTTGATCGGAGTTGCTACACTCTGCAACAGAACACTACAATCATCTAAATTAAATTATCTGAATTCATTTACATTTATTTTGGCTTTGAAAGAATGATTTATATAACTTTTTTTTAACGAAATGTATTTTATTTGCAGAGTAATTGGGATTCATTTGATTTGTACTGTGTACATGAGAGAATGAGTGAACTGTAGCTCAGAAATAAATGAGCTCTGGCCTGAGCAAGATGCTAGCCTTGGTGTCCTCTCTAGTAATCCACACTCAAAGCTCAAAACTCAAAGCTTTTATGTGTAAAAGTTTCATCTGTAAATGTTCTCACTGTTACATTTTATCCACGTGTTGACTGTAACAGCAGATATTAAGAGTGCTCCTAAACCCACAGACACAATGATGCATCTCAGCAAATACAGAAAATGTAAAAATAATAAAAATAATTTGGCTTCAATTTTTTATTCAGTGCAAAAAATCAAACGATTTTAAATGTGATAAAAACCGTCAGTTTTCTAACATGCAGTAATGAGGTTTGAGTGTTTTTTTTTTTTTACTGTGGAGTTTCTAGCTACAGTATTTATTCTTTGTTCTAAATAAAAATATTCCAACACCAATAATGAAAAGTATAAAAATCAAGTAAATGTGCTTAAGAATATATTATTCATAACAATTCCTTTTTCTCTTTCACGCAAACAATAAAACTGTAAATATGAATCTCAATTCAGGGTTATGTAACCATCACTAATCTTTGTTATTTGTTATTATCAATATAAGCTTCAAATGTTGTACAATGTTATTGTTAAAGGTTTGTAATACTTAAAAACCGTGAACATTTCAAATCATTAAACATTTTAAGTTGTTTAATGAAAGTGAACAAAAGAAACTCTCCAGTGTCCCAGAATCAGTCTTCAGACATCAGACTTCAGTGAACGATTCGTCTCTACCTCCTGACTGATTATTTGATGGTGCTGTCAGTGTCCCCTCTGATGTCTTTAGTGCCTCTGTCATTGTTATTTTTAATGTTGGTTTAATTGTTGATTTTGTTGATTTGATTGTTGTTACATTTCCACCTAAAGAAAAACAATAACAACATTAAAGACTCTAACAGTAAGAAAAGACTTGAAAGTAAGTGAACAACAACAGAGAGGAAACAGTGGTGAGATGTTTAACAGTCTAAAAAATCTCATTTTTGATGATGTCTCATGTCTGAGGATATGTTCTCTTTATCTTCATACAGACACTCAACTGTGAGTCTACAGTGTTCATATGTCAACACAGAGCTGTTCAAGATGCTTTATCATTGTTCTCATGTACACACACTGGTGAAGATGGAGATATTGTAAGAGAAAAGCAACAATAGAAAAATGAACTTCATCGCTGTGATCATAATTATTGTGGTGTTTCAGTTTGTTGTTCTAACAGGACAGTTTGAGCTGAAAACAAGATGTAAATACTCACTGTTAATAACAGACAGATCAATCTCAAAGTCTGGACCTTCTTGTGATCCTGTTGCTGTTTTGAACTGTCTGCAGGTGTAATGACCAACATCCTGATCTGTGACCTTCTTTATAACCAGAGAACAGTCTGCAGAAAGACTCAGTCTGTCTGATTTAGGTTTGGCTTCTTTATTCTGCCCAAACTCAAAGAGTGATACTGAACTGCTTGAATCACTGAAGATCCAGGTAGTACTGATACAGTTATGCTGACCTTGTAACGAGGTGTTACAAGGCAGAGTAACATCATGTCCACGTTCAGATGTGACAGTTTGACCAGTTTGATGTTGCTCAGTTGTTGCTGATGAGAAAAAGAGAGAGAAATGTGAAACATCAAATATGTTATGAATATGAGTGTTATGTTTATAATGTGAAGTTTATTTTAAATACAACACAAGTTTAAGTTTCCAAGTTTCCAAGAGTCAGCTAAAGTCAAAAAGTTAAAAGTAGATCATGACATCCTCAGTTAAAGAGAAAATAAATAACACTATTCAAAAAAGCTGTCAGATCACCTCTCTGCTAACAACTCCAGAAAGGTATAGGAAGGCTTCGAGAAAACTGCAGTTACCCTACCCAATGCCCTGCCCACAGCCTCCTCTGAGCATAGCCCCCACACATTTAGCCTCCAACAACATCAGGTCTGCAATATGTTCAGAGCAGTAAATCAGAGGAAAGCTGCTGGCCCTGATGGAAAACCTGGTAGAGTGCTCAAAGCCTGTGCCAACCAGCTAGCTCCTGTGTTCACCAGACTATTCAACCTCTCCCCGACACATGCCACTGTCCCTCACTCCCTGAAATCTGCAACAATAGTCCCAGTCCCCAAGTCCACCACCATCAGTAGCCTCAGCAACTACAGACCCATCCTACTGACTCCAGTGGTTGCAAAGTGCTTCGAGAAGCTGTCCTAAAGCACATAAAGGACTGCCTCCCACCCAGCCTCGACCCCCAACAATTTGCCTGTAAGGAAAACAGGTCCAAAGAGGATACATTTTCCACCGCCCTCCACTCCGTTCTGCATCACCTGGAGAATCCTGGGCCATCAGTCAAGTCAAGTCAAGTTTATTTATAAAGCACATTTAAAAACAACCGAGGCTGACCAAAGTGCTGTACAATAAAATACAAATATAAAATACAATAAAACACAAGTACATAAAACTCCTCACTGATAAAGCAATAAATTAAAACAATAAGTTAAACCTTGCTAAAAGCCAATGAGAAGAGGTGAGTTTTAAGAGCAGTTTTAAAAGTTCCTAGGCTTGTGGAGAATCTGATGTGAGGAGGTAAACTGTTCCACAGTCTGGGTGCAGCCAAAGCAAAAGCCCTCTCTCCCCTAGTCTTTAGTCTGTACCTGGGAACATCTAAAAGCATCAGGTCTGCTGACCTCAAAGATCTCCTGGGGCGTTAAATGCTAAGAAGCTCTGCCAGGTAAGGAGGTGCAATACCGTTAAGAACCTTAAAAACCAGCAGTAAAATTTTAAAATCAATCCTAAAAGCAACTGGGAGCCAGTGGAGAGAGCAGAGGACCGGAGTGATGTGGTCTCTCTTTTTGGAACCGGTCAGCGTTCTGCACCAGTTGGAGGCGATGCAGACAGGAACGATCTAAACCAGCATAAAGGGAGTTACAGTAGTCCAGCCGTGAAGTAATAAAAGTGAAGTAATAAAAGCATGGACCACCCTTTCTAGATCGTTCCTGCACAGGTAGGATTTGTCTTTAGCTAAAATCCGTAGATGATAAAAAGATCCCTTGACTACGGAGCTGATTTGTTTATCAAATTTAAAAACACTGTCAAAAGTAACACCGAGGCTCTTAATGGAGGAAGTACATTCAGAAGTACTTCCTCCATTAAGGATGCTCTTCATTGATTTCATCTCGGCCTTCAATACTATCATCCCAGACATTCTTATAGACAAGACGGTAAACTTGGACTCCCCCCCCCCCGCCACATGTACATGAATCAAAAACTTTCTCACAGACCGTTCACAATCAGTCAAGGTTGGTAACCAGAGATCATCCACCCTGTCACTAAGCACTGGCTCACCACAGGGATGGTTGCTGAGTCCACTCCTATACCCCATCTACACCAGTGACTGCACCCCTACACACCCCTGCAACATCATCATCAAATGTGCAGATGACACCACTCTGATGGGGCTCATCACCAACAATGATGACACCGGGACGAGGTCCAGCAACTATCAGAATGGTGTAACTACAATAACCTCACGCTAAACACCAAGAAAACAAAGCAAGTGGTCATGGACTTCTGCAAAACAAGAACTGACCCTCCTCCCCTCTCCATAAAAGGTGACTATGTGGAGAGGGTGTCCTCCTTTAAGTTCCTCGGCACCCACATATCCGAGGACCTATCCTGGTCCACAAACACATCAGCCCTAGTGAAGAAAGCCCAACAACGCCTCCATTTCTCCATGGAACAGGCTGCAGACTGATCTCCTAGTGTCCTTCTACCGTGCCACTATCGAGAATGTGCTGGTGCACGCCATCCCTGTGTGGTACGCTGGTTGCACAACAGCTGACAAGAAGAGACTACAGAGGGTCATCAGAACTGCAGAGAAGGTGATCGGCTGTCCACTCCCCTCCCTGGACTTAATTGCCAGCTCAAGATGTCTCTCCAGAGCCAGGGCAATTATAAAGGACCACCTCCATCCTAACCACCACCTCTTCAACATCCTGCCCTCTGGAAAAAGGTTCAGATCCATCAGGTGCAAAACCAACAGACTAAAGAACAACTTCTTCCCGTGGGCTGTCAGAACTCTTAATGCAACAGACTTCTCCAACACATCTCCCGTGACACTATTGATCATCTATGTGCAATATCTCAGTCTTTCCATGTTCTGTGCAATATCTTTGGTATGTGCAATATTTTGTTCTCAGTAGAATTACCATCCCCACCCTAAATGACCATACCCCCTCCACCCTTATTTATTTATTAATTATATTATATAACTTGCATACAGCCCCACAATGTTTCTGTTTCAATGTTTCTTACACATACACCATGTATATAGTAAACTCAAATATATGTATACATATATGTTGCTCCTCCACCCCCCCCCTTTGTATATTGTTTTCTCTTGTTTACTTTTGCACTTTTGTGGTCCAACTACCCAACTTCGCTGTGCAAGAAACTGCACAATGACAATAAAAAGCTCCAAGTCTCTGATAATAATGCAGTTTATTAATTGAATGTGTTTCTATGTACACTTACCTTTAAACTGAAGCATCAGTACCAGTAATGAAGACATTTGAATCCATGTGAATGCAGCCATCGTGCTTCTCTGTCTCTCTCAGTCTCTGTTCTTGCTCTCACGTTCACAAATGAGACAGTCTCAGAGATGAATACAGCATCAACGTCCTGCTCACTTCCTCATGGTGACATCACTCCTTTTCCCTCCTCTTGCTGAATTAATCCAGTTCATAGTTGTCACACAGTGGAAATTTGTATTTATCTTGTATATTGTTTTTATTCTGATTTTTAGTGTTTATTTATGAGTGTTGTTTCTATTGCATGGTTTTTAGTGTTTTATGTGACATGGTTTTTATCCACTGTGGACTGGCTGCACATGGGACAAATTAGCTGATAGGGACCACCTGCTGAGGCAGGGGTGTGTCCAGAGGTGGCCTATCAGCTGTGTAAAGACCTTTTAAAAACAGGCTAGCTGAGCACTGAAGAGAGAGGCCCCAGACTGGAAGGTTAATGCGAGCTGGCCAGTGTGATGCGGCGACCAAGTCCTGACCTCATGGAACGGCAACAGTAAGAGACAACGCATGTGATTGGCAGCAGGGCAGAGGTTTACCTTTTGTGAGTAGGGTCTCTACTGTTGTTTACTGGGTGCAGCTGGATTGGGAGAGGGTCACCATGGCCATGAGCCAGGGCCGCTTCTGGGACCATTTTTCTGGCCCCTATTTGTTATGTTACAGGACACCGACGCAAGGGGAGCTGTGGCGGTGGTCGCATCATGGATTCGGGTGCAGAATGCAAGCCGGGCTGGGAAGTGATGGGCCAGCGGAAGGACCAGAAGATGGGTGGCTCTTTCTTGTCTGCCGAAGACGGGGCTGGCGTGGACTCTGCTCTAAAGGAGGAATTCCTGGCCTGCTGATGGACCCATAATGAACATGTGGCCTAATTATAGCAGGGGGGGGGGGGGGGTTAGTGAATGTAAAAAATGGTAGTTTTACGGGTTTTAGAATTGTTTTTAGTAGAGAGCAAACATTTTATTACGTACATTTTAAGGGTGTTTTTATTTGTGCTCCCTGGCCTAGTAATAAACTGTTTCTGATCAGACCTGCTTACTCTCTGTGCCCGTGGTATCCGACTCGCTTGCTCCCCCTTGTATTTTAAAGAATCTTTCTTTTTAGCGTGACATTCTGGCGCGACCGCTTTAGTGTCCGCCGTGCGTTACATAGTGTTTAAGCATCTGTATCTGTATCTCCCCTTCTCTTAACCCTTTAAGACCTACCATAGAACCAAGTCCGCCAGAGCTTACTTTATATTTTTACATGCTGTAGTGCCATTTCTGGGAGCATTTCAAGTTGCTATACATCAATACAACTGTTATAGCCCATATTCTAATAATATGCATGTATTAAGTCCATAGTAACTACATTAATTGCAAAACAGTGCAATAAACTACAAAAAAATAAAAATCGCTTTTGGTTTTTTTTGCATATATTTCTACTTGGAGAAATTTAAGAGGTTTATCCCTCAAAACTTAAAATACAAAAAAGTTGCAAAAAATAGTTTACAACAGGAAATTTATTTTAAGTGTCTTCATAGTTTTATTTTTGAGATACACCAATTTTTATATACTGCAGGAAAAACAAAAAACAATCCTATGATGCAAATTTCCAAAGAAAACAGCATGTGCATCAAAATAAACTATTTCCAGCAGTGCAATTTGAGTTCTAAGCATCCCAGAAACTATTCAGAAAAGCATAAAGTCAAACATGACTTAAAAAAACACCAGTATAGGCTTTTAAGGCCTACAAATAAAAAACTACTTTTGTGAAAATTTCGTTACATCCGGTTTCGGGCAGGAAATGGCGGACATGCAATCGTTCGCGCTGACGTCTGTTTCAATGTGAGAAGTGTTACGAACAGCTGATCGGATCGGCAAAGGGTGTTTCTGGAATATTATGTTTTTGTTTGGTGGAGGGGGTTATGGTGTGGGGTTGTTTGATAGAATCTTTGGGCAATTTTATGCTCTGAAATTTGTGGAAACAGTTTAGTGATGGCTTCAATCTCTTCCAACATAACTCTGCACCAGTGCACATGACAGGGACCATAAAGGCATGGATGAGCAAATTTGGTGTGGAAGAAATTGACTGACCTACACAGTCTTGACCTCAACCTAATAGAACACCTGTAGAGTGCAGACTGGGAGTCAGGCCTTCTCATCAAACAGCAGTGTTTGACCTCACAAATGTACTTCTGGATTAAAGGTCAAAAAATCCCATAAACACACTCCTAAACCTTGTACAATGTCCATTTAAATCTATTGAAGCTATGAAGCAATTATATTTGCAAAGGTTGGGTCAATATCATATTGAATCCTATGGATTAAGAATGGAATGGGACTCAAGCTCATATGTGGGTCTTTGGCCAGTGTTTTGAATTTATGAGGTTACGGTTCCTTGTGTTTTGAGGACCTCTGGTTTTTAGGTCTGGCTTCTTTGTAATTTTAGCTGGTTGCTATTTTGCTTTGTTATCTATTGCATTCTCTGTTCATTTGTTTCTGTTTATATTCTACTTCATATTCCTAGATCAGGGGTGTCGAACTCCAGTGTCCTGCAGGTTTTAGATATCACCCTGGGTCACACCTTAATCAAATGATTTCAATTGATGATCAAATGAAGTTCTCCAGGTTTCTGGAGAACTTCAAGACATGTTGAGGAGGTAATATAACCATTTAAATCAGCTGTGCTGGATCAAAGACACATCTAAAAGCTGCAGGATATCGGCCCTCAAGGCCTGGAGTTCGACATATGATCAAGTTTAATCTATGTGCTTTGATAATGCAATATTTATCATGTTTTATGGTCCCTTTCTGTCTCCACAGTCCTGTCTGGTCTGTTCAGTTGTGTTCCATGATGTCTGTTCCAACTCGTGAAACAACAGGACAAAAACCTAGAAGGTAGTCACAATCTTCAGGAGAGTCCACCTCAGTGTGGCCGATGTCTTTGAGTTTTTGAACAATTTGAGAATGAGCTCCATTTGTTCTTCCCGCCTTCCAGACATAGAATTTTTTCCACAAAACTAAAGATGAAAGAAAAAGAAATTTAAGTACATTATTCACCTGTAACATCATTTTGTACTACTTGAGCCAGATGAAGGTGAAAGAAATAACAAAATGATATCATCTATCAGTGGCTTTTTACATGGACTATTAAGGGTGCTGATTAGGATCTCCCCAAATGTGCTGAAACTACTGGAGTAATCAAGCTCCACAATTTACATAAGTTATCTGTTACGGCCAGGTGGCCGGTACAAAGTTTGGACCCAAATGCAAAACACAATGTGGAGCAAAAATACGTTTTCAGTGGTTTATTTCAGGAACACAGAATTTCAATGGTGAAACGTGAGTGAACACAGGGATTGGCCGTGAAAAGGGGGAGTACGAGTCTCAGGAGGGGAAGGTACTGAAACTGAGGGAGAAGTCAGTTAATGGTCTGAGTGGGCTAGGAAAGGAAAGGAATAATACTTTAGTGCTGTAGCTTACTTGTGAGTGGAGGCAAGAAGCTCAAGAGGAGCAGGTTCTCCTGCAACCTGAGTTCCAGTGTTGTGGATGAGCCGGCAGGCAGGAGGACAGGCAGGCGACCACGGTGAGTGTTAGTGAGTCCAGAGAAAATGTGATCCCAAAATCTGAGGAGATCTTCATAAGGTGACCAGCATGTGAAAGAGGTAAGTAGCAGAAGGTAGCGTGGAATCATATTGTGGCTGTGTGGAATGAGAAGATAACAAGGTAAGTACAAATAATGAACACAAGAAACAAGGAATTTCTAAGAGGCCTGATACCACCATAGTGTAGCTGATGAACTGGGAAATAATTGGGGGAGACGCTGATCTGAAATATCCCTCCTGCTGATTGCCAGCGATAAACAGGTGAGGGAGGCAGGTGTGGACCGAGCTCGACTCTGAAGGGGCGGACACCGTGGAGTCAAAACAGCGTGGAAAAAACACCACACACTCAGTTCGAAACATTATCATATCATTTAATGACTAGAGATAATAAAAATGTACCAAAATAGAACTGCATGAGAAAATTGTATCCATATTATATGTTGTGTCCATACAAGTTAGTAAAATGCATAGAGGGTCTGAAAGATTAGTTAAACCTTCACTTTTCCTAATGACCAGCTGAGAGGGGACAGCCTCTGGCTGCAAAAGGTCTTTGAAATATGAAGCTAAAAAGCTGCTGTTAAGTGTGGATTAAAACTTAGTTTTAATTGAAAATCAGCTTTTTTAAACTATATATGAGCATTTAGAATTTACACACTTGTAGTTTCCATCATCTATTTCTAATGGTCTTTACTTATTATGATCTCCCGCTTACAGCACTGTGTGGGAATTTCTGGTTCGGCACTTTTGTGGTTAAAGTCCTATCTCTTAAATAGGACCTTTTGTGTTAAGTTGGGGTCGGCTTCATCCTCTGTGGCCCCTCTGCTTTGGGGCGTGCCACAGGGATCTATTCTTGGGCCATTATTGTTTTCCTTGTACCTTTTTCCTCTTGGTGCGATTTTCCGGAAACATAAAGTGCCATTCCATCTATATGCAGATGATTGCCAGCTCTACTTACCTTTTAGTCATTCTGATAGTCTCCCAACTGGACCTCTGCTTGACGGCCTTACTGATGTCAAAGCATGGATGGCAAAAAAACTTTTTAAATTTTAATGATCGGAAGACAGAAGCAATTTTATTTGGCCCAAATCGTTCTTCTCATACTCCGGATGTTGATCTTGCAGCTTTGACTTCCCAACTAAAGAGTTCGATCACAAATCTCGGAGTTAAAATTGATTCTGCACTCACCTTTGATGACCATGTAAACGGGGTGGTAAAATCAGCATTTTATCACCTCAGACGTTTATCAAAGGTTAAGCCCTTTCTTTCCAAGCGTGACCTGGAAAGTGTTATTCATGCCTTTATTACCTCATGTTTAGATTATTGCAATTCTCTTTTAATAGGGGTTGGGCAGGGCACTTTGTCACGCTTAGAGGAGACCGAGCGTTCTCTGTTGCAGCGCCGATGCTTTGGAATAACCTTCCTCTCCATATTAGACAGGCTACATCAGTGACAGTTTTTAAGTCTTTATTAAAAACCTATTTTTATTCCCTGGCTTTTAACTCTGTGGGTAACTGATTTTTTTTATTTTTTTATTTTTATTGCTATGTCTGGTTTTATTACTATGTGCATATTAGTATTGTACAGCACTTTGGTCTACCAGGTGCTATATAAATAAATAAATGATGATGATGATGATGATTCTCTTTCCCATCATTTTCTCCTCCTTTTCTTCATCTACTCCACCACTGATGCTCTCTTTCCCCTTTTTCTTCTCACCTCGAACTTAATCTCCTGAACTGAAGTTAGGGCTCGAACACACCAAAGCATGCTCCAAGATGCTTATTTATTCCCGTTATTGTCACAATTAAAAGTCTCCAGAGAGCTGACAAGGGTGATTTGTGCGACTAAACAACAGGTGGTGATAAACTAATAATATGCCAGCTAATCTTAGGTTCAAGTGTCCTAAAAATCACACTTTCCCTCTGATAAACAGTTTGACTGAATTCTAAAGTGCCTGAGTCATTAATAACGTTATCCTCAACAAGTCCCTTCAATATGGCCGTCGTCGTACAGAAATGAGCTTCATTGACTTGTTTTGGACTCCTTCCCCACAGCCAGAGTACATAGACATGGATGCTCCACACCTTCATCATGAGGTAAACAGTAAATGACACATAGCGTGTGAGGGGACTCAATTTAAAATATTGCAAAAATATTTATTTGTTGAGTTGTATATTTTTGATTTACTAATCAGTGTTGATGTTATTAAAATATTTTAAAATGCCTGTGTGTACAAAAACATTTGCATACACAATCACAAAGTGGAAGAGCATATTTGGGTTAGTCCGATGGTGAGGATCTCTGTGAACAGCCTGTTAAATTTTTGTGACTCTCAGTGGAGACCCAAAACTTTTATGTTGGCCTAACAAACTTTAGGCCGACTTTAAATGAGTAAAAGAGCACTTGTTTATGGTGTCAGCTGAGCTTAATCATTGCCTTAGAGACACAAAGCAAAGCATGCTTTACGACTGGCCTATTGTATGATTAACAACTCGATATCATATGAGCATGTGTTTCTCATTCAGAGCCAGCTCTTGTCCATCAACTCTCACTTCCAAACAGTGAGACACGATGGACGTTGTTTGATGGTGGTTGTTTGATACTGCACACATTTAGACTTTAACATAACACATCGTTAACCAGTCAGTTACATCATGGCAGCTCATCTTTAACTGAGCAGCTAATTTTGGAAATACATTTTATGTCACTAGCCTCTCTTCAGTATAAATATAGTTGAGTTGTTGGGTGGGGAATCTTGCATTTTTTCCCACTTCAACGCTTAGTGTCATGTGAAGCCTGTGCTTTGGACTGACTTCATTTTTTTAAACAACACTGCCTCCCAGTGGTCATAATCTGTATTGCAGAGTCTAATGAGAACAACAAACAACTGTTTGTTTTTTTGTTTTGTTTTTTTTTTCCATCAAGGTTCATGTACAAATGTGAGTCTAAGTGAGGAGACATGAGCGTGAATATGTCACGGTTTGCCAGGGCAAACCGTGGGGATGTGGGGGGGAAATAAAACGCACTGCAAACGGTGCGTTTATTTACAGTGCGATAAATGATAATAAATCTCCGTGCTTTCCCTTTACTTCCGTGTCGTGTCTTCCCCGAAAAGTCTTTGTCTTTGTGCTCTCCGCTCCGGTGTCTCAGCACTCCCCGTGCTGGCTGCTGTCTGGTGTTCCACACGTCTCCTGGGGAAACAGAAGCAGCCGTTAAGACACAATACAGCTGCGTGCATACACATACTAACTTTACTGAGCTTTAAGACTAACGTAGCATCTCACACAATTATCCCGCGCTGAGGAGCGCTCAGCCACACTCTCAAGTAGCTCCCCTGACAAGGCTTCATTAGCTGCAGGTGTGTGTACTCGTCCGCTTCAGGTGTGGCCAGCTTCCAGACGGGACACACCTACCAGGCCTGCCTGATCCCCAGTGCTCATCCACACCCATACACACACCCACTTGCCTATATATACACAAGCATGGAGAAGACAAAAACAGCAGCAGAGTGCAGCAAACATGCATAATATAAAACGAGTCCACAACCGCTCATGGACACTGACAGAATAGGACTCGTGAAATTTTAAACAGAAACAAAATTCCATGTAAATAATACTGCTTTGTGCTGATTGTGTTACATATGATTGTGATTACGTATATTGTGAAAAATAAATATAAATCCTTCAGATTTGTGTATCCGATCTGTATTTATTTCTAACAATTGTTCTAATCGTATAAGTAAACTTTAACTTACAGACCAGAGTCACAGATACATTTATGATATTCACTCTATAAAGGTTTTTGTATCTTACGTTGGTTAGATAGATGACACCCAGTATGGGTTTTTCCATTATGGTCAGATCAATACAGTCTCTCTATATGGTTTTAGTGTTTTAATAACCAAATCAGATACTTTTATCACTCTATTATTTGAGAATAAAATGACAAATAGAATTTCAGTCTGTTATTTATTTTAAATGTTGGTTAAAGCTTGGTACCTTATAGAGTAAATAATGAATCATTCATAAGTTTGTATAACTGGAGCTTGTGTCTCATCAGTAATGCTGATGATGTAGAAATATGAGAGACACTGTAATATTTCCCATCTGAAAGACATTACAGGCCACCAGCTGGACCCTCTGCAGTTTGCTTACCGGGCAAACAGGTCGGTGGATGATGCAGTGAACATGGGGCTGCATTACATCCTGCAACACCTTGACCGCCTGGGAACTTATGCCAGGGTCCTGTTTGTGGACTTTAGTTCGGCTTTTAACACCATTGTGCCTGAACTTCTTTCCTCCAAACTCTCCTAGCTCAGCGTGTCACCAGCTACCTGTCAGTGGATCACCAGCTTCCTGACAGACAGAAAGCAACAAGTGAGGCTGGGGGAGATCACCTCTGAAACCCGGTCCCTCAGTATTGGTGTCCCCCAAGGATGTGTCCTCTCACCACTACTGTTCTCCCTCTACACTAACGACTGCACCTCCAAGAACTCGGCTGTCAAACTCCTAAAGTTTGCAGATGACACCACCGTCATTGGCCTCATTCAAGATGGTGATGAGTCTGCATACCGGCAGGAAGTTGAGCGGCTGGTACTCTGGTGCAGTCAGCACAATCTGGAGCTGAACACTCTTAAGACTGTAGAGATGACAGTGGACTTCAGGAGACATCCCTCAACTCTGCTCCCCCTCACCATATCAGACAGCCCTGTGTCAACTGTGAAGACCTTCAAGTTCCTGGGTACAACCATCTCCCAGGACCTGAAGTGGGAGACCAACATCAACGCCATCCTCAAAAAGACCCAGCAGAGGATGTACTTCCTGAGACAACTGGGGAAGTACAGTCTTCCACAGGAGCTGCTGATCCAGTTCTACACTGCGGTCATTGAGTCTGTCCTGTGCTCCTCCATCACAGTCTGGTATGGAGCAGCCACTAAACAGGACAGGAGCAGACTGCAGCAGACTGTACGGGCAGCAGAAAGGATCATCGGCACCCCCCTGCCCTCCATCCAGGATCTGTACCTCTCAAGAACCAGGAAACGGGCAGGGAAAATCATCACAGACCCCTCACACCCTGCACACAGACTTTTTGATCTGCTGCCCTCTGGCAGACGGTACAGAAGCCTGCAGACCAGGACCACCCGACACAGGAACAGTTTCTTTCCCCTCGCCATCTCCCTTCTTAACAGTTGACCTGTCACACTGCTCCCACTGCCAGACTGCAGCTGCACCTTATGTACATTTTGCAGTATTCATTCCACCTCATTCATTTCTGTATTGTATGTATATAAGTTTAGATTTGTTATTTATAGTTGGTTTACACAGCTTTGTGTATGTATGTGTAATGTGTATATGTAGACACGTGTGTGTGTGTGTGTGTGTGTGTGTGTGTGTGTGTGTGTGTGTGTGTGTGTGTGTGTGTGTGTGTGTGTGTGTGTTCCATCTACCGGAACCAAATTCCCTGTATGTGTCTGCACATATACTTGGCCAATAAACACGATTCTGATTCTGATATTCTACTGTTAAAAGTGGGGATTAAAATATATGCAGAGAAAGAAGGGGAAAAGACACTCTGTTTTGCCTCAATTTCATTTTCTTTAATAAGTGAAACTTAACATATAAAGTGAAAGTACTTCGATAGAGTCAGTCTGTTAGGTCTGCACTCGCTGGCCTCGGTGACTCAGAGACTTATCCCCGTGAACAAAGCAAGACACTCAGAGCTCAGTCCATTTTAACTTGCAAGAGAAGCCGGTCTGGTCAGGATCTTGGAGCTACAAACTCCCCACCTGATCTCAGCCAACTTAAAAAAATACAGTGTCCCCTCGCAGCCTTTTATTCAGAGATATCAGTTACAGAAACACCCCATTGTAAAACCCATAAGGTTTCTCCTAAGAGTTAAGGGAGACATTTCCCAAAGTGTGGGGCCCGCCCCCTAGGGGGGGGCCGAGCCATTGCAGGGGGGGCGCGGCATGAAAAGGGAAAAAACAAAACAACGCTTGGACACTGCTTGCATGGGGCGCCCACACAAGCAAAGCAGGAGATAAAGCATAGCTGAATATGTTTCCAAACCAACTTCATTCTAAGCCAAAGACTAGAAAATATGGCGAAGCAAATCTTCCTTTTGGCTTTACCTGCACAAGTGCCGAGGTAGGTCTCCCCTGCAGAATTGGTTTTCCCTGCGTCGAGAGCAGCGCTGGGCTCTTCAAAAAACGGACAAACAGTATCCCACATTCTTGATTTTTAGTTCACAAACACTTGTTGTAATAAATAGCTACTCCTGACATTTTAGAGATGTTAGCTCTTTATACAGTAAAGTTACAGTGGGATACAAATAATATCAGGCTGATCCTGCCACGATTTGCTCCCTCGGTTCAAATCACGGACAAACAGCATCCCACAGTTGTTTATGTTTTTAAACCCATTTTGCACAGAGAGGCATTTTTTGAAAAATGTATTGATAACAATGTTATTACACAGGAAAAAAAACTACATGTAAAATAATCACACCGTGACGCCTCTGCCTTTCTAAATGGAGGGACAGTAACTGCTTGTTTATATGTAAGCGTGTAAAACCTGAAGATAGAGACAAAATACTGTTAATCTGACTATCTGCCATTCTGCAATTCATCTCCTGTAAACAATAACGTGGCGCACAGCGTGACGTGGAAAAAGGCACATACCTTTAAGGTTGCGTGATGAACTCATACGTGTGGACGAAACAGCTGCGGACGTAGCGTAAAAGGGTTAGTAGTTTATTTTCTTACTACCTGCGAATTACTTGTATTTGCTAAATTGTTTACTAAATGTTTGAGGTGTGAAATAAACCGCAATGGAGCAAAATATGGGTGTGTGTGGTTGGAGGATGTGTTAGCGCGTGTGCGAGAGAGAGGGGGGGGCAATATTTTTCTTGTAGAACAAAGGGGGGCCCAGCAAAAAAAGTTTGGGAACCACTAAGTTAAGGCACTGTGTGTGTGACTGTATGCACGTATGAGCATGTGAGTGCATGTGTGTGTACGTGACTCTGTATACATGACTTCCTGCTAGTCATATGTGGTTACAGCCGTTTAACAACATCTATAGTCATAAAAGGGTCACCTTCCCTCACCCCCCATATATCGCTTAACCCCTTTAATGGTCCACCATATACAAGCACAGGTGAGCCCATAAATGGCAGGAAGTAAACATTCCTTCTAAATAAAGAAACCAGAACCTTTACATGCAATGTGCCTGCAGTTAAACACTATAGCTATTACCATCCCCCACCATCCTAGATGTCGGGGAGGGACAGAAAAATAGCTGAACATGCAGATTAGGACAAGGTTTACAGTTTTAAGCACAACAATGACAACTTTTGTCAAAATCACTCCATCACAGTCCTTCGTCATTATTTCTGTGATTTTAGCTAATTTTGGGTCCTAGTATCCAAGGCACTTTGTAGCTCACTTAAAAAAGGCACTAATATCAAATGAAATCATCTGACTCAAGTACTGTGATATGATGCAATATTATGCTCCAATTGACCCTTTTTAAATGAAGCCTTTTCATCTTTAGTGTTCTGAAAATATTTCTGTTTGGGAGATTTCCCAGTGCTCAGCATCTAAAAGCAGGAAAAAAACAGATAAGTGGATGGATGAGTGGGTGGCTGTCTGCACATGTGAAAGTGAAAGTTTTGCAGTGACCATGACTTTCATTTACACTGCATTTCATTCTACTGCAGCCTGAGGAAAGATATGCCAGAGATTGAAAGAAATTATCAAGCTCTTTTGTAAGTAACCTTTTACTTTCTTTTTTCACCCCATGATGCTGTGAACTACTTATTCTCTGCCATGCAATGTAATAATGCAGATTACCGATAAATTACAATCAAAGTACTTTATTCAGGAAATTATGCAGTCACAGTTGATTTAGTGTTAAATATTAAATTACATCTATATGGTTGACATTGAGGTGCTCCTGTTATCATACTGGACTTTGTTGTTTTTTCTGTGTCTGCTGTGCAGATAGTAAGGCTGTGGAACTTTTGCAGTGCGCACTTGTGCTTTAGAAGGAGGAGTTGGGTTTCCTGCATCATTCAGTGGCACATTTAGGTTTTCTCATCTTCTCACTGAACTGAACTGAATAATAATACAGATTAGTATCTCTTGGGTTTTTTTTTCAGACATCTATACCAGTGATAGCTTTTGTAGGGCAGCTGCCACTAAAGAGAGCTTGTGATGTACATTCACCTTGTCTGTGGATAATTATGCTGAAAAATGCTCCTTTCTGTTTCTTGATCCTTCTTAGAGACATGGAACAGGAACAAGGTGAGAAAACAAGTAGATTTTTCAAGACTGTATTTGTTAAATTCATTAAACTGCATTTGGTGATTATAAAACATCATTTATTGATACTTCTACCATGATAATTATGAAGAGCTTTAATAACCAAACAAAAATCAAAATAAATAAAGAAGAAGAAGACACACCTTGTTTTAATTCACTTTCATTTTCTGTTATAACTAAACCACCTGTGGCTGGGTGTGGCCTGCGGTGCCGTGCAGGGAAGGTGGACGCACCTGCACGGCATCCGCAATCATGCCCCACCGACTTAAGCATAGCACTGGGTCCTGTGGTGGTGTTGTTGTTGGTTATGTTGAGCTGGCAGCGGGAGAGCTGCAGCTCTGTGTGTCAATAAAGGTAACAGAGCATGTTAATGTCACCGGGTCTGCCGTGGTCATTTACACTACCCTATTAAAATGAAAGCACTGCAGCTGAGTGCTTTGTGATTACTCCAGTAGTTTCAGCACATTTGGGGAGATCCTAATCAGCACCCTTAATAGTCCATGTAAAAAGCCACTGATAGATGATATCATTTTGTTATTTCTTTCACCTTCATCTGGCTCAAGTAGTACAAAATGATGTTACAGGTGAATAATGTACTTAAATTTCTTTTTCTTTCATCTTTAGTTTTGTGGAAAAAATTCTATGTCTGGAAGGCGGGAAGAACAAATGGAGCTCATTCTCAAATTGTTCAAAAACTCAAAGACATCGGCCACACTGAGGTGGACTCTCCTGAAGATTGTGACTACCTTCTAGGTTTTTGTCCTATTGCTTCACGAGTTGGAACAGACATCACAGAGGCTCTCAACAACAAACCTCGTACGAAATGTTAAATCACACTAGTTTTCTTTTGTCATCACAAGTAAAGGGAAGTAATTTAAATCCATGAATGTTAAATTGGTATCACGAGAAATGTCATGGTAAGAAGTTGTAATTTACCTGTATGTGACCTACTTACATTAGTTGTCTTTTTCTCTTGTGTGTCAGATGGGAAGCTCCTGTGTGATATTCAGTTGAACAAGTAGATGGAAAATAATGGATGGATGAAATAATGTAAAGGGTTATGAAGAAAAGTTTTAATGTCTTACAGCCTCAGCTCAATATCTAGTAACTTAACTAACTTAAATGTTTTTTCACTTTTCTTGAACCATCTGATCCCACTGTCTCTGTCCTTATAGTGGGTAAACCAGTGATTCTGGTGGTGATGCACCACACTCATGATACTCGTCGTGTTGTAGCCAAAAGCAGCAGACAGGTCTACGACCCAGATGTCTGCCTCACTGTGGATTGTCTCTTTTATGATGGCACCCTCCTTAACTGCAGTCTCAATGACAACATGTGGGCTGAAATCAAGAATCATTTTGGAGTTCTCAGTTTGGAGACTCAGGTACTGACTAAAAAAAACTTATCTAATATTGATGTTTTGAATAAAGTAGTGGGTAGGTAGGTATGATTCAAACATTGCAGTTTGTTACAAATGCTCCAGTTAATTTGTTATTTGTATTCTAATTTTTCTTCTTCCTTTTTAGGGCTCTGACTTGCTGACCAGGATAGTCAATTGTAAGTGTGACTACAACCATGAATTTCCAATTACAGCTTTTTTTTGCCCCAGTTTTACATTCAGATTAAAATGACAATGTATGTAGTTATCCCACCTGTGAAATTAGCTGAAAAGTACCTCAAAAGTTACACAGAACAGATGCAAACTGAGGGTTTAGATACACAGGAGGACATTAGGGCAGAATGGACACACGTTTGGAACACAACTGAACAGACCAGACATGACTGTGGAGACAGAAAGGGATCATAAAACATGATAGCTATTGCATTACCAAAGCACACAGATTAAACTTGATCATAACCTAGGAACATGAAGTAGAATATTAAAGAATAAAAAGAACAGAGAATACTATAGATTACCAAGGAAAATAGCAACCAGCTAAAGTTACAAAGAAGCCAGACCTAAAAACCAGAGGTTCTCAAAACACGAGGAACCGTAACCTCATAAATTCAAAACACTGGGCCAAAGACCCACATATGAACTTGATTCCCATCCCATTCTTAATCCATTAAATATGATATTGACCCAACCTTTTCAAATACAATTGCTTCATAGCTTCAATAGCTTTAACTAGACATTGTACAAGGTTTAGAAGTGTGTTTATGGGATTTTTTGACCATTAATCCAGAAGCACATTTGTGAAGTCAGACACTGATGTTGACAGCAATCTCTGACTTTACGTGGCCTTTATCTTTGCTGCTAAATTGCTGTCGTTCCCAATCACTTCCACTTTGTTAATTCATTAATAATGAGAAAATTTCACAACTGAATTTGTTGCACCAGTGGCATCCTATCATGGTACCACACTGAAATTTACTGAGCTCCTGAGAGCGACCTGGTCTTTCGGTCTTTCATAAATGTTTGTAGAAGCAGTCTGCATGGCTGGGTGCTTGACTCGATAAATCAGAGGTTAAGAACGTGATTGGAGCACCTGAGTTCAATGATTTAGATGGGCCCATGAAAATAGAAACTTTGATATTATTATTATTATTATTATTATTATTATTATTATTATTATTTTAATTGCAGTTTCTGCCATTTGCAGTATGTTTTGTATTTTATATATAATATTAAAAAATACCACCTTTAATAATCTTTGTTTTTCTTCATTTTAGGGATAAAGAACCATCTACTGATTGTAGCACTCATCATTGCATTCATTTTTGTCATCATTCTAGTGACACTTACACAAGTAGACAAGGTCGAGCATGCTCATGCTGAAGGCACTAACAAGTCATCAAGTACAAATAAAACATATGTGTGAAATAATTCTGCTGAATGTATTATCATAATTATGCTCATAAAGAATAAATACAAATCTTTCCTGTCTTGTTGCTTTTCTGTACTTTATCTTATTAACCTTTTACTTTTTACTAAAAATGTAATTTACTAATAAATAACAATAAATATGGTGATGTGAAAAAGTGATTTGCCTCATTCCTGATTTCCTATTTTTTGTCACACTGAAATGAGATCATCAATCAAGTTTAAATATTACACAAAGATAACACAAGTAAGAAAAATGTTTTAAATGTAGGTGTTTATTATTAAAGAGGGAAAAATCTAATCGTACATGGCCTTGTGCGAAAAAGGGAGCCTAAGCCTACTAACTGGCTGGGCCACCCTTAGCAGCAACAACTGCAATCAAGCATTTGAGAGTCTTTTCGAGCACCGTGGGGGAACTTTGTCCGACTCATCTTTGCAGAATTGATGTAATTCAGCCACATTGGAGGGTTTTCAAGCATGAAGCGCCTGTTTAAAGTCATACCGTAGCATCTCACTCGGATCATTGTGCTTCAGAGTACATAGTTGTGGATGCACCGCACCTTCGTCACGAGGTAAACAGTAAATGACACACATAGCGTGTAAGGTGACTCAGATTTAAAATATTGATTGATTTACTAATCAGTGTTGATGTTATTAAAATATTTTAAAATGCCTGTGTGCACAAAAACATTTGTAATTTTGGAAATACATTTTATGCCACTCGTCTCTCTTCAGCATAAATGTAGTTAGTTGAGTTGTTGGGTGGGGGATACTGATATTTTCTACTTCAACTTTCAGTGTCAGGTGAAGCTTGTGCTTTGGACTGACTTCATTTTTCTACAACACTGCTTCCCAGTGGTCGTGATCAGTATTGCAGATTCTAATGAGATGAACAAACAACTGTTTTTTCTTTTTAATTTTTTATCAAGGTTCATCTTTATATTGTATCACACACATTTACAATGATTTTCAATAACTCACACCTCCTACCTTTCTTGTCTTTTCTCTCTCAAAACACATTCTCATCTCTGTTTTGTCTTTGTTTCTCAAATCAAAAGTGAAAGTGCTGCACTGAGAGGCGGTCGGGGAGGGGCTTTTAGCGTCTTCAGTGTGCCCGTGACACGAGTCACGTATCAAGCTCTTCCGTAAGTCGACTTTTAAAATGATTAACTAACCATATAAGGCTTTGAAGTGCTCCCTCATCTCTAACGTGCATGCACACACTCTTCTAAGGTGGTCTTTCTTTTTTCGTTTTTGACTTTGTCTGGATCCAGTAAAAGCTCGTGCAGAGCTTTCAGTGTTACCAACACTGACACATATTTACCTGCTGGCTGAATTGTTCAACTTTTTAAATTCCCACTAAATGCTAATTTCTTCTTCCACTTGTTTCCCAACGCAAAGAAAAGAAAGAAGAAAATGGTGAGAAAATACATTTACTTTATTACGTTTGTTAAACACTTGATGGCGCCATACAGCTGACAGTTCGTGAATGCAGCATTTTGCAGCATAATAGGGAACTGTTAAAGACATAAAGAGAAGTAAAGGAGGAGTGAATCTTTGACTTATGGCGGTGGTTTCACTAGATTTGGGGAGCACTTGATCTAGTGTCCAATCCAGTCACCTGGATTAGCTGACATGTGCATTTCCATTCATTAAGAAAAGCTCACATGGAAAAAGCTACATTCACACTGACAGTAATTCACCCACTTCCTTTAGTTTTTGCTTATTTAGATCATGATTCATATAACTGGCACACACACAACATAAACTGCATAAAAATTATAAGCATATGCCTAAAATATTCTTTTTCATCCATCTTTAGCTTCGGGGAAAAAAATTATTTATCTTTGAAGCTGGAAATACAAATGGGGCTCATCGTCACATTGTTGAAAGGTTGAAAGATGTTGGCCAAGCAGAGGTGAACGCTCTAAATGAATGCGACTATCTTCTGGTTTTCTGTCCTGCTGTTTCACGAGTTGGAACGGACATCGGAGAGGCTCTGGACAACATGCCCCGTGAGGAAAATTGAATTAGTTTTTCTATTGTCTTCACTAATATTGTGAAGGAGTTGGTGCTTCTAAGTAACCGGGGAGATTTACTGACAAATCCAGTGTCAATATTGTTTCTTAGATAAGGGCTATTCTCATATCTTTTTTGGACTAATGAAAAAATAGAAAATAAAAACAAGGATTAAGAAATCGGAGGTGAAGGATCTTGTTTACTGTAGAAGAATGTTCAGCTTATATGTCCTGCAGTATAATCTAAAGATGGAGTAATCCAAATTTTTGTTTATGTTATGGTTCTGAATCATTTCATCCTGTTGTCTCTGTGGTTACAGGTGGTAAACCAGTAATACTGGTGGTGATGCATCCCACCTTCAATCCCGATTATGTTGTAGCTGAAAGCCGGAGACAAGTGACCAACCCAAATGTCCGCCTCACTGTGGACTGTCTGTTTCATGATGGCAAGCTCCTCAAGTCTAAACGTAACAATAAGATGTGGAATGAAATAGAGATATTTTTGGAAGTTTCCACTCTCCAGGTAATGACAAAATGTATTGATCTGTTATCAGGTTTACACATAATTATTTTGGCATATACTTAAATACTTTATTTCTTTGTTTCATTTTATTATTCAGGTTTTGTGGTTTGGAACGATCAAATGTAAGTATGATTGTTCCAGTTTCATACTATAACATTAAGGAGTGTTTCCCTAAGGGACACGTTTTAAAGTAATTATCCCTCTTTGTTTTGTCTTGATAAGTCAGCATGTTAGAATAAAGCCTACTTGCTCATGGATTGAGACTAATTCTCCAAGCCATTGCTGTATACAACAAAGAGGAATATATAGTTTAAACATATTAAAGTATACTATAAATAGTCTTTTGGTGTTCAAAACTTTGAATCATAGAATTTAATATTCTAATAATGACTTTGGATTGTTTGGCCTATAAGAATGATCTGAGGTAACTCATTGCTCTTTTATTCTTCATTTTAGATTTGAAGAATCGTCGAGCACTTCGGATTGCAGCTCTAACTGCTGTAGCGATCTTTGTGTATTTCAACAGTCCTGAAATAAAAAAGAAAATAGGGCTGTGAGAGCAGTCCCTGGATAGCAAAACCAAAAGGAATCTATTTTTTAAGGTCAAGGAGTTATATGGCTAAGTTCAAGGCTAAGTTGGAAATAAGTACATAATCACATATTTTAGGTAATCGATTCAGCAACAACAACAACAACAACAATAATAACAATAATAAGGAGAAAGATTATTAGATGAGCACTAGGACATTTTTCTAGCCATGTCATTAATGCAGACAGCAAACTAGATGCACATTTCTATGAAAACAAATTGTCCTGTAAAACAACACTGTGCACTGCTGTACTGATATACAGTGTTGGTTTACTAAAATCACTTCACACATCCAGGGTATCTTGTTGGTTATATTGCAACTTGGTGAAGCTATAAATAAAAGCAAATCATCTCTATGACGTAATTCTGCTGATTTGTCCAAATAATCTTATCAAAACGAAATCATTTGTGAATAATAAATTCAAATGTTTCATATTTCTGTTGCTTGTCTACGCTTATTAATTTATCTTGGATCTAAGTGTGAGTAAACCCTTACGTAACATTACATCCTTTAACCACCAATACCTTCACTGCATTTTGCCTGTAATTTATACAGACCTGTTACATTTTGTTTATATCTTCTGCTGTTATTGAATTGTAGTTTTTGTTGTATTACTTTCACATCAGTAAATAATGGCGTGCAGCTCCTACATCCTGGAAATATTTGTTTATTTACAGCTGAGTTGAATTGCACAAGCCACTGTAAATAAATGTAAATAAAACAGCAAAAGAGTTTAAATGTTTTAGCATTAACTGTCCTAAACATAAAAAATGAAATGATGGTCTGCTGAGCAGCTGAGTGGAAGCCCTTCCTTTGAGTCAAAAACAACAGTAGTGCAGGGTGTGATACGGGGCGGGACAACCAATGACAAGTTGATACCATATGAACATGCACTGTGTTGCAGTGTGGATACATGAATCTCCTTTATGTAGTATTTTTTTCTTAGGTAATGTAAATATAAACATATTTGGATCTGACATTTGTCAGATCTGGACTCAAAACGTGAATCTGATACCAGTGAAAACAAGATGATATGGCCAATCTATTCTTATTACTATCAAATTTGTTTACTAGGCCATGCAGAAGCAGCATCAGTAACCAAGAGAGCTAAGACAACACAGAGGAAAATGAAGGCTAAGTGAAATTAGCTTGGAGGCATTTCACTCTGGCTAACCAACAGTATTTACTTGCATGTTGGCAAATGTTTTTAACTTAAGAGCAGCTATGGTCAAGTGAGCTGACACTACTATTTCTCTCTCTCTCGCTCACTCTCACTGTCAGTGCATGTAGTGTAACAACAAATGCTTTTACTGCACTTAACATGTTGTCCCCAAGTCTATGAGTTTTATTAAATGTCAGCAGTTGCATGTGTTTGTGTGCATGTGTGTGATGGTTGAGCAGTAAAAGGACTCAAACTGAGAAAAGGAAAGAAGAAACTAGTGTGACTGTAAATAATAAAGCAAATAGCTTTTGTTCATTTTTAATTTAAATATTTTTGTCCTGTTGTCACTAATAAATAATTATTAGTTATTTATTTGAATTATTTACATTCAAAACATATTATTGAAGTAATATTTGTGTTGAGACTGACGTTGCCTGAAACATTAAAAAACACAAAGCTTAATTAACAGCTCAGTTAACCTCGGTACTGCATACTCGTTATCGGTAGATACCTGACACCATTATGCTGGTATGAGAACCGAGTAAAAGGAATACATTTTGACATCACTTGTCTCTTAGTTAGAATAAATGTAATAAATTAGTTTTCAGTGACACATGAAGTTGGTGTTTTGGACTTCAGTCCAATCAGAGCCACTTTCAGATTGTCTTTTTACAACACTGCCACCCAGTGGATATATTTGTCATATTTCTTGAGAAGAACAAACAGTAGAAGTTGTTGTGAAAGCTTGGGTAAATATTAATTGTGTACACCTACGCTATGTGGTGCAATTAACCCCAATTTTTGAACATGTAGTTTGAAGACCCCAACATTGTAACTGCTAGTGTCTTTGTATTGCACACTATAGTAACTACATTTCCTCCGCTGCTGCTGTGCTCTTATCTTATTTCCTTCAGCACACAGTTATGTCTGCAGTTCCTGTTCCGTGACTGACACGCTGCCTTCAACAAACAGTGGAAGGAAGACTGGACGTGGGGGAAGGGTGTTCACTGGTCTTGAGCGTGTGATAAAATATGGCAGAGACACCAACATCTTATCAAAGTACTCCGTAAGTAAGCTTCTTAAATATTGGTTTTAGATCCTTTTTCTCAGACTGTTAAAAGCTAAATCCCAGATTATACACTGCTAAGATTTGGGGTTTTTTCATTTGTTTTTTTATGATGTGTTCTATTATAAGTTTGCGAAGAACAGCTGTTACCAGGATGTACGCATATTTACCTGAAGTTATTCAGCTTTGTTAAAGTCTGACTAAGGCACCTTTCTCTCTTTCCACGTCTCTACTTAGAAGCACAAATGAAGAAAATGGTGAGCAATTACATTTGTTTTTTCTAACTTAATCTCAAACACTTTACACTTCCTGACAGCACCATGCAGCAGACTAGTAAAAAGGAACCTCAAGTTTGGCGAATTGCAGAATTTGCAACTAAAATTGGAATTGCTTTTGGTTAAATGAGAGTGCATACTGGACTTGCAGTATATTCACTGCCTAGAAATGTAAATAATTGCTCCTGCTGCTCATAATTACTCTCATTTTTCATGTCTACGTCTAGTTTTAGACGTACCAGCACTGCTCAAACAGTTAATGCATCCTTACACTTCTGTGACTGCGACTGCATTGTCTTTGACCTTTTAAACTCTGGTTAAAAGCACCACGGTGTTGCAGGCCACTAAACATGCTCTGTTTTTTTCTGTATTGTTTTAACTTAGTTTCACTTTCTCTTTTAACTGGAAATTGTATTAGCATGCTAATCCATGCTAATCTAAACTGAAGGGCAGAGCTGCAGGTCTATGATTACTTCTGTGGTTTAAAGTTTAAACAGATTTTGGGAGCAGCTAAAAAAATCTATTTTGCTTAGATGGACTTCCATTAGATCTCTTCAGGTCTAATTAGATCTAAGTGTGCTAAGGGTACTTCCTGTTATTTCAAAGAAGACCTTCAAACACGTACTTAAAACCTTTTTATTCTTACAGTTAATTCTTTGTGTGTATGTGTGTGTGTGTGTTGTCTTGTATTTTATTACTACATAGTTTTTATCTTCCTATCTTTTAATTTAAGCACATTGTGTCTAATGAAATTTTCTACATTAATAAAATGTACATTCATACATTATACATTCTGTAATTAACATTGAGGTGAAAAGTTGACATAATTTTTAGATTATTTTGAAACTTGCAGAATGGACTCAAGGTTTATCTTCTTTTGCTTGAAGCTGTGCAGCTACACAAAGTTAAGAACAATTATCTAATTTTTTTCCCAAATCTTTAGCTTTGGGGGAAAAGTTCTACGTCTTCGTGGAGGGAAAGACAAATGGGACTCATCATTTCATTGTTAGAAAGATGATCACCTTTGGCCAAAGAGAGGTGAAGTCTCCAGAAGAATGTGACTACATTCTGGTTTTCTGTCCTGTTGTTTCACGAGTTGGAACCGACATCACAGAAGCCCTGAGCAACATGCCCCGTAAGAAAAGCTACATTATATTATTTAGCACTGATTGAATCTTATAAATGATTGTGGGAAGGTATTCTAAAAAATGCAACTGTATGTGACTGGTCTTACATTAGGTATCCACCCATGCAGTATTTACATAGAAAACTGGTTCAGCAACATGTGGCTCTTCAGGCAAAGAGCCACATGCAGCTTTTATGTTCTTACAGCATAGGCTACAGATGGAAAACATATTTTGAATTTCTTGTTTTCAATCATTTCACCCTCTCTTCTTTGTGTTTTCAGGTGATAAACCAGCAATTCTGGTAGTGATGCATCATACCTTCGATACTGATTATGTTGCGGGTGAAAGCCGGAGACAGGTGGATAACCCACATGTCCGCCTCACTGTGGACTGTCTGTTTTATGAAGACAAACTCCTGAATTCCAACCTGAATGAGATCATGTGGCATGAGGTGAAGAAATTTTTGCGGGTTTCTCCTCCTACTCAGGTAAGTGACTGATCTAACACAAGGCTTATTATCAGTAAAGGATGATCACTGTGGCTGATTTCTTTCATTCTTTCTTTCAGATGTTTCCCTGTCAGAACTTCATGGACGGTAAGTATGACTGTAATATTTTGTCTTTTTAATTTAGTGAATTTTTTCTAAAGTGTTTTAGTGTAGAATTCCTCTTTGGTTTAAATTTCATTAACTGTCTAATGTGATGTAATTTAGCTTTTGAACTTGATCACATTTGTTTCCATATACAGCGCTGTCAATCAGATTAATCAGAATATAACAATGGTAATTGTAAATGATACCAGACTTATTGCTCTTTTCTTCTTTCTTTCTTTTTTTTTTTTTAGGTTGGAAAATAACTTTGGTGGTAATAGTACTTGCTACAATTTTTCTTCTGCTATTACTTTTAGGCCTATTTTTAAAACGTTAAAAAGTCGCTGAAAGTGAAAGCTGATGTGGGTGTTTGTAGAGATGAGTCTCTTGATCAGTTAGCAAAAGTAGAACAGAAGTGAAATGATGTAAAAACTGATTATGCTGATAGATATGTGAACAAATTCACTTTACTTGATGATAATATGAAATTATGTCATTATATTTCAAGTTTGTAGTTTGGGTGTGTGTGTGTGTGTGTGTGTGTGAATGTGGAGGTGGGGTTAATAAATAAAAACTCAGTTCTGAAATAAATCATATTTGTTAATAGTAATAATAATATTATTATATTTATTATGTTATAATTATGCAGCTTTATTTGATTATAATGTTGAGATTATATAATTTGTCAAGTACAAATTAAATCATGCGTATATGTGTGTGTTTTCTGTATTCATTTATTTATCTCTTTGTTTTAATAGTTTATTTATTAATTTTAGAAAAAATAAAGAGAGAAAACTCATATGCAGTATACATCTTTAGCAGTGATACCTTTGCTACATTTTCCCCAAAATATTTTGTTATACCTTTTGTTCACGTCGTCTGCTTTGGTTTTGTTTTTTCTAGAATTACTTTCCAAAAAATGAAACGTAAAAAATTAGATGAAACTTTTCTTTTTGCTGGAAATACTTGGTTATTTACAGTGTTTTGATCAGTATAAAACACTGGAAATTAACCAGAAAAATATATAATTTTTAGCATTTATCGTTTTTTTATTCTACGTTTATGTTCTCATGTTCCACACACCTGTTGTATCTTTCAAAGTTCTGATATTTTAAGAAGAAAACAATGCACTGCTGGACTGTGAAAACTCTTTTTTTGTTTGTAATTATACTTTCTCCTTGCAGGCTTTCACAAATATTAAAAAGTTGTGGGTTTTCCTCTATAACTATTTTTACAGAAGATGAGTAGTTATTCAATCAGCTAACAATTATAATCACATCTTGGCAGAACTTTTTTTCTTCTCACATCAAAGCTTTACTACATGATCATTAAGGTCTCTTTCATGAATGGTTTATAGTTGCAATAGCAATATCAAATTCTGAGGTGATTAGAGATAATAAAAAAATGAATACTACAAACCACTTGAACAACATTAGATTATGAAAATGACCAATAAAAGACCAGAGTTATAGCACCCAGACACAATTTAGGCATTGCTGAATTAGCTTTGGAGATGACCACATCAGTTGCATTGGATGGGAAAACTGTCTTCACTGTGTTTCTGTGTCACTTCGTCTTTGATGTCAAAGTTGTGCTGCTGCTTAAATGTGCTCAACATAAGGGCATAGAAAGCAATGAGAAGTGTTAGAAGATGTACATAAACTCCCAGGTGTACCGTCCCTGCCTTAGGATGATAAAGCAGAGTATGCTTTATGATGGCCTGTGCTATGATTGACAAGTCAACGCCATTTGAGAATACAATGTGTTTTACAGTCAGATTCAGCCCTTGCTTCTCATGTGACTTTTCAAAGCACCAGGTTGGAACTGGGTGTGGCATCAGTGTGGCTACATGCAACTTTCAGCTCTTTATTTTCTATTAAACACAGTAATCTTTAGAAAGTACAGAGGCACCAATCCCATTTTGTGAACATACTGTATATTTCAAATGCACAATTGACATTGTTTTATCTTGCATCAAACACTTCTGTGGTTTGTTCCTCTCATGAAATAGTGCGTCCACTAGGTGGAGATGCTGTAAAAAGATGCCATGTGAAAGGGGAACAGGAATAACGCCTGTCTTCAGATAGCAGCATCATGTGACACTGAAAGGACCTGTTTACTGACTGACCCTTTGCAAATCAAAAGTGAAAGTACTGGAATAGACAAGCATTCATTGTTTTTTCAGTGTGGTGAAGAAAATGTCAGACACAAGAGATTACCAAAGGATATTGTAAGTAAACATCTGAATTTTAAAAAACAAAAACATCTCTCTTAGGCTGTGAAATGCTGCCTCTCTGCCATGCATTAGAGTAATAGATTTCTATCCATCTAAGGTTGTTTTCTATTTTTAGCTTAGTCTTCCGGTTCTAGTAAGGGTTTACACTGAGCACCTTTTACTAACCTTGTTACATATTAACCAACTAGCTGTATTTATTGGATTGTTAAATTCAGACTAAAAGCTGCTTTCTCTTTCATAATCCCGATACAGAGACCAGGAAGAAGTAGAGCAAGGTGGGAAAAAATACAACCTATTTTCTTATTTTATGAAACACTTAATGTTGCCTCCATAACACAACACTAACTTTGTAGTTGCTGATGAATAGAGCAAGTTGCAGCTGTAGCATTAAAGAATTTAAACACCAAAAGGGAAATAAAGATGAATGAGAGAAGTGGCCAGAACATAAATGCTGAGTTTGCATGCGTGCATGTAGGTGTGTGTGTGGAAATCTAAGAACACCAGTAATTCAGTAGCTTCTAGAACCATCTTTAGCAGCAATAAGTATGACTCTGTAAAAGGGTGTATTTTCTTTTTATTATGACTACAGTTATAATTGCACAGCATTGTGTGGATATGTAACAGTTTTAAAGAGTTACTTTGGAAAACTACCCACATCTTCTGTTCCTTCATCTTTAGTTTCATGGAAAACATTCCATGTCTGGTTGGCGGGAAGAACAAATGAGGCTCACTATCCCATTATTGAAATGCTCAAAAGAATTGGTCAAACTCAGGTGAATTCTCCAGAAGAATGTGACTATCTTCTGGTTTTCTGTCCTGTTGTTTCACGAGTTGGAACAGACATCACAGATGCCCTGAGCAACCTGCCCTGTAAGAAATACTATATGAGATTACTTAATCTGAGAAATGTAACTGTATGTGAATGGTGTAATAGCAGGATAATTAATTAAATAATTGTAGAAATGTATTTTGAGACCACAGCCTAAAAATTAAAGTTTATCTGCATCTGCCTGGTCTTATATAAGGTATCCACGTCTGTATATTTAACATATTTATTTCTCATAACAAATTTGTAAGTAATAAGAAATAAATATGGATAACTAATGGATTAAAAATAGAAATAACTAAAACATATTTGTGACAAAAGGGTCATGCTTAACAGCCTTCATGGTCTGCAGTATGAGCTACAAAAGTAGAAACTTAATTTATGTGCTTCACTTTGTTTCCGACTCAGTTGATCTGGTTGTGTCTGTGCTTACAGGTAGTAAACCAGTGATTCTGGTGGTGATGCATCATACCATCAATCCTCATTATGTTGTATCTAAAAGTCAGAGACAGGTGAACAACCAAAACGTTCATCTCACCGTGGACTGTCTATTTTATGAGGACAAACTCCTGAACTGCAAACTCAATGATAACTTAGAAGATACACTCTTCAAGCTTTTTAAACTTTCAGTTTGTCAGGTAATGATTTCTCATACTGATTTAGTATTACACTTAGATGCAATGACAGAGTTGTGTGCTGTGATATTTTTAAAATCAGTGATAATGATTTCTTTCTGTCTTTCTTTTTATTCTTCAGATGATTTTGTGGCGTAAGTATGACAGTCTTGATGTTATGTTACGCCATTTTCTAAACTGATGAAAACTTTGTGGTACAAGTTTCACCAACCATATAATGTTATTTCAGTGGACATTTTGAACTCTTTTCTTCTAAACAATAATATATTTCTCTATGATCTATTTGATCTTAGGTTTTTTTTTTCTGATTTTCAGAGTCAAAAAAATTGCATCTAGTGTTGTAATGTCCATCAAAAATAAAACCATTTATAAACATGGTTAAAATTTTGAATTAAACAATTAAATATCCTCATAAGTATAGATTGTTTTATATTTAGCTGACTTATTGTCCGTTTCCTGCCTTTATTTTAGATCTGAGGAGTCTTGGGACATGGTGTTGTATTACAACAAAATGATTCATCAGGAAGTCACTGTGCAACTAAATTAAACGTAACCTTTCTGGATTGTGCTGTTATTACCTTTAATACTTTATAGTTATGAAGTTTTGGGGTAGAATTTACTGATCTATACTGTTTGTTATATATCTATCACTGTTTTATATCTGGATCACAATAGAGGTGTAATGTTGCAAACATACCAGATCTGCAGATAATCTTTACACACTGCGTGAAGATAAATATATATATATATATATGTATAAGAAAAAACATGAATAAAAAAAGAGTTAAGAAGTGAGTTCTTAATTATTTACTCCTTATTACGCCGTAATACTGCAGACATGCTAAAAGGCTCCAAAGTTCATTAAAAAGATGTTTTGGTTGCTAACTATACCTAGCTATACTGATGGCAAAGGAAATGTTGTGTTTTATAAACATGTATCTTCACCGGGCTGCATGGCACTAACGCATTAACGAGCTAAACTAACGCGTTGCGGCCACGCAGCCCCACGCACGGGGCAATCTGCACGTGCGTGCAGATGTGTTTGCAGTGTTTATAGTCATCGATAAGAGGTAAGGGATGTGCATTTGGTACAGTGACAGAGTTCACCTTTCGGAAGTCAGTACAGAATCTTGGGCTTCCATCTGACTTCGTGTCTCGGAGACATGGTGAACTCCAAGAGCTGGAGCTTGGAACTGCAAATCCATTCTGATGAAGATACTCAACTTCCTGTTTTATGATTTCCCGCTTTGCTGGACTAACCCGATAAGCGCGCTGTTTGATTGGTGTAGGGTTAGTCAGCACCACATCATGTTTTATGACAGTGGTTTGAGACGGGATGAATTGTCAGGGCTCTGTGTGCGGGCAGGCGGAGGTGAGGATCCAAATGCAGGACTCGTGGAGACAGGATTTCAACTCAAAAAAGCTTCTCATCTCAGCTTTATTGCTGGTAAGGAACAAAACATAAACAGAACAATGAACGCTGAAAACGGAAACACACAGGCAGGATCCGAGGGTACAACACGACACTGAGCAAAGGCAAACACAGGGTTTATATACACAGGGGAGTAATCAGGGAATTGAAAACAGGAGGGAGACAGCTGGGAGAGATTAGGGCTAACGAGACAGGGGGAGCGAAGTTAGACATACTGACATAAGTCGTAACCCTTCAAAATAAAACAGGAAACAATACACAAATATGCAGACTAAGAAAACACGGACTTTACACTGGTAGAACTAAACCTAAACCAGAATAAGCTGGAACATACTTATTAATAATCATCATCATCACCATAGCCTGACAAGAAATCAAGAAAATAACCAAAAATACAAAAGCCACGAGAAACTCCAAATGCTGGGTCGAAACGACCCAGGACAGTGGCATGACTGGGAAGAACAAGTTCCAGGCAATTGATACGTGGTTGCCAGATACAATGCTGAGACAAGAGGAGGAGATAGAAGATACTAACATCAAGACAAGAAACCTCCTTATCGTTCATGAAGGGTGTCACATCAAGCCCAGCACCAGCCAAGGTAAGTACCAGAACCAATATCCGGGATGAAACAAGATCCATTAGCACCATATGTTATCTCACTAGGAGCATGCCCTGATGTTGCCTGGCATGCATACAAACTGGTGAGGATCATACAAACTGCTGATTACCATTTTGAGGTGCTGGAATGCAAGATGTTAAATTGTCTAACTAGCCACGTAATTTTCTTTTTCTTTGATCTTTGGGATGTTTTTGAAATCAGCTGTGTGATCATTTTTATTCCCATTAAATAATGTGGGATCTTTTCATTCCTCACACATTACACAGTCCATAAAATTATAGATGTCAAGCTTGATTTTATTTTATTGATATTTAATATGTTTTCAACGGTTCCTTTTCCTTTACTAAGCAGAAACAGTTTGTATCTTCTGACTATGGAATAAAGACACTTTTTATGTCTGACTGACTGACACTTGCAATTCCATTCATCAAGAAAACAAGCTCACGTCCCAAAAGACACTCATTCTCTCTGAGATGGATTCATTCTGATCAGTTTGGTTTTGCCAAGCCACATTTTAATGCATATAATTAACACACAGTATGAAAAACAAACAATTTCTCTGCATAAAATAAATAAATAAATGTAAGTAAATTAACTTACATTTATTTTTGAGGTGATGAAGTTAACAATAACTTTTAATAAGCACGTTCTATCTTGCACAGTGTAATGTTTGTCAAGGATTTCTTTGTGAGTTTCCATGCACAGTCATGTAAATTAAGTAAGCTAACTATTTTCCTCATATTGTTTCTGATCGATTTTATCCAGTTATCTCCACACTCACAGGTGATAAACCAGTAATTCTAGTGGTGATACATCATGCCTTCAATCTCATTATGTAAGAGATGAAAGCTGGAGACACTAAGAATCCAAAGTCTCTATGAGCTACCAATATCATTTAATAAGCAAGGCAAGTTTATTTGTATAGCACAATTCAACAACAAGGTGATTCAAAGTGCTTTACAGAGACATTAGAAACAAAAACAAATAAAAAGCATGATTTAAAATTGATTAAAACAAGCAAACTAACTAATAAACAAACAAAGAAACAAAACAGTATATAAAGTCAAAACAGATAAAATCAGAACAGTAGATAAAATCAGTAGTTAAATGTAAGTTTTGAAATTTAAGCTTAAAAGTGTGGATTTGGTGTTTTATTCAAATGCAGCTGAGAACAGGTGAGTCTTCAACCTGGATTTAAATAAACTGAGTGTTTCAGCTGATCTGAGGCTTTCTGGGAGTTTGTTCCAGATATATGGAGCATAAAAGCTGAATGCAGCTTCTCCGTGTCTGGTTCTGACTCTGGGAACTGATAAAAGACCGGATCCAGATGACCTGAGGGATCTGGAAGGTTCATACTGGGTCAGGAGGTCACTCCTGACCTATTTTGGTCCTAAACCATTCAGAGCTTTATAGACCAGCATCAGGACTTTAAAGTCTATCCTCTGACGGACAGGCAGCCAGTGTAAGGACCTCAGAGCTGGACTGATGTGGTCCACTTTTTTGGTCTTAGTGAGGACTCGAGCAGCAGAGTTCTGAATGAGCTGTAGTTGTCTGACTGATTTTTTAGGTAGACCTGTAAAGATGCTGTTACAGTAATCAAGCCTACTAAAGATGAATGCATGGACTAGTTTTTCCAGGTCCTGTTGAGACATCAGATCTTTTATCCTTGAAATATTCTTGAGGTGATAGTAAGCTGATTTTGTTATTGTCTTAATGTGTTTTTCTAAGTTTAGGTCTGCATCCATAATATGAGGTTTATGAGATTTGTAGTTCTTTGTTGCATCTTGATTTTCATGAGTAAAACAAAATAATATCCATGTTTCAAAGGGCAATTTCCTGGTTCAAATTTGATCAAACTTATAATGTAACAGGGTGGGCCCAAATTACTCAATGGGTGTTCTGGGCAGAGACCCAGAGGCCCATGCACAGGAAAATGAAAAACAAATGAAAGAAGAAGTAGAAGACAAAAAAATAAATAAATCTAGAATTATTGTCTAAATTAAAGCAATATAAAAACATTACTTTTCTCCCCTCATTATAACAAAATGTAACATGTAGCTGGAGCATAATACAGAGTAATTCCTATTTACTTGCCATATTTTCTCCTAGACTGCTGAGGCTAAAAGTCTCTCCCAAACTCAGCTTGGTAGTGAGATTATCCTAGTTCCAAAATGGAAAACATGGAATTTAGGATATGGAATAAAGAGTTGCCGCTTTTAAGAAAATTTCCAACTCCCTTTATTTTTAACTATGTCAGGATAAAACCACTGCAGTTTATGATAATATGCAAGTTAATCTTGAGGTTAGTTACAACATGGGTCACAAGCCGATTGGTTTAATGACCTCAAATGTGTGTGCTTTCATCGGTCATGATTGACACTTGTATGGGAGGTACTGTCAAGAAGTGAGACATGTGACCAAAGTGGTGTAGGCAAGGGATGCTGAAAGGAGGAAGAGGAGATTGTTGGGCACACGGAGGAAGAGAGACAAGAGATAGCAGGTATGTTTAAGGGTGTGCGTGTATGTGTGTGTGTGTGTGTGTGTGTGTGTGTGTGTGTGTGTAGGGGGACAATTAATATGTGAGTGCACAGATTCATTCTCAACTGGACATAAATGATGATCAAAGGTTGTATATATGATAAATTCATCAAATCCCAGCCTCTAACACAGTGCGCTGAATCTTAGCTTCGAATGTCCAGTATATTCTAATCAGTGTCAATCAATTTAAGCATTCACTTAACCTACAGTATCTAAACCTGTGTGGGAAATGTGTGGTAAAGACACAGATAATGAAATTTAATTATTAATACAATATACATCATGAAAAACGAAAGCCGAAATTGATTCAGTTTAGTACTTTTTTCTGTATGCTCTGTGATTTTAAAGGCCTTAAATTCAGTGATATATACTGTAAATGTTTTTCTCAGAGATCTTAAAGTAGTTAAATCACTGCTGATAGTCTGGCTGTTTATATTTTCACATTTTTGTGTCTGTAGGGCTGTTTGATGATGATTTGGACTCCTCTGGGAGATGAGGACACACCCACATCTGTTCCATACTGCAGCCATTGATGGTGTGACAGATGCACACACTGGAAAATCAGCACCTGGACTTCATGCAGGAGAGACGGCCTCAGAGATGGACCAATCAGAGAGCTCCTTACATCCCACAGTGTGGCAAATTTCGAATAGCTGCAGTATTTTTTAAAATGAAGTTGTTAATCCAACAGCTAATCCAAAGGTTAATCCCTGAGCGAACACGAATCAAAAATGGATTTTGAAATCCAATTTATTAAATTGGAATTCAAAAATGAATTTACAAATGGAGAATTTATTCTACAATTCAATATTTAAGCACAGAATTCTTTATTTCGATGTGCGCGTGGCTCTTGTGGTCCTCCATAGTTTTTAGCTTAGCTTCATCAGCTCCAAAAAGATATTATGTCATGGTTTGCTAAGAGGATTCGTGTACAGGACACACTGAAAGCAGGTTAACAATGTTTAACTAACAAAGTCAATATCAATTGAAAACAGCTGAAATAAACCAAAAAATTTTCTTTGAAGCAAAACTCAGAGAACTGTTAGTCAAAAGCAGGTAAGTAGCTGAGGTTTCTTTGATAATTTCACTTTAAGCTATATAAAGTTTCTATGAACTTGGCTTTAATATCATCGATTTCCTCGGATACAGTACTGTACGAATGCTTTGAGCCAACCTGACTTTCTTTGTATTTTTTCTCCAATAGGCACACCTCATTGTAGGCTTTGTTGAGGTCCTTGTACTTGGCTTCTTTCATCAAAATTAGTTTTTGTTTACTAAGCCCTGTAACACCAGCATGAATTATTCAAACATAAAAAAGGCACTCAATTCCATACTTACCCTTATTCACAACAACTTGGCATAGAACTGACTGAAATTGTGTCTCTAGGGACTTTGTCTGTCTGTCTGTCTTTGCCCATCAGAGACCCATCATTTGTCATTTCTTTTCTTGTCATTTCTGCAGGGAAGGGGTGGTGCAGCAGGTTTGAGGGGCAATGCCAGTAAGGCTGGGAAACGAGCTGCAGCCTCATCCAACCTCTTTTTTTTTTCCAGGTGCCCAGCCACCCTTCAGTTTCATCATATCATCCCAAACAATAGCTGTAGCTGTCATGAACTCCTGCCTGCAGAGCCTCCTCAACAATGAGGAGTTCATTAGAGACGTCAGCCGTCAGGAGACTTTGTGGAGAGCAGTCTCAGAAGCTCGGCTCTTAAGGTGCGCTACATCAACCTTCTACTTTCTTCAAAAACCTGAAGAACAAAGATATCTAACACCAGAAATGTCTGTTTACCCTTTCCTTGTTACAGAAGGCTCATGGACATCAGGAACTGTCATGAATCAAGAGATTATGACCTTAAAAAACGCCGCCTAATATCTTTTAAGAAGGCATTCAGCAAACAGGTTCCTGAATACAAAGGCAGTGCGCAGAAAGTTATTTGGACATTTTGTTTTTTGCTTTACCTTCTAATGTTTATGTTTATGTTCTAAATCTCCTCTGTGTTTTTCTTTCAGGACGCTCATGAATTCCTAACCTTGTTCCTCAATAAGGTGAAAAGCCTCTCACCTCACCTGAAGAGGGAAGCAGCTCTCCTGGGCCAAAGTTATACCTGCCCAGTAGAAGACCATCATGTTTTCAAAATGGAAAACATGAGGACATGCAAGAGGTAAGCCAGTCTTTCAGAAACACAGGGCTGATTGCAACATTTTCATATACCTCTTTTCCACCTACCTGATCGTTACTTTAACTACGTTACTCCTTAAATGTGTAGCTGCGGTCACCAGTCATCACGCCAGGAGGAATTCACCAGCTTGTCTCTTGACCTGGTTCCAGAGGGGTCTGTTGAGGACATGTTAGGGACATACTTGAAGGTAAGATCACAAATTCGAGATGTAGTATCACTGATCTTAACACACCTTTTTTGTTTGTGTTTGTGTGCATATGTTGTGATTTTTTTTCTACCATAAAGCCTGTTTTCTCTGTGCTGTTGTTTAGGAACAAAAAATCGAATTTACCTGTGACTGTGGAGGGACGACCTCGGAAGTGAAGCCGTCTTTTGATACACTGCCAACGTGAGTAAGGTCACATCAGAATTGATCGACTGACCTGATTTCCAAACTGTGGCGAACTAAACATCAGAGTTTTTAAGACAACACTTGAGCAGTCATTTTGCCCCATCTTCGGTTTGTGTTTGACACTCATTCTTCTTATTTTGTACCTTGGGTTTTTTTTCTTTTCTGCCAGAGTCCTCATCTTTCACCTGAAGAGGTTTGGCTTTACAAAAACCCACAAGCTTCAGAAGGTGAATGACCCCGTCAGGCTGCAGAGGGACTTGGTGGTGTCATCCAAACAGGTAAAAACAGACTGCAGAACATCTCAGAGAATCAGCTTAATTATCGCACTGATGTGAGACTTTATGAAACTGATCTTTGGATTTGTTCCTTCTCAGGGTGATGGCCGTTATGGACTCATAAGCATCATTAGTCACTATGGAGGCACAGAATCAGGTAAAACAACTGACTTGTTACAAACAGAAAATGATTGAACAGAACTTGCTACTTTTGAGTGAAGGACTCACACACAAAAGCTTTTGATGTTTTAAGAAGCACTAAGTCCAAACCACTGTTTGCTTGAATCAGTTGACTTTTAGAAGTTGGATTCATTTGTCTTAATGTGATTTCAGGACACTACATCTGTAATTCTGTGCATCCTGAGGAGAGTCCACAGTCTACATCAGATCCTTGGCTCACCTATAATGATGCACAGGTGCTCCACACAACTGGATCGGCAGTTTTTGAGGAACAGCAGCACTCAGCCTACATCCTGTTTTACAAGAGAAACGTAAGAAGACACAGCAGCTGAGAGAATTTTGAAATGTCCTATTACCTTGTTAATCATTTTTCTCTTCATTCTAAAACAGGATGTGGAATGAAGTTAGAGCCATCATCATGCTGAGAAGGAACAACCGTCATCTCAGACCGCTGGTAAGTATTGCCCTTAGGAGGAAGGGTCCTCCCAGAGAGCCTGGTTCCTCCCAAGATTTCTTCCTCCAGGAGGGAGTTTTTTCTTGCCACCGTCGCCCCACATTCACCGGTCTCATCAGCAGAGACATTGTTCACCTTCTAAGACCTGGACTTTTTAATGGCATGCATTTTTAATTTCTCTGTGCCATTTTGGGTTGATTGGGACCTGATGAATGTAAAAACAAAGAATTACCTGATTTTTTTTTCACCTGATTTTTATTTCGGTGAAAAATGAGATCCACATATGAGGACATATGGCAGCATGATGTCCTCATACATGAATATCAGGCCTTTGTATAGCAACATTTTATATTTTGGTCTAGACAACCCAAAATGTAATGTCCACATATATGGACTCCAGGTCCTAGGAGGTTAAAACAAAGTCTACTAGTGGTGCACCACTACTAGAGATAGTCAGGATCGGTGTTTGGCTTGCTCTCTGGGAACAACAAAAAAATAAACAAATAAATTAATAATAAAATAAAATAAAGATATTATTTATTTATTTATAATTAAAATTAACATAACAACAAAAACAAAAATAACTAATAAAAACTAAGTAACTAAGTATTCAACTGTGTTTTGTGAAATTTGTAATGAGTCTCAGTTAAGTTGATGTCACAGAAGTTTCTGAATCAACCATTTAGATTGTTCAACAAACAGATTTACTCAGGTAAAGATGGTAAGCTGGAGCACTGGTACCCTTCTAGTTCAGTTTAAGTTTTTAGACAAATATTCCCTCATTCAGTTGCAGTTTCTGCTTACATTATACATTATTTAGCTGCAAATGTTTAGCTGCAAGTAGCAAAGTCCAAAAGTGACAACATTTCCACTGCACTCTCTCCAGAAATGGCATATAGAACTTTTGACCAAATTAGACATTTATCCTTGAAAAATCCATGAAAATCTTTAATTGTACCTTTTATAACATTTTAACAAGTTACTGTCTCCTGCTGCATGTTTCCTGTTTTGGCTGAACTTCATCAGCTCAAAAAACACACCGTGCTGTGGTTTACTGAAAGAACTCATGTACAGGACACACTGAAAGCAGGTTTACAACGTTTAATTAACAAAGTCAAGATCAGTTAACAACAACTGAACGAAAGATTTACTTTTTCTCATCGGTAAAATGGTCAGATGAGGTCCATGCCAATGTGCTCAAGTGGTACCTCCATTAAGGGCAGTAAGGGCATAAAGGCACTTTTGGAATGGCCAGCTGGTTCACCAGCTGACACCACTGGACGCACACCATCAGCTCACATCCAAACAGATTCCTGGCCAGTAAAATCGGTCAATTTTTGGGTCCAGAGTCTTATCTTATTCCAGGTGACCAGCCATCGAGTTGTAACGAGTCACCTAAAAAAATCATTTCTCAGTGGCTCTTCTGCGACCATTGTGTTCTTCCATTGTACAAGTGTCACGACACGCTCAACATGGTCTGTCGTTACAAAATGTGGAAATGTCAGGGCGCACTATTTGACTATCAGCTCTCATCATTTGATCAAAGGGCGAATTGCATAGTGCCATTATCTTCTGTGTAGCGAATTGCCGGAACCGGCAAGCTGAACGCGGCCCAAACGCCACATGTCCCTATTGGCTGTGTGTGCAGCCCTGCATACTGCCCTATTGAGCTACTAAACTCCAACCAATCAGTTTTGAGATTTAAGGGGTATGCTAGCCGTCAGCTAACCGCAGCCGTTACTCTATGCATTTCCCCCCAATCTTTCATTTCCACCAGTACTATGGGGTATTTGTGAATATCCATGACTGACATGGTCGCCAGCTGGTCTTTGGCCAGGGTGATGGCAGTTTCGAGGTTCACCGGCTAGTGATAGCAGACTCACTTCACTGTCCTGGCCGGTAGCCCCCCCCCCACAAATTTCTCTAGCACTACCATTTTCAGCAATCCAGCCTTTCAAAGTGTGGGGCCAGGCTGCAGCCACCTGGTTTAGGCAGAGGACTGGTCTTCCAGCCCCATTTGCCCCATGAAAGTTGCTGTGATGGTCTTCTGGAGAGACTGATGGCAGCCACTTGCAACAACCGGAGGGCACGTTCCTTCCCTGGCCACCAACACACCTTCGCCAAGCATTGGAAAACTTCCAGGAAAAGCTTGCTGTTGATTTAAGTCAAAATATATTTGCTGATGTTGAATGTGTGGATATTCAGAAGGACACCCATTCCATAATACATCATTTCCATAAGTGTAAAATCACCAATTATGTTGTCATTAATGTCCAAAAACAACTTGGAGTTTATCACAGATGCGCTTACTTAGAGAAACAATGTGAAGTCTGCTGGACACTGCTCAGAAACCTGATTGTTACAAAATGTTCCCTGGAATGGGAAGCTTTAAATATTACCCTCCTTCTTTGCCTAAAACAAAAGGCCCAGATGATGAAAATGTGTGATTTCTGCTACTTTTGTCAAATGTTGAAACTGAAAAGTAATGTGCTTTGAGATGATGCCATTGATGAAAATGAGATTTGGTTTAAATGAACTGAAATCAGTAGTGTGATCTCCAGTCTTGATATAAGGAATGAGAGAACTGACAGCTGTTATTTTAATCTGCCTGTTTAAGTTGTTTTAACTCATTTAAATCATAAAGTAATGTGGTAACATCTGGACTGACGAGTTTACTGTCAGCATTTTAATCGCTAGTTTAAAGGCTGTAGGCTGCAGCCATTGCTCTAACACTGTATAAATGTAACAGGCCTCAGTGCTGGTTCTAATAGTCTGAGCTGCTTCCAGCTTTATTTGTGAAGAGCACAGCAGCTTACAAAATCACGTAGCTAGCTCGTACAGCTGCCACGTAAAAAAATTCATAAGCTAACATGTTAGCACGTTACCTTCAACAGGTGGTCAGACTGCATAAACAGGCACTCAGTCAGAGGCACTCAGTCAGAGGTTGACCTTCTCATGACACAAGTCATGAGAAGGTCAACTTGATGCCTTCAACCTTGCATGAAATCCCTGCAATTTCCCTGCAAAGTCTTTGATGAGAATCGTTACTGTTTGCTCTGATTTTTTTCTGGCCTGGTTCACTGGTCAGGTCACACAGTAAGAGCCAGTTTTATCATTTCTATTTATGGTAATGCCTCCAACTAGCACAGCTATAGTCTTTAAATGAAACATGTTATTCTATTAGTGTTGCTGTATCCATGTGATTTATGTGAATAAGTTCAAAACTTTACATATACTGAAATTGATTAACTCATTTCATGATCTGTGACTGAGTTGTAAAATATGGCAGATGATTTAGTCCTCTATTGTCTTTATTTAGACTTATCTATCTTTGACGTGTGAAAAATATTCCAAGCTTGTAAGGATGACTGCACAATCTTTATCTTACAATGTTACCAAATATTTTCCAAAATCAGTTTTAAAGACAAAGTGCGGTAGCATAAGACATGGGTGGTCTTTGCTAATATTTAATGAACTATTTAGTGTAAAAAAAATAGCAGAATTTATTTGCCTCTCTGTATAACATGCTTCAACGCTTTTACTTGTTTAGATCTATTGGATGATATATTGATTTTACTGCTTTCCAGAGTTACCACTGAAAAGTTGTCGGGTTTATGGAGATTGATCTGAAAAGAACAAAAACATGTTGAGTGGCAGCTGACTGTGGTTAATTGTTGATGTCAGAAGACTTACAGTAATCAGATTCTATCATTTCAAATAAAATTCCTAATATGGATAACACTGGAGGGTAATAATGCTGTTTCTATCACTCAACAATTCATTATGTACCATTCTAAATACCAGCCTATTATCTAGTGTCCATTCTCTCCTTACTGTAGTAGTTGTTGGAGAGACAGTCCAATATGTTGGCTGGTGGTTTTTGCATTTGATAGTGTCAACTTAAGTACACCATTACTGTTTCCATAGGAATTAACACTTTGAAGCCTAAATCATGAAATAATTGCCAGAAAAACCTTTAAAAAAAAAAGTCTTTAACCTTTTCTTTATTGTTTTTGTAATTATTTAGAAAATAAATTACATTCCAATTTCCATATATGACATTTAATTTGTGTCATATCTGCCTATTTGCTTGTTTTTTTTAAATTTGTTTATTTAGGTTTATTTAGGTTTTTCAGGGGGGGAAATTCACATTGATGATGTTGAAGTCCCAAAAACTGGCAAAAAACTGTATGTATCAAATGTTGTACACTAGGCGTTAAAGGGTTAAAAGGGCACAGGACTTACTGGAGTACTTCTGCTGCTCATTCCTGTGCAATATCCCATCTGACCTCCCGTCATATTTCTTTTCAAGATTTTCTTATTTAATCACTAGTGTACATATATTAATATTTATAGATACATATATATTTAGTCATCTTTTCTCTTTTACCATGTCTCTCTAATATTTTGCTCCTTACTATTTTTCTATTTTCTTTATTATTTTATTTTATTTTATTATATTTTCTCCTACTGTACCATGCTGCTGAGTGACTGCTGCTCATCAAACACATTTCATTGCAATGTTGACCCTGTGCTAACTTGCATATGACAAATAAAATCTGAAAGCTGAAACTGAAAACTGAAAACTGGAGTACTATGAAAACGTCCTTTTTCAAATGACTGCATAGTTAAATAATGCTGCTGTTTCAGTTAGGTTGCTAAAGGCTGTGAAGTAGACATCAGAATGTTGTTAGCCGTGTTTTAAAATACGCTCTTTTCTAAGCTAACTTCATGTTCAGCTGAAATCTTCTTGGTTTCCAACAGTGTTTGGGCGTTTCAGCAGTGTGTGTGTGTGGGAATTTCAGTAGTGTGTATTAGAAAGTTTCAGTAATGTTTGTTTGAGTTTCAGTGGTGTGTTTGTGAAAGTTTCAGCAATATTTGTCAGATAGTTTCACAAGTGCAAGCACTTCCGTAATAATGTCCCTAGCACCGCCTCACACTCTAGCGGTATTTCCTCTTTATTCATCTAAAGCGGAACTCTGAACAAGTGCAACAGCTACTGGGAGAGAAGTGGTGCAGCAAAGAGGCGCTAAGAGGAGGAAAAGGAAAGCATCAGGCACAAACAGACAGTGAGGGAGAGAAAGCGAGGAAGGAAAGGTCTGTGTGTGTTTGTGTGTGCTGGTGTGCGTGTGTGTGTGTGTTTGTGTGTGCTGGTGTGCGTGTGTGTGTGTGTGTGTGTTTGTGTGTGCTGGTGTACGTGTGTGTGTGTGTGTGTGTGTGTGTGTGTGAGGACACTTACATTTAACATAGTTTCATGCTTATAGGAAGTGAAATTTTCTGTAAACCACAGAGATGACTGTGTAAAGAAAACCCGGACCAGCCTATTGGGCACCAACAACCATGCCACATTCAAAGTCGCCTTTCTCCACCATCCTGATTAGCTTAGGTCTTCTTCACCATGTCGACCTGACTAAATGCACTGACTTGTTGTAATGTGATTGGTTGTTAATAATAGTATATTTAATAGTGCTTCTTTTGTGGCAATCATATCAAGAAATAACGTTTCCAAATCTCAGTAACTGTCTGCTGATTTGCTTTGCTACATCAGACTAATGCAGGTAATACATCTCTAAGATATTTTTTAGTATTCTTGGCCAGGAAAAGCTTATACAAAGCAACTGTGGCTATGAGGAATCTGCGATGCATATCAGCACACATTGCGTTTTGTTATTGTATTAAATTTTGTTATATTATTCTGATTAAAGGTTCCTTTTGGTTTATCCTTTCTCAGGGACATGGAAAAGCAAAAAGGTAAGAAAAAAGGTTAATATTATTAAGGAGAACAAGCTGCACTTGGCAATTACGATAGAGAACATTTCTAACTGCTTTTTTTTAAATCTTATGATTAACTGAGTGTGCAGATAATTGTGATTGGAGCTTCCCCCTTATTTCAATAACTTTGAGCTACACAGGTCACACTGATGATGTAGAACTTTTAAAAACTCACATTTATAATATGGTACACTTGGTGTCACAGGATAAAAAGGAAGTAACTATAGAGGCCAAACCCTGGCTTCTGGTGAACTGGATATGTGATCACTTGTAGCAGAGGTGTGGACTCGAGTCACATGACTTGGACTCGAGTCAGACTC